>NC_134688.1:154502038-154810094 GCF_050947455.1 Rhinoderma darwinii | reverse complement strand
CTTTACTAGCTTCTTGCAACTTAAACAAACAGGAAACGGAGAGTAGGGGGCATGCCTCACAGTGCTGCAATCTCAATTTGGCACAGTAGATCAAGCACAACAGTTCTTTACACAGTCTCTAAGAGAGTTCACTAAGGCTACAGGCCTGTACGCTACCAGCTCATTAAAATGCTCACCAAAACATATTTTGCCCATAGGCAAAGTAAAACATCTCGAGCTTGGCTCCCTCCCAGTTTGGTCAACCCAGACAGTTTCACACTTTTGATTCAGTCCGGCTCTGGGCACAGCCACTTCCATCCTTAATCACACAGCAAAAATAGCTCCCACAGTCTCTAACTTCTCTCTTCTGTAATGATGCTGCACCAACTGTCAACTGTCGCTGCCCTCACCATCAGCCTCAAGTTCCTGCTCTCCTCCTCCTAGCTACCAGTAAGATGTCCTAATGGACAATGTGGAAGAAGTTCCACCAAAGATAGTCAGTAGCACAGTCACAAGAGGGAGGGGATGACCGCCTGGACCACACAAACATTGGGGATCATACAGATGCAAACAGAACACACCAGGACAAAAAGGAAATAGGGATCACAGAAGAAGCTCACTCTTACTACATACAAGGTGAGACATAACAAGACATGTAACAATTTAACGGGGCAACACCACCCACTTGCAGGAATCTGGAGGTAAATGTGTTTGCTCACTCTGACACATGTGCACACAACACAGTTGAACACTGGAATTAAAATTACACTAACACAATATATTTAGCTGCATCTCCTGCCGAAATGTGTTGTCGGTAGCAGGAGATGTAGTCAGTTGAGAGTGCTTTGCTCCAAGCTGCTAATTGCGAGTCCCAACAGCTTGACCTCTACCAATCACACTTTACTAATTGAAATGCCTTAAAGGGCGATTATGGGAAAAAAACCTTTAAAACGATTTATGTGCTTTGACCAAAGCCCCAGCTACATATAATACAGAACTATTCTCACCATCAAATTATGCCATAATGAGAACAATCAGGGCAAATGTAGTGTAATGAAAAAATATGAAGATCCTTTTTATGCAGGAGCCCCTCTAGGATGTATCTCTTATTATGCTAACCATGAAATTGATAATATACTAATCTCTATTTGATGGATATTAACAAGTCTATTATCTTTGCTTTGTTATAACATAATTAAAACAACTTATTTTGTTATAAAAAATGTAAAAAAAATGTGTACAATATACATTACATATGTCATCATTTGTTAAGCAGTATGCAAGTTTACAAATACTTTAAAGTTATCAATTTTAAAAATGTATGATGGTTTATTAAGGTAAGCTAACAAAATCAAGAAGGAACGTATTGTATATTCTGTTTAATGTAGGAATGAACTTCTATGCATTTCAGCAATCTAAACCTGGTTTGGTTTATGCTGAAATTTAATCTTGAATAATACATATGGATTTAGGTGAACTCACACTTGTCATTGGTTAAAGCAGAACACTGATTCCAAATAATGTATGTTTTTTTTTTTTATCAGACTTTTAGGAGGTGAAAGGGAACAGGCAGGGCATGCAATGGTGTATGGCTGGCTGGGAATCTGGAATTATTTGTTCTGCTGCCTAGATATTCTTCACACTAACAGGGGGAAAATCTAGATTACAGAAAGGTAGCAAAGTAGCAAGGTTGTTGGCAGTTATATGGCTGACTGTAGCATTGACTGACTCTTCATTTGCTTACTTAGTGAGGTTTGGGTCATGCGTCATTATTTAAAGCACATTCCTGAAGCCTATTCAGTTTTCCAATTCAAGGCGGACAAAGCTTGAATTTTCAACCTGGAAAAAAAAATGCTTTCATCTCTCGTTCCGATGCCACATGCTGAGAACTTTTCTTTGATTTGCAATGCTAACCTTTGAACACAAGAGGGCAATATTGAATAATGTAAGTTTATTGAGATATTGTAACTGTTTTGAAAGATTATTGAAGTAAATAAAGTTAAGAACCCATACAAATAAACTAAATACATCAAATTACATTGTTAAAGGTTTATAGATAAAGTATTGCTAAACACAAAAAAAAAAACACTACAGTAGTAATCGTAAAATAGACAGTTTAACTTGACAAACAATGACTAGATACATTTGCAACCATTATTCACTAAGAAATAGATAACAAATAGAAAACCCCAAAACATTATCTTTACTCATGCTTAGGCTTCGTTCACATCTGCGCCAGGGTCCCGTTCCGATGTTCTGTCTGAGCTTTCCGTTGGCACGGGACCCTGACTGACACCGTATCCATCACCATTGATTTCAATAGTGACGGATCCAGTGCCAATGGTTTCCGTTTGTCTCCTTTGTGCAAGGGTTCCGTCGTTTTGACAGAATCAATAGCGTAGTCGACTACGGAAAGCTCAGACGGAACGTCGGAACGGAGCCCTAGCGCAGATGTGAACGAAGCCTAACATAGTTTTTATAAAATAATGACAAAAATTAAAAAAGTTGGTCCGCTCTCCACATGTGTAGGTCTGGATATTGATCGGTGCTATCGGACAGAAGATCTAAGTCGGAAGTAGGCAAAGATCCCAAGAAAATAGAGGGTGGTCAGGCACACGATGCAGTTAAAATGCAATACTGCTTTATTGGTAATCTGCCCGCCTGGCAGAGATCTTGCCACTAGCGTGATGTCATATATAATACTGTTAGAACTAGTAATAAGTAGTAATCACAAGCTTTTCGTTTCCTCTGTGCTGGTATTAACCCCTTAGTGACCAGCCCATTTTAGGCCTTAATGACCAAGCTATTTTATTCGTTTTTCTATAGTCGCATTCAAAGAGCTATAACGTTTTTATTTTTTCGTCTACATAGCTGTATGAGGACTTGTTTTTTGCGGGATTAGTTGTGCTTTTTAATAGCACCATTTTTGGGTACATATAATTTTTATATTAACTTTTATTAACCTTTTTGGGGGGGATTATAAAAAAAACCTGAAATTCCGCCATTGTTCTATGCGTTTTTAAATTGACGCCGTTCACTATGCGACGTAAATAACATGTTACCTTTATTCTATGGGTCGGTACGATTACGGCGATACCACATATGTGGAGGTTTTTTTATGTTTTACGACTTTTGCACAATAAAAACACTTTTGAACTAAAATTATTTGTTTTTGCATCGTCGCTTTCCAAGAGCCGTAATTTTTTTATTTTTCCATCAATGTAGTGATTTTTTGGGCTTGTTTTCTGCGGGACAAGACATAGTTTTGAATGGTACTGTTTTGGGGTACATGGGACTTATTGATTCATTTTTATTATGACTTTTTTGGGGGGCAATGGAAAAAAATTGCAATTTCGCCATAGTTTTTTGCGTTTGTTTTTTAGGGTGTTCACTTTGTGGTTTAAGTTACATATTAACTTTATTAATGGAGTCATTACGGTCGCGGCGATACCACATATGTGTACTTTTTTTTTTTTTACACTTTTACTAAATAAAACCACTTTTTATGGAAAAAAATGGTTTTATTTATTTTTTTACTGTACTTTTTATTAATAATCTTTATTTCACTTTGATGACTTATTTTATTAGTCCCACTAGGGGACTTTACTGTGCGATGTTCCGATCGCTGCTATAATGCTCTGGTATACTTCGTATACCAGAGCATTATTGCCTGTCAGTGTAAATCTGACAGGCAATCTGTTAGGACGTGCCTCCGGCGCGTCCTAACAGGCATATGTCCAGGGCAGACCTGGGGGCTTTTATCAAGCCCCCGGCTGCCATGACACCCCATCGGAGACCCGCGATTGCATTCGCGGGCCGCCGATGGGTGACAGAGGGAGCGCGCTCCCTCTGTAAACAAAGTTAAATGCCGCGGTCGCTATTGACGGCGGCATTTAACGGGTTAAACGGCCGCGATCGAAGTAAACTTCGATCGCGGGCGTTGGAGCAGGAGCTCAGCTGTCATCAGACAGCAGAGCCCCGGCTCCTGCCTGCACGGGAGACCCGTGCAGGACTTAGACTAGGCTGACGTGAAAAGGCGTCAGCCTAGCCTAAAGTCCATTAGTGAATCACATAAAAAGGCGTATTAGTGGTCACTAAGGGGTTAATGAGCACCTGTCAGCTTTTCTGTCACGTCTGTTTTTGTAAATACTTCCCCATAAATTAATTATTCTGGAGCATCTTTTCTTAGAACTTTGCATTGTATCATTTCTCTTTTATTGCTCATAGAAATGTATAAATAAATGGACAACTGGGTGTTACCATTTGGGGGGGGGTCCCTATAGAGTGTCACACTATCCAATTAGTGCTCTCATTCTCAGATTGAAGACATGCCCCTTTGACAAGGGGAATGGTAACAACCAAATTTAAATTTACTCATAAATTTCTAGGAGGAATAAGAGAGGAATGTCACATCGCAGATTTCGAAGAAATGATGCTCCAGGATTGTAATTTTTATTGGGAATACACGTATTAACTAAAACAGATGTATCAGGAGAGCTGAAAGGCACTCTTTAACCCCTTAACGCAATGTAATGTAACTGTATATGACAGCCGTTAAGAGTTATATGGAGAGAGCTCAAGGGCTGAGTGTTCTCCATACTGAGCGGGTGTTAGCTGAATGTTACAGCTGACAACTCACTGCAACGGGAGGAATTAAAGATTGCTTTGATTCAACCTGTTTAACCCCTTAGATGCCAAGGTCAATAGAGACCGCGGGATCTAAGCCATTGAAAAGAGGAGGTGGCTCTGCATAGACATGATTTTCACCCCTTCCTGATATATGCCTGCGGAGGTCGTAAATGCGAGTACCGAGCGGGCTCACGGGCTAAGCCCACTTCATAATAGGAGCCTGTTGGCTGTATCAAACAGCCGACACATCAGTACAATGCGCTCTCGTTTGTCTAACCTCTTAGATGCCAGGGTCAATGGTAACCACGACATCTAAGCCGTTAGAGGAGGACAGCCCCCTCTGATGTCTCGTCGCCCTACCCGCGTGATGGTATCACGGAGGGTCGATGGTTGTCATGGCACCCTGGAGGTACAATAAAGGCCCTTAGTTGTGCCATCTTTGTGCTCCTATTAAGCCCTGACTGTAAAACACAAAATTATATCAAAATCATGATATACTGCAACACATTAATATTGCAATATATAGTGGAAGCAATCGAACGATTGCTGGTTCATGTCCCCTTGGTGGAATTATAAGAAAAGAAAACAAAAAAAAAAACAGTGGAATAAAGTTTTTATAATGTGCAAATAAAAATAACGTTTTAAAAAAATCTGTTTAGACGTTTTTTTTCCCTAAAGTAATGTTAAAAAAAAAAGTGACCATAACTAGTATTGTCGCATCGGTAAAAGTCTGAACTCTTCCAATATAACATTATGTAACTTGCACAATGAACGCTGTAAATAAAAAAATATATATATAACCTGCCAGAATTGCTGTTTAGTCACCTTAGCTTCCCAAAAAAATTTAATAAAAACTGTTAGAAAGTTGAATGCACCACAGGACATCCCCCACTGATTGGACTTTCCTCCCCCCCCCGGTGCGCTCATGAGTCGGCCGGTGACGTCACATCACTGCGCCGAACACATGTGAGCCAGGCGCGAGCGGCACTATTGTGCCTGTGCCTGGCTCAGGAGCGAGCGTGTCGACGGGGACACATGTGATCATGGTGCGAGCGGCACTATCGTGCCTGCGCCTGGCTCAGGAGCGAGCATGCTGGAGGGGTTTAAATAGCCCTGCGCTGGTACGTTCGCTCTCTGTTTTCTGCTCCCTGGCTCCACCAACGGACATCTCCTCTTCCCTCGTGGTATCCTCTACTCTCCTGGTCTCCTCTTCCCTTGTGGTGTCCTCTCTCTCTCCCTGGCTTACCGTTCCACCAACGATCCCCTGGACAACGAGCGCTAAGTATCTCCCCCTATACAACGAGCTAACACCTATACCTCCCCAGTAACCCTTTTCCTGTAACCCCCACATTACCTACACCCCTACCTACACATTCCCATACCCCTGGTTAACCCATACATCCCTAGCAACCCTTCTCATCTGCAGTCCCTGTTCCCTGTTATGTACCCTGAACTGAAGGAGTTGTGGGAATGGGGCATGGAACATCCTGGAGAGTCAGCTATCATAAAAATCCCTGCACACCAGAAAGGGGATGATCCTGGGAAACAACATCTCAGATGAATCTGCCAAATTGGCTGTAGTGTCTGGGGTCCTCCGAGAACCAGGCACTGAAAATTTTCCCGCATACCAAATTGCAGTGCACAGTGGTAACCTTAAGGATGGTCCCGTGTCTTTTGAGGAGAAAACAACCCAAAGATCCTTTTTTAACCCCTTCGCGCTGGGAAAATGAATCGCCATTTTCCATCGGCGCGTGCACGAGCTGTGACAGCTGCTGTTTCCGACAGCAGGCTATCACAGCTCAATACACCGGGACATGGTCCCGCCTCCACGATCGCCACTATTGGTCAGTTAGTGAGTAACTGTCCAATAGTGGCGATCGGTCTCTTCCCTTCCTCTCTCTGACCTCACATCCTGCCGCTCCCGCCCTGAAAGCCTCTGTTGGACATAGCGAGGCGTTCAGAGCGGTTGTGAGAAAGAGAGTAGAGAAAGTCAAAGAAAAGTTAAAAAAAAGTCTAAACAACAACTTTTTTCAGCATTCCACCTCTCCCATCCACTACCCATTCCTGTACCCTTCCTCCTTGTGTTTCCCCCACATTTTTTTCTTTTTTTTCTATATAAAAAACATATAAAACAAAAAAAATAAAATAAATGTAAAAATAGTTAATTTTGCCAATTTAACGGGTTAGTTTAGTATTAGGGTTAGTTAGTGTCAGGGAAACTTTCAAAAAGTGTAGTTAGGTATAGCGTCAGGGAATTTAGCGTCAGGAATGCGTCACCGTAGGTAGATCTAGCGTTAGGGATCCATCACCGTAGTTAGGTTTAGTGTTAGGGAAGCTCGGAATAATCTAGTTAGGTTTAGTGTCAGGGAATAGTCGCCGTAGTTAGATTTAGTCTCAGGGAAGTTCAAATAAAATCTAGTTAGGTTTAGTGTCAGGGAAGCCCACTCGTTCTATAAAAACATCAATATTTTTGGCTGATTTAGGTAGCAGCCGATTGCTCCTAGTTAGGGAAGCAGTCAAACATGTCCAAACGGACATTTAGTGCCGAAGAGGCATATTTATTTCTTGCCTCCGACACAGAGTCGTCGGGTGGTGAGACTCTGTTTTACTTATCCACCTCCTCATCCAGTGATGAAGAGGAGGAACCCCCTAGGAGACGCCCCAGGACCACCACCACAGTTGAAGCCCCCGAGCGAGATGACCCCGCTGCAGTTCAATCCCCCGAGCGAAGTGACCCTATTTGGACCCCCACACCAGACATTTATGAGCCCCAAATCCCAGAGTACACGGGCAGCTCAGGGATAAAATTTAATATGGCAGGGCTCAGTGAAATTGACTTTTTCAAGTTGTTCTTCACTGATGACTTTATAGATCTTATGGTCTCCCAGACTAATTTATATGCCCAACAGTATATTACTAAGAACCCCACATCATTTTATGCCCAATCCCACAGGTGGACCCCTGTAGATGCAGCAGAGTTGGGAAAGTTCTGGGGACTTAATTTGAACATGGGGCTTCTGAAAAAAACGTCCATTTGGACCTACTGGAGCACGGACATCTTATACCACACCCCGAAATACCGTATGGCCATGTCCAGGATGCGTTATGAGGCAATACTTAGCTTCTTATATTATACGGATAATGAGCAGTGCCCACCCCGAGATGACCCCAGTTTTAACCGTTTGTACAAACTGAGACCCCTATTAGACCATTTCAGTGCCCGGTTTGCCCAAGCATAGACCCCCGAGAAGTGTATTTCTATTGATGAGTCCCTGGTACATTTTAAAGGGAGGCTTCAATTCCGCCAGTACCTGCCGAGTAAGAGGGCAAGGTATGGCGTGGAGATGTATAAGCTGTGCGAGAGTGCATCAGGGTATACCTACAAATTTAGGATATATGAAGGGAAGGACAGCACTATTCAGCCCCCAGAATGCCCCCCCTTACTGGGAATTAATGCAAAAATTGTGTGGGATTTGGTGCACCCACTGCTGGACCAGGGTTACCACCTCTACCTGGATAATTTTTATACCAGCATCCCAATCTTCAAGTGCCTCGCTTCCAGAAGTACTGTGGCATGCGGCACTGCTAGAAAAAAATCTGAGAGGCCTCCCTAAGACTCTGCTTGGGCAAACACTCAGAAGGGGTGAGAGCAGGGCACATTCTAGCAGCAACATATTGTGTGGCAAGTACAAGGACAAGAGAAATGTCCTTGTATTGACAACAATACATGGCCACACCAGTACCCATGTACCTGTACGAGGTACCAGTACAGAGATCCCCAAACCAGACTGCATCCTGGACTACAATAGGTACATGGGAGGGGTGGACTTGTCAGATCAAGTCCTGAAACCCTACAGCGCCATGCGGAAAACGAGGGTGTGGTATAAGAAGCTGGCCGTGCACATCATACAGATGCCATTACGTGCTACGTCGATGTGCAGGCCAGAGGGGAACTTTCCTGGAATTTCAAGAGGTGGTTATCAAGAACCTAATCTTTAGGGACCAAGAAGGGGGGGGCACCCAGTACTTCTGGAAGCGAGGCCACACGCATCATACCAGGGCAACACTCTCCAGGAGAAGTTCCCCAAACTGGCAAGAAGGGAAAAAGTCAAAAGAGGTGCAAAGTCTGCTCAAAGAGGGGGATAAGGAAGGACACAACACAACATACCAATGCGACACGTGTCCGGAAAAACCAGGGCTCTGTATGAAAGATTGTTTTCGAATTTATCATACATCCCTTAATTTTTAATTTACCCTGATGCACTCCGCACAGCTTATCCCCCTCATCTTTCCCTTCTGAGCCCTGCCGTGTGCCCAGGCAGCAGATAACAGCCACATGTAGGGTATTGCCGTACCCGGGAGAACCCACATTACAGCTTATGGGGTGTATATCTCCGGTGGCACATGCTGGGCACACTATATCGGACACTGACATGGCATATATATATAGAAAATTGCAAATCTCACTCTGCACCATCTGTTGCGCATTATCGTTTACACAGTACCTGTTGGGTCAAAATGGTCACTACACCTCTAGATGAATGTCTTAAGGGGTGTAGTTTTTAAAATGGGGTCACATCTTGGGGGTTTCAACTGTACTGGTACCTCAGGGGCTTCTGCATACATGACTTAGCACCAGAAAAGCTCCAGTAGGCCAAATGGTGGTCCTTTCCTTCTGAGCCCTGCCGTGTGCCCAGGCAGCTAATAACAGCCACATGTAGGGTATTGCCGTACCCGGAAGAACCTACATTACAGCTTATGGGGTGTATATCTCCGGTGGCACATGCTGGGCACACTATATCGGACACTGACATGGCATATATATATACAGAAAATTGCAAATCTCACTCTGCACCATCTGCTGCGCATTATCGTTTACACAGTACCTGTGGGGTCAAAATGCTCACTACACCTCTAGATGAATGTCTTAAGGGGTGTATTTTTTAAAATGGGGTCACTTCTTGGGGGTTTCAACTGTACTGGTACCTCAGGGACTTCTGCATACATGACTTAGCACCAGAAAAGCTCCAGTAGGCCAAATGGTGGTCCTTTCCTTCTGAGTCCTGCCATGTGCCCAGGCAGCTAATAACAGCCACATGTAGGGTATTGCCGTACCCGGGAGAACCTACATTACAGCTTATGGGGTGTATATCTCCGGTGGCACATGCTGGGCACACTATATCGGACACTGACATGGCATATATATATATATAGAAAATTGCAAATCTCACTCTGCACCATCTGCTGTGCATTATCGTTTACACAGTACCTGTGGGGTCAAAATGCTCACTATACCTCTAGATGAATGTCTTAAGGGGTGTAGTTTTTAAAATGGGGTCACTTCTTGGGGGTTTCAACTGTACTGGTACCTCAGGGGCTTCTGAATACATGACTTAGCACCAGAAAAGCTCCAGTAGGCCAAATGGTGGTCCTTTCCTTCTGAGCCCTGCCGTGTGCCCAGGCAGCTAATAACAGCCACATGTAGGGTATTGCCGTACCCGGGAGAACCCACATTACAGCTTATGGGGTGTATATCTCCGGTGGCACATGCTGGGCACACTATATCAGACACTGACGTGGCATATATATATAGAAAATTGCAAATCTCACTCTGCACCATCTGCTGCGCATTATCTTTTACACAGTACCTGTGGGGTCAAAATGCTCACTACACCTCTAAATGAATGTCTTAAGGGGTGTAGGTTTTAAAATGGGGTCACTTCTTGGGGGTTTCAACTGTACGAGTACCTCAGGGGCTTCTGCATACATGACTTAGCACCAGAAAAGCTCCAGTAGGCCAAATGGTGGTCCTTTCCTTCTGAGCCCTGCCATGGGCCCAAACGGCAGTTTATCACCACAAATGGAGTATTTCCGCACTAAGGACAAATTTGGCAACAAAATGGGGTATTTTGTTCCCTGTGAAAATAAGAAATTTTGATCAAAAATGACATCTTATTGGAAAAAAATATATTTTTTTAATTTCACAGCCCAATTCAAATAGGTACTGTGAAAAAACTGTGCTGTCAAAATGATAATAACAACCATAAATGAATTCCTTGAGGGGTGTAGTTTCCATAATGGGGTCACTTCTGGTGGGTTTTCATTGCTTTGATACCTCTGGGGCTCTGCAAATGTGCCATGGCACCCGAAAACCAATCCAGCAAAATCTGGACTCCAACAAACACATAGCGCTCCTTTCCTTCTGAGCTCTCTCATGGGCCCAAACGGCAGTTTATCACCACATATGGGGTATTGCCGCACTAAGGACAAATTGGGCAACAAAATGGGGCATTTTGTTCCCTGTGAAAATAAGAAATTTTGATAAAAAATGACATCTTATTGGAAAAAAATTAATTGTTTTAATTCCACAGCCAAATTCATATAGGTACTTTGAAAAAACTGTGTGGTCAAAATGATAACAACAACCATAAATTAATTCCTTGAGGGGTGTAGTTTCCAAAATGGGGTCACTATTTGGGGATTCCTACTGTTTTAGCACCTAAACACCTCTTCAAACTTGGCATGCTGCCTAAAATATATTCTAATTAAAAAAGAGGCCTCAAAATGCACTAGGTGCTTCTTTGCTTCTAGGGCTTGTGTTTTAGTCCACGAGAACACTAGAGCCACATGTGGGACATTTCTAAAAACGTCAGAATCTGGACAATACATACTTACTAGTATTTCTCTGGTAAAACCTTCTGTGTTACAGAAAAAAAATTGAATTAAATTGAAACTCAGCAAGAAAATGAAATTTGCAAATTTCACCTCCACTTTGTTTTAATGCCTGTGAAATTTCTGAAGGGTTAAAAAACTTTCTAAATGCTGTTTTTAATACTTTGAGGGGTCTAGTTTTTAAAATGTGGTGTTTTATGGGGGTTTCTAGTACTTAGGCCCCTCAAAGCCACTTCGGAACCGAACAGGTAGCTTAAAAAAAAGGCTTTTGAAATTTTCTTAAAAATATGAGAAATTGCTGTTTATGTTCTAAGCCTTGTAACGTCCAAGAAAAATAAAAGAATGTTCAAAAAACAATGCCAATCTAAAGTAGACATATGGGAAATGTGAACTAGTAACTATTTTGGGTGGTATTACCGTCTGTTTTACAAGCAGATGCATTTAAATTCTGAAAAATGCTATTTTTCAAAATTTTCTCTACATTTTGCAATTTTTCACCAATAAACACTGAATATATCGACCAAATTTTACCACGATCATGAAGCCCAATGTGTCACGAGAAAACAATCTCAGAATCGCTTGGATAGGTTTAAGCATTCCGACGTTATTACCACATAAAGTGAAATATGTCAGATTTGAAAAATGGGCTCTGAGCCTTAAGGCCCAAATTAGGCTGCATCCTTAAGGGGTTAATGACACACATCACTGATCCACAGGATCCTTGGTTTATCCTGGTCGGGATAAACTCTTGTCCCTCTTAAAGGACAAATTATACTGGCCAGAAATGTCCAAAACAGTACAGGAAGTGACACAACAATGCCTGGTGTGTGCCCAAGTTAACCCCAGAGGCCCAGCTCTAAAGCCGGTATTGCTGCGTGTCCCTCCAGCAGACCATGGTCTGCAATGCAAATCGATTACATAGGACCATTACCGGCAGGTAGCCGTAATTGTCGCTATGCACTGGTGGTTGTGGACGTCTTCTCCAAATGGGTGGAAGCCATCCCAACACCAAATGATACAGCTGCCACTACTGCTCGAGTTCTTTGGGAGCAGGTTCTATCACGATGGGGAGTGCCCAGAGTGATAGAATCAGACCGGGGAACTCACTTCGCTGTCAAGGTGATGAAAGCACTTTGTGGACTGTTGGACATAAAGCAGAGATTTCATGTGCCTTACCATCCCCAGGGATAGTGGAGCGAATGAACCGCACCATAAAAACACGGCTTTCAAAAGCACTGCTGCAAAAAGGTTCCTCATGGGTAACCTCCCTTACAGCTGTGCTTATGGGTATCCGAGCCACAGAGGCATCTTCAACAGGTATCAGCCCATTTGAAATCATGACGGGTCGCAAGATGCCGCTCTGTTTTCCAAACAAGCCTCAGATATCTGAACCCATGAAGAATGCCATCGCCAGGGATGTGTATCACCAACAGGTTCAGCAGAACCTGAAGGAATTGCTGCCACACGCAGCAATCCGGATGCACAGACCGTATATACAGGGGGAGACTCCCTTGCCCTCTGTAGGTGATTTGGTAATGGTAAAGGTGTTCTGCAGGACTGTGCCCTGGGATTCAAACTGGGAAGGACCCTACCAGGTCCTAGCGGTAATGGGTGAAACCATGCTGAGAGTACAAAGGCCAAAAACATTCAAAAAAGGGTCACATAGACGACAAACAGTTTTTTGGATCCACATCGACCAAGCAAAAGCCACCCAAGCCTCCCCAACTCAATAACGTACAGATAGAGTTGGGTGAGGGGGGGGATGGTAGATCGAAGGTGGATGGAAGAACAGACTAAATATACATTGTCCGGTGATAAGGGAAGGTATGTTAAACACATTATTCCTTAGCAGATCTCAAAGCGGAGGAACATCGCTGAATCGAAAATCATGAGGGGTAGTTACCACATGAAAAGGGTATGTCTCCAGTTTGTGATGCTAGTGGTAAGCATGATTTTGGCGGATCCTGGCTCTTCTGGGGTTAGTTTCGAACCCATATTAGGTACCGATGGCAGATTACTTGAATTACCAAGTCTTATAGCCATAAAAATGTTTGGAAGGTAGAGTGGTAGAACCATACAACAACCTTACATTTGAGCCAGGGCAGTGGTATTTGTATGGGTTCCAGAGAGAGTGTTTTACCAGTGGTGTAGTTCAACACTAGAGCCCGGCGGAAAACGTATCCGCTATACAACATGACTTGCATGCTCTATGTCTCAAGGAATATAGACATTTCTGGGACTCAGACCTGACACCCACTAAGTCTTTGAGATGGGTGTCAAAGAATCCACATTTGCATCCTTACAGGCAAGTGACGGCTGTTACAACAAAGGTGTTGTGCACCAGGGAAGGAGTTCTGAGTCCTGAAGATGTCTCTGGGGCAGAGTATAGCGGGTGGTATATCCTTAAAACCATTTTTCTGAGTACTAGTAGTCGGGATGGCCTGAGAGTAAGGACATATTTTGATAGACCCATACCTGTAATAGGCACCCTGAAGGCGTATTGTATGTTAAGGGATTCTTATATGGTTATGAATATCTAACCAAAATATGCACATGGACATGTTTCCACAAACTATTTACGGACCAGTGTAATGATGTTGAAGCCAAACTGCAGTAACTCTGGGCAAGTACTATGGAATGATCAGGACGGTCAGGTAAAACTGGAAGGCTTGTACAGAGCCACAGTTTTAGGAGTACGGACCGATGCCAAAGATCATAGGTATACTCAGGCAGAGGGGTCCCCATCCATACGATCCTTCATGATTACTATAATGAGAGAGAGCTGTGTACCGGAGGTGACAGGACATTATTTTGTCACCTATGCCCACTGGGAACCGGTTACACAGATGGTGATGTCGGACACCAACCCCTGGAGATGGGATATAGTATGTAATGGGGTGGACGCCCCAATGATTGATGTATGGATGGATGGGGCACCTATGACGGAGGAATACCGGAATAGATACGTATCTTCCGATTGGAAGGACCCCCGAGGCAGGGATATTAACTTCAACATCAATATAGATGGTTCCTTTAAATGGCCATTTTGTGAGGCAGTCGACGTAGGGTGCTGGACATTTACACAGTGGGTCTATCTTTCCAAATTTTAACCCACCCGGAACCTGGTATTATAGGCTGGAGACAGTGATCAATGGTATCCGTTTAAAGGAAGAGGTCAGGTATTTGGGATGGTGGTACTAATTCCTTACGAATCAGAAGGGCTCCAACCAGTGAAACCTCATTCTGACTCTTATAACATCCCTACCCATAGATGGGCAGATCTCAATACCCTCTTCAACCTTAAAATACATGGGTCAAGGATATTGGTGCTGGTATCAAATGCAGAATGTCTCCTATACTATCCACGCGACTAACTGCACCGAAAGAGGCATACTCCTCCCAGGAGAATATTGTACCCTTAATCCTGTACTAGGCGTTGATGTAGCGGATCAGAAGAGGAGAACTCTTGTGACTCCTGAAAAGAGGCTCGACATCCGTCCAGACACCCCGGTGAGACTCCAGATGATTCCTTTGGGGTTTTGCATCGAGCTAAGAAAGCTCCCGCTAGACTTCAGTGAAGAAGAGGATGTCGTGGAGAAACTAAAAGATTTACAACATCGAGCCACCATTCAATTAAAACATGACACTACAAAGATCACAGGAATCGTGAACAACTTGGAGATGGACTCGGAAGTGTCCTGGTGGGAGAGCTTGTTCGGCTATAGTCCCAAGGCCACTTCCTTCTTTAATTTGCTCATCCAGTCAGTGATAATCCTTCTCATTCTTGTGGTGATTATGTACTTTGGACTGTTCTTTGTGTACAGACGAATAAAATAACTGGACAATCAAGTACAACGAGGTCAAGCCGAAAGCCAGGAATACATTCGTAGACGGGGTTTAAGGACATAATAATACAGTCCTGTGCCCCGGAGTTGTTATATATATATATATATATATATATATATATATATATAGCACACAAGAAGACAGCAGCACTCACTAATGAATAATCGACCAGGTGCCCAGCAAAACGTCCCGATCCTAGGACGTATAATGATATGTAGCAGAAGAAAATTTGCAGCACTCCAACATGAAAAAAATGGTGGTTTATTCAATCCAAACTAACAGCAACGTTTCAATCCTACAATAGGATCTTTATCAAGCCTAGTGACACATCTACTCAGCAAGTTTATATATGTTTGAGACTCTTTTACATAATTAGTCTCATTATAAAACAATCAAATACAAAGTGTATGAAAACAAACATCATATATTGTGTACGGTATCATCATAAACATAGACATGATACAGAAAATGCAGAAGTGTGTATGTGACATCGTGAATAACAATACATAATAACAAAAACATTAAAAACAACTGATTACATTATAATCATTTATGCAGCAGTGGTATAAAATCCATTGGCATATCCTCACTCACCAATCAGAACTTCAGACTCAACTACTCCATTCAAGTGTCTTGCAGCACTCTGCTGCATCCCTCGTGGTAATTGAAATTCGACACATCAGTGTAATCCCCCGAGGCGGAAGTAAATCATCACTCCGCAGCAGAGAGCATAGATCGCATCCACATGATGTAATGCGTGTCAATGCGTTCCACTGAGTCGCCCCATGTATCATGGCATCGTAAGTTGCTAAGCAACTGCTGTAACATTACTATAAACATCCATTGACACGGCTATGTCAGTCAAAAAGTCATGAATGTAAAAAATACAGATATATTAGTAAATGCTCCCTATAGTAAGTGATGGAGATATTAGGAATATCTAAAAGTAGCTTTATATCGGCTTTTAAAGATGATCCACACGTGGGTTCAAAGACCTCTGTATACAACCAAGTACTCAGAACGATCTTGTTCCCAGAGTTATGGGACCACATAGACACGTCTTCACGTGTCCAGGATGTCACATTATCCTCATACGTGTAACGGACCCATATTATCACACTAGTGATATGATATATCATAAGACAAAAGAATGCATGAGAATCCCTCTCGCTTTTAATATCTCTCTATCACTTAGAAACCTAATAGGAGACTAGAAACAATTCAACAAATAATAAACATATTTTATTGATGCAATAAGACTTGATGCATTGAACATAGCCCCGTCAAATATCATAGTACAATAACATTGAAAAATAATTAAAGAAGTTCCGAAGTTCTGTTGGGAGTGGTATTCCAATCTAAAAAAATACAAAACATAATTGTTTTTAGTATTTATAAGACATTGACAGTAAATATGAGATATAGATATTGATATTAATGTGTCAACAATCATCATACTGAAGAGAACATCAAGAGAACACAAGGGAACGGAGCTCATAAGGCTATTCTATCTACAACAAATTCTACATTAAGTCCACAAGGTTTTAAGGAGTTCAGTAAAAATATCCACCTTTATGTGGGTGAAACCACCTGTTCCTTTAAAACTCGTCTAAACAATCACCGTTTTTCTATACGTAAAAAGAAACTTGATTTACCTGTAGCTAAACATTTTTCGGAACATGGTCACAATGAAAGGGATCTAACATTTATGATTCTGGACCATGTTCCTCCATTACAATTTGGCGGTGATCGCCATCTGGTTTTACACAAAAAAGAATTAAGATGGATATTTTTACTGAACTCCTTAAAACCTTGTGGACTTAATGTAGAATTTGTTGTAGATAGAATAGCCTTATGAGCTCCGTTCCCTTGTGTTCTCTTGATGTTCTCTTCAGTATGATGATTGTTGACACATTAATATCAATATCTATATCTCATATTTACTGTCAATGTCTTATAAATACTAAAAACAATTATGTTTTGTATTTTTTTAGATTGGAATACCACTCCCAACAGAACTTCGGAACTTCTTTAATTATTTTTCAATGTTATTGTACTATGATATTTGACGGGGCTATGTTCAATGCATCAAGTCTTATTGCATCAATAAAATATGTTTATTATTTGTTGAATTGTTTCTAGTCTCCTATTAGGTTTCTAAGTGATAGAGAGATATTAAAAGCGAGAGGGATTCTCATGCATTCTTTTGTCTTATGATATATCATATCACTAGTGTGATAATATGGGTCCGTTACACGTATGAGGATAATGTGACATCCTGGACACGTGAAGACGTGTCTATGTGGTCCCATAACTCTGGGAACAAGATCGTTCTGAGTACTTGGTTGTATACAGAGGTCTTTGAACCCACGTGTGGATCATCTTTAAAAGCCGATATAAAGCTACTTTTAGATATTCCTAATATCTCCATCACTTACTATAGGGAGCATTTACTAATATATCTGTATTTTTTACATTCATGACTTTTTGACTGACATAGCCGTGTCAATGGATGTTTATAGTAATGTTACAGCAGTTGCTTAGCAACTTACGATGCCATGATACATGGGGCGACTCAGTGGAACGCATTGACACGCATTACATCATGTGGATGCGATCTATGCTCTCTGCTGCGGAGTGATGATTTACTTCCGCCTCGGGGGATTACACTGATGTGTCGAATTTCAATTACCACGAGGGATGCAGCAGAGTGCTGCAAGACACTTGAATGGAGTAGTTGAGTCTGAAGTTCTGATTGGTGAGTGAGGATATGCCAATGGATTTTATACCACTGCTGCATAAATGATTATAATGTAATCAGTTGTTTTTAATGTTTTTGTTATTATGTATTGTTATTCACGATGTCACATACACACTTCTGCATTTTCTGTATCATGTCTATGTTTATGATGATACCGTACACAATATATGATGTTTGTTTTCATACACTTTGTATTTGATTGTTTTATAATGAGACTAATTATGTAAAAGAGTCTCAAACATATATAAACTTGCTGAGTAGATGTGTCACTAGGCTTGATAAAGATCCTATTGTAGGATTGAAACGTTGCTGTTAGTTTGGATTGAATAAACCACCATTTTTTTCATGTTGGAGTGCTGCAAATTTTCTTCTGCTATATATATATATATATATACACAGTGAAGGAAATAAGTATTTGATCCCTTGCTGATTTTGTACGTTTGACCACTGTCAAAGACATGAACAGTCTAGAATTTTTAGGCTAGGTTAATTTTACCAGTGAGAGATAGATTATATTAAAAAAAAACAGAAAATCACATTGTCAAAATTATATATATTTATTTGCATTGTGCACAGAGAAATAAGTATTTGATCCCTTTGGCAAACAAGACTTAATACTTGGTGGCAAAACCCTTGTTGGCAAGCACAGCAGTCAGACATTTTTTGTAGTTGATCATGAGGTTTGCACACATGTTAGATGGAATTTTGGCCCACTCCTCTTTGTAGATCATCTGTAAATCATTAAGATTTCGAGGCTGTCGCTTGGCAACTCGGATCTTCAGCTCCCTCCATAAGTTTTCGATGGGATTAAGGTCTGGAGACTGGCTAGGCCACTCCATGACCTTAATGTGCTTCTGTTTGAGCCACTTCTTTGTTGCCTTGGCTGTATGTTTCGGGTCATTGTCGTGCTGGAAGACCCAGCCACGAGCCATTTTTAATGTCCTGGTGGAGGGAAGGAGGTTGTCACTCAGGATTTGATGGTACATGGCTCCATCCATTCTCCCATTGATGCGGTGAAGTAGTCCTGTGCACTTAGCAGAGAAACACCCCCAAAACATAATGTTTCCGCCTCCATGCTTGACAGTGGGGACGGTGTTCTTTGTGTCATAGGCAGCATTTCTCTTCCTCCAAACACGGCGAGTTGAGTTAATGCCAAAGAGCTCAATTTTAGTCTCATCTGACCACATCCCTTTCTCCCAATCACTCTCAGAATAATCCCGATGTTCATTTGCAAACTTCAGACGGGCCTGTACATGTGCCTTCTTGAGCAGGGGGACCTTGCGGGCACTGCAGGATTTTAATCCATTATGGCGTAATGTGTTACCAATGGTTTTCTTGGTGACTGTGGTCCCAGCTGCCTTGAGATCATTAACAAGTTCCCCCCGTGTAGTTTTCGGCTGAGCTCTCACCTTCCTCAGGATCAAGGATACCCCACAAGGTGAGATTTTGCATGGAGCCCCAGATCGATGTCGATTGACAGTCATTTTGTATGTCTTCCATTTTCTTACTATTGCACCAACAGTTGTCTCCTTCTCACCCAGCGTCTTACTTATGGTTTTGTAGCCCATTCCAGCCTTGTGCAGGTCTATGATCTTGTCCCTGACATCCTTAGAAAGCTCTTTGGTCTTGCCCATGTTGTAGAGGTTAGAGTCAGACTGATTAATTGAGTCTGTGGACAGGAGTCTTTTATACAGGTGACCATTTAAGACAGCTGTCTTTAATGCAGGCACCAAGTTGATTTGGAGCGTGTAACTGGTCTGGAGGAGGCTGAACTCTTAAAGGAACAGTGTCATCACAAATAATTTGTTTATATGTTAAAGATGTTAGTGCTGTAATATAAACGTTTATTTTCATTTGTGTGTTTGTGTTTTACTGTTTCTTATTTTCACACTTTTTCTTCCCTATGGGGGCTGCCATTTTTTGTTCCATTTCTGTGTGTGTCGATTAACGACACACACAGACATGGAATACGGCAGCCACAGTCCCATAGGGACTGCGAACGGCTCCCGTCCCATTGACTGCCGTGTACGGCGTCTGTGTGGGAACTGCGCATGCGCCGCTCCCACACAGTCCTATTCGAAATTGGCGCCGTCCGGCGCCATTTTCCTGTGGACCGGAAGTCGCGGCTGGACAGTAATATCACTACTTCCGGTCGCGGCTTCCGGACAAGTGCACATGGAACAGCGGCAGCAAAGGGAGCGGACGGGCCACGGCGGCAGGAGCAGGTAAGCGATTTCAATGTATGTTAGTGTTTGTGTGTGTTTACTACTGCATGTAAACCTACTACACTGTGGGTTACCTCAAAAAATGGCGACACACAGTGTAGGAGGTTAAACCTTTCAAACCCCTCGTTTATCCCGGCACTAGCCAGGATAAAGGAGGGGGGATTGCTGAGAGCTCACTAGAGCGATAGCTTTTAACCCAATGTTGCAATGCTGCAATTTTGGGAACTAGCTCCAAACAGCTCCATCTAGTGACCAAAAATGGGTAGTATTATAAATTTGAAAAAATTTATAATATTTCCTGACTCGCGAAAAAAATAAAAAAAATTTGAACAATGTTTAATCACCCACACACTAAATGTTTAAATTTTAAAAAAAAAACATGTTTTTGGGGCGACACCATGCCTTTAATGGTTGGTAGGGGATCAAATACTTATTTCTCTATGCACAATGCAAATAAATATATATAATTTTGACTATGTGATTTTCTGTTTTTTTGTTTTTTTTATATAATCTATCTCTCACTGGTAAAATTAACCTAGCCTAAAAATTCTAGACTGTTCATGTCTTTGACAGTGGTCAAACTTACAAAATCAGCAAGGGATCAAATACTTATTTCCTTCACTGTATATATACTGTATATATTTCTATATGTGTATGTGTAAAGTGTAAATATGAACCAAGGGGTCTTATCAAAACTTCCAAGGTGTACATATAGACATTCTGGGTGTTGATATGTGTCCGCAACATAGGCATACTCAGTGGGGACGTGCCCGTCACACGGCAATTGAGTGTGTACGTGTAGGCGGGCATATATTTACAGCCTGTAGTCACCCCATTTGCATGTGCACCTTTCACGTGTTTATGGAGGAGTAGTGAGAGATCCTGTTTGAGCATGAATCTCTATATGTACATGTACCTATGGATATATTTTTGTATGTTTGGTTATCTTTCACTCTGTTTGTATGATTGGGTAGTGTGTAGGAAGCTTTAGGGACAGGTAAGGTATTCACACATCCTTGTAGGTATTTGCCACCTCAACCTGAGAACTGGTATGGTCCATGCGATGATGGATTGAATGTTAGAGGGGAAATGGAAGGCGATGCTCCGCCCCACGATTAGATTTCTAGGTACCAATACATCACCTCCTCCTCAGGGATGTTAACCTGCCATGATAGAGACATGGATATTGTCCCACAAAGATTATTTCACCTTCAATCAAGATACTGAAAAGGTTTGGAAAGATAACGGATTGCGTACAAAGGTTGTCGAAAGGTAGGCTAAACCATTCCAAAGCTGTGAGTATGTCTTAAAGGAACAGTGTCATCACAAATATTTTATTAATATGTTAAAGATGTTAGTGCCTTAATATAAACGTTTATTTTCATTTGTGTGTTTGTGTTTTACTGTTTCTTTTTTTCACACTTTTTTTTCCCTATGGGGGCTGCCATTTTTTGTTCCATTTCTGTGTGTGTCGATTAACGACACACACAGACATGGAATACGGCAGCCACAGTCCCATAGGGACTGCGAACGGCTCCCGTCCCATTGACTGCCGTGTACGGCGTCTGTGTGGGAACTGCGCATGCGCCGCTCCCACACAGTCCTATTCGAAATTGGCGCCGTCCGGCGCCATTTTCCTGTGGACCGGAAGTCGCGGCCGGACAGTAATATTACTACTTCCGGTCGCGGCTTCCGGACAAGTGCACATGGAACAGCGGCAGCAAAGGGAGCGGACGGGCCGCGGCGGCAGGAGCAGGTAAGCGATTTCAATGTATGTTAGTGTTTGTGTGTGTTTACTACTGCATGTAAACCTACTACACTGTGGGTTACCTCAAAAAATGGCGACGCACAGTGTAGCAGGTTAAACCTTTCAAACCCCTCGTTTATCCCGGCACTAGCCAGGATAAAGGAGGGGGGGATGCTGAGCGCTCACTAGAGCGATAGCTTTTAACCCAATGTTGCAATGCTGCAATTTTGGGAACTAGCTCCAAACAGCTCCATCTAGTGACCAAAAATGGGTAGTATTATAAATTTGAAAAAATTTATAATATTTCCTGACTCGCGAAAAAAATAAAAAAAATTTGAACAATGTTTTATCACCCACACACTAAATGTTTAAATTTTAAAAAAAAAACATGTTTTTGGGGCGACACCATGCCTTTAATGTCCCATGAGTCAGGTCTGTAGAAACACAGGCCTGACCATGGGAATATACTCATAACAGGACAGTGACAATTAGTCACTGTCCTGACTTAATGATCAGGGAGTGAGACAGGAGATATTACCTTTAATCTACCGTCTCCACGCTCGGCAGGGGGGGCGGAGAGGTAATTGGGGATGCATCCATGCACTTCTACTCCACAGGACATCCCACACTGATTGGACTTGCCTCCCCCGCACGCTCATGAGCTGGCCGGTGACGGCACATCACCGCGCCGACACATGTGAGCCAGGCGCGAGCAGCACTATTGTGGCTCAGGAGCGAGCATGCCGGCGGGTTTAAATAGCCCTGCGCCGGTACGTTCGCTCTCTGTTTCCTCCTCCCCGGGTCCACCTACGGACATCTCCTCTTCCCTCGTGGTCTCCTCTCCTGGTCTCCTCTTCCCTTGTGGTCTCCTCTCTCTCCCTGGCTTACCGTTCCACTGACGTCCTTCACTCCACCAACGATCCCCTGGACAACTAGCGCTAAGTATCTCCCTTTATACAACGAGCTAACAACTATACCTCCCCAGTAGCCCTTTCCTGTATCCCCCACATTATCTACACCCCTACCTACACATTCCCATACCCCTGGTTAACCCATACATCCCTAGCAACCCTTCCTATCTGCATTCCCTGTTCCCTGTTAACCCTTGCTGCCCTGTGTACCCTGCAGTGACCCTTGACCTGCACATCCCCAGGTACAAAGTAACCCATTCCCCTTGTTCCTCCTTATATTGTATTAACCCTTAGTGTATAGGGAAAGAAATATTAGGAGGGAGTGGGACAGAAATTGTGAGCGTGTATTGTATTGTAACTGTACTCATATGTATGTTTAGGTAAGTGGGTGGTGGTATAACGTAGGATTGTGATACCGTGTTTATACTGTATTACGTATAGTCTGAGTATACTCAGTATATATTAACTTGTTATATGTATTGGGGTATACTGATACTATACTGTGATCGGTTACTGTGTTCTGTATATTTTATATGTGTAAGTGTGATTATTGTTAGTAATAAAGATTACCTTTTATTCACTATACAATTGTACTTACTGTACGATCTTATTCCCTTGAGCAGCAGCAAAATAATTAGATCAACGTTAATATAAGGAAAAGGTAGGGGAACTAGGCATAACCCTAGTGACCCTGAATATAAAGGAGGTAGCAATAGTGGGTGACACAAGCAAGTGAAACCCACCATTACACCAGCCCTCTAACAGGTACCAATAAAAACTACAGCTCACCCTGTAAAAAATAAGCCCTCATACTACTCAATCAAAGAAAATATAAAAAAATATAAATTTATTTTAAGTTTTTTCTTTGTAAAACAAAAAAAAATCATGTAACTTTTGTATTGCCGTATTCATATCAACTTGTAGAATTAAGTTAATATATCGCTATTACCATACTATGAACGCCGTAAAAACGTAACCCAAATACAATGTAGGAATCGTTGTTTTTTTGCCCATTTCACCCCAAAAATATATATTTTTTTCTCTTTCTTAGTACATTAAATGGTGCCATGAAAAACTACAACTCATGCAGCAAAAAACAAGCACTCATACAGTTATGTCGACAGAAAAATGTAAAACCGGAAATTGACTGCCGGGCAAAGGAGTTAAATGATGCTGTATGCCCCTGCTGGAGTTTATTAGCAAATTAAGTTTTTTATGTTTGAGGTTTTACCATAAGGTATGTGTAGCGATGTTTGCTCTGTGTAGTAGTGATCAGTGGGCAAAGTCTTTTTTTCAATTTGTGCATATTTGCCTCCTTTGGTTAGAAATATGTCTGCCATATTTGGTATACAGTATGCTTCTAATAGCACAATATTAAGGAGATTGATTTATATCCAGTTTAACCCCTTTATACCTCATGTATTGTAGGCCTTAATGAGCAGATGATTTTTAGTAATTTTCTGCTTGTTCTGATTAGCCCCTTCCGGCTTCAGACGTTTATTTTTTTTTCCTCCCCGGCTTCCAAAAGACATGACTTTTTTATTTTTCCATCAGCATTGCCATATGAGGGCTTTTTTGTGTGTGATGAGTTGTAGTTTCTAATAGAACCATTAAATGTACCATATAACGTGGTGGGTAACTTTTTAAATCATTTTGTGGGATGGAATAGAAAAAGCAGAAATACCTCCATTGTTTTTTAGGTTTCCTTTTTACAACGTTAACTGAGTGGAAAAATTACATGCTGACTTTATTCTGCGGGTCAATTCAATTCCGGCCGTACCAAACATTGTGGTTGTTTTTTCATCTTTTACTACTATTAAAAAATACAAACAATTTGGTAAAATATATATATATTTTTGTCACCATATTTTAAGACCCATAATTGTAACATTTTTATAATTGAAGGCGCTGTCTAAGGTTTTTTTTTTGTTTGTTTTTTGCAGGGCGAGCTGTAGTTTTTATTAGTACCATTTGAGTTTTTTGATCACTTTTAGTTCCATTTTCTTTGGGAGGCAGGGTGACCAAAAAGACAGCAATTCTGGCGTTCACCCTATAGGTTAAACGACATTATATTAGAAGAGTTTGTACTTTTACGGACGTGGCAACACTAAAGTGTAACTAAACTTTCTAAAAACTTCTGACGTGTCATAAAAACGAAGTGGCAGAAGCATTTGGGTGAGCGCTAGGCCGCTTAGCTTCTGATCAGCTTTTGTCGGAAAGCCGAGCAGTTAGTTTACTGGCTCAATAGAAAGTCTAAGGCCTTATTCACATGAGCGTATTTCACGTCCGTGTTACGCGCGTTAAAACAACGGCTAATATCTGGCTGCATCGATTTTTTTGAAAAATGCCATAGAAAAAAAACATTGTTTTTCCTAAAATCGCTGGGTGTACAGCTATCCTTAGGCCATGATCTTCCATAGTTTTGTTGCAGTTTTTGGTTCCATTTTTTGAGCAAAACAGAGAAATGGAGGCAAGAAAAGGAGAAGCATCAGTCTTTTCTTTATACTTGTTCTTCCTTTTGAATTCTCTTCTGGCTTTTGCTAAAAAAAAACTGAGCCAAAAACTACTACAAAAACTTCATCAAAACTGTGTGTGTGCGTGTGCGTGTGCGTGTGCGTGTGTGTGTGTGTGTGTGTGTGTGTGTGTGTGTGCGTGTGTGATCCTGACCTTAAAGAAGCACTCCAGCAATTTATTTTTTATTTTTTTGCCTATATAGGGCAGCATAGTCTATTATTAAAGAATAATGTAGAGGCTTTTGTGTATGCCTTGGTTATATCTGTTTACCTGGCCCAAAGCCATAGCCAAAATGCAGTTCCACTAACTAGGCCATCAACATAAACATTTGGCAATATCGGTTACAAATATAAATTCTATTTAAGTATTCCCCTATAGGAAAACCAAAAAAATGTTTAAACTGGAAACGTTTTTTGTTTTTACTTTTTGTAACACACTAAAAACCCAATATTTGTAAAAAAAAATAATTATAATTTAAAAAGTCCCCAAAAAAATACTATGGGGAAGATTTATCCAGAGAGGCGTTTCACAAAGAAGACAGCTCTAAAGTGTCATATGACATATTACAAACAGCAAAGTCTTGCTCACGATATGTTTGACCGCGGCATCTGGTCAAAGGGCATTCTGTCTGTATTATAAATAAAACGGCAGCATCTAAGCTCATTTGAACTCATTAGAGAAGTCACAAGTTATGACAAGTGGCAAGAAAAGACGCTCAAGGACTAATTGGTAGCTATCAGACTAACTGGGAAAATATCCCTGAATATATGGGCTGAGACAGACAACATATCACATTTTAAGAAAATGTTAAGAAATGATGATACTATCTGACTATAAATTTGACTTCAGCATTGCCTTATCAATTGCACTATGTTAACATTTTTCAAATAAGACATTAGTAGTCAATTTAACCACTAAAGGCCCAACCTATTTTGGACTTTCAGGACCAAACTATTTTTCTTGCTTTTTGTTTCTGTCGCATTCCCAGAACAATAACTTTTTTTTATCAACGTAGTCGTGTGATGGCTTTTTTTTTGGACGGAATAGTTGAAGTTTTTATTGATACACAGAATGTTTCTGGCAATTTAAACTGCATCAAAAAAAGCTTCTAAAAACGCCAAGGGCATTGAAATGTAACATGCGTTTTTTAAGGAATTTTTTATTTTGTAGCGTTTTTCATTTAGTATGATTTTGGACATGCTCGGTTTTGGCATTTTTTAAGTCCTATAGAGAAGTTTACGGGAAAAATGCCATACCCAGAGCATGCTGCATTTGGAAACAAAGGCCACTAAGTTAAAAAATTCCACAAACCAAAACACAGTTGTATGTAGCACATTTTATATTTCACTATAGACTTTAATGTAACGGTTTTAAAAAGACATTAAAAAATTTAGTTAAAAACGCTATTGAAATCTACACGAAAACCACACAAAAATGCAGCAAAACGCTGTGTGTGAATTCAACCTTATACTTTTCTTTCTTTTTGGATCCACTTTTGCATTTGGCTCAAATTATTGCATCAAAAATGCCACAAAAACGGCATGTTTTAAAAAAAGCATTTTTAAAGTTCTATAGAAAAATCCATGGAGAAAAACACCAGAACATATCCCATACCTAGAGCATGCTGCGTTTTTGAGAGAAAAAGAAAAACGGCACTAACCCAAAAAATGCTATACAAATGGCAAAAAATAATATGCTATGTTTGTAAGAATTCTCATATTTCACAATAGACTTTAAACTAACATTTCGCCAAGCTTTATGAAAAATGCTAGCAAACTCTGTGGGTGAAACTAGACTAAGGGCATGTTCACACGTGGAGGAATTGCTGTGGAATTCCGCACTGGAAATCCGCGGCAGACAGTCTGTCTATTGGTTTCCACACCTTTTTACTTATCTTCGTGCAGACGTTGCGGACAAATCCGCTGCGGACCATAGGCTGCGATGCGGAATTTGGTGTCCGCAGCATACACTGGCTGTTCCGGACTTGATGCGTACTTGTGGCGGAATTTCTCCATTGACTTTAATGGAGTTGCAAAATTACGCAATGAAATCCGCAGATGTTGTGTGTGTTGTGTTGCGGATTGCTTTCACGGACAGGACATTTCATCATTCTGGCTGGACCTATGTGTGTCGAGGACTATAGCCAGACTGAGAGGGAATATTTTAAAAGAGAGCAGGATGTACTCTTCACCTGAATACGCAACGACTAATCCGCAGCAATTTACTTCACATTTTAGACAAAGGCGCAACGTAATCTGCAACGCAGATTATGTGCGACATTGATGTGGACAGTGTCTGCAGAATTCTGCCACGTCTGAACATGCCCTAAGAGAGGTAAAGTCTTAATAGATATGAACGGATGTGAATTGCTTTTTGTAAATATTAAAATCAAAATGTAATAAAAAGTACAAAAATATACTACATATCATTTTTATAAAATCTAAGAGTATGTGAAATTAGCATCTTTCCCAGAAGCCTAAGATTCTTATAAATATTTAATTCATGGTGCAGACTGAGTCAGCAGTGAAATTCAATTATCCTATATATTAACAGAACAAAATCGAGTTAACCTTAGAATATTGCATGATAAGTACATTGATTAATTCTGCATTGCTCACCTAAAGGTGATAAAGATCAATTACACAGCTGCGTATATATTCTACGGGGTTAAGGTCTTCTATAGCTTCAAAGAAATGTATCAACAAATACGTTAAAAAGCCGCAACAGCAATATTTATGTATACATAATAGCATCAATATAATGCAATCATGAGCAATAATTAGATTAACAACATCATAAATATTAATAGTAAAAAAGAAAGGAGAAAGAATAGATCTGTCAATTGATATTTTTATATTAATTATGAAATCTGTATGGATTATGTATAAATAGATGTACTATAGCATTTATCACAGCAAATTCTGCTAAGTGACAAATTTTAACTAGTTATCTAAACTAGTCATTTTAAGCCATAGATATAATTAGAGATATAATTAGAGTCATTTCTTTCATGAGTTCTAACAGACATTAGGTAGTCTTTTTTGCTTCTTTTTAAAGGGGCACTAACTCTTGAAATGGATGATAAATGTAAACATTCGAGAAAAACTTCCATCCACACTGTTTGTTAGGCCTTATTCACACGAACGTGTTATACGTCCGTGATACGCACGGACCTATGTTAGTGAATGGGGCCGTTCAGACTGTCAGTGATTTTCACGCAGCGTATATGCGCTGCGTAAAATTCACGACATGTCCTATACTTGCCCGTGTTTCGCGCAGCATGCACCCATTGAAGTCAATGGGTGCGTGCAAATCGCGCACGGCGCACGGAAGCACCTCCAGGTGACGCGCGTGATTCGCGCTACAGCTGGTAGAGAAGAGAAGGGAAACATAAAATCCCCTCCTTCTTTACTGTGTCGTCACATAAAAAGGGAGTGTCATAATGATGCCGGCTGCGCACCATATACACATGTCACACTGAATTTTTGCGCGCAAAACAGACATGTTTGTGTGAATAAGGCCTTAGTCTGTAGGATTCTCTGCATGTACCTGAAGCAAACAGAATTGTAGATATCGCTGAGAACTGGATCGTTTTTATGGAAACAGCTTTGCTCTCCATAACTGCCATTCACTACTATGGGAGTTACAGAAATTGCGTAGCTCAGCGAGCTATGCTGTTTTCTTCTTCATGGTCAGAAATCAGCCGGAACACAGAGGTAGAACGGGGATTTAGGGGGTCCTATTCTGCAGATAGGTGCGGGTCCCAGAGCTAGGACCCGCATCTATCTGACATTTATGACATATCCTGTGGATATGTCGTAAATGTCTCTGATGGGAAAACCCCTTTAAGTAAGTAAGTCGGACCAACTTACTGCTGCAAGCAGTTCTTTTTAAAACTTACCATTGTAAAGAGTCGACTGCGCTCCAGACTGACCGACGCAACATCATCAATACCGGTTAACATCACACGTCTGACCAAAGAGAAGCAGTTCCAGCTATCACATTAGGGGTGAGTTAATTAAATGTTTGACCAAATATAGCAGGGTAATTTTTAAGTTGATAATTTAGTTTGGCCCGCGAATGATGTTATAAATATCCAAAGGGCCCATGGCAGAAAAAAGGCTTTAAACAGTTTCGCTGCAAGTGTGCATGTCTGCAATTTACTCTTGTAACACGCTGTTTTTTGTCATTATTAAAGATTCTAAAATTAAATTTACAGTTCGAAATCTCCATATTTGGTGGTTACATAGCCTTGCATTTGCTGAGATTTGGCACATGATATTTGCAAATATTTCAGTTCTTCTTTGTTAGTGCCATACTGTAAATTATTAATTTTCTGCCATGCACTGTAATTTACAAAATAAAATTGTCCATTGAAAGCTAAGGAGCAATAGTCATAATGAGGCAAATCTTATTGGAACTGGAGCTATGCTTTAAGATAAGATTATCAATTAATATTTAGAAATAGCATCAGTTTGGGTACCTTTTTTCAAACTATTGTTCAGTTCTGGAAAATTGAATTGTTGTTCCCTATTATTAAAGTTAATAAGGAGATGGATTTATCATTCCATGCTGTATGATTAAATTTATTATGGCTTTATAACACCTTCCATATAATGTTAAATAAAAATATCTCATAACATAATGCACAAGTCAATGAGAGTTATGGAAGGATTCACCATGATTCATTGTTATCTGTATTTCCTCATATTTTGAAAGATAATAGGGTAGATTTAATAATACTGTTTTAAATTCAGATAGCTTAGAATTAGACTAGAGGCATCAAATTTATCACAGTGGTTTATGCTAGATGATACATTTGATGCACCATTAGACACTTCTGTCTAACTTTTTACCACCTCTCAGTTGACTCATTTTAATCCACTTTTAATGCGGCCAAATTTTGAAGCGAATTGGCACATCTTAAGCCATGCCGATTTCCCGCAAAAGCCAAACCCCCTTGTTGGAGGACTTGCAAATATCTGTTCTTTTTGGTGCGTTTCATTGATAAATTAGTCTAACATGATATACGTAACAAGGTGCAACTTCGGACAGTATACTGGCCCAACACCAATACTAAATATGCCCTAATGTGTCAAAAAAAGCTGTTGCTCAGCTTTTCTTTACCTAGAATCTAAATTTTTGTGATATATACAGACTAGTCTGGTACAGAAGTGTTTGGACAGTGACACCATTTTTGTAATATAGCCTCTGTACACTACCATACTGTATTTAAAACAAAGCATTGAATATTTAATTGTGATTGGTAAAAGTGCAGACTATTAGATTTAATTTAAGAGGTTTAACAAAAAATATTGCATTAACCATTTAGGAATTGCAACCATTTTTTTTACATATGTACTATAGTCCCTCCATTTTCATAGGCTCAAAAGTAATTGGACAATAGACTGTTAAGCAGTTTCATATTCAATATTCGGTCAAAAGAGGTGTGAGTGCCATTATTAGGCTGAACAAACAACAGTACAAAGCTATCAGAGTGAAAGCAAAAAACTTTAGGAGTGGCCAAGTCAACAATTTAGTGCATTCTTAAAAGGAATGAATTCACCGGCAATCTAAGCAAAACCAAAATGTCTACAAGACTATGGAAGACAACCAAAGTGGATGATTGCAGAATTCCTTCCTTGGTAGAGAAAAAACCCTTCACAGCCTCCAACCAAGTCATTCATGCTCTCGAGGAGGTAGGCGTATCATTGTCTACCTCAACAATCAAGAGACGCTTCATGAATACAGAGGGTTTATCTCAAGATACAAACCAGAGATAACACTAAAGAGCAGAAAGGCCAGGTTAGATTCTGCTTGAAAATATCTAAAAAAAGCTGCCCAGTTCTGAAACAATTTTCAGAACGATTTTTTATTCTTTGAACAGATGGAACCAAGATTAATTTGTACCAGAATGATTGGAAGTGAACAGTATGGAGAAGGAAAGGAAGGGCTCATAATCTGAAGTATACCACATCATCTGTCACACATGATGAAATAAATGTTATGACATGGGCATATATAGCTGCCAATGGAACTGGGTCACTTCTGTTTATTGATGATGTGACTGTGGTTAGAAATAACAGGAAGACATCTGAAGTTTATAGAGCTCTGCTTTCTGCTAAGATTCAGTCAAATGTTGCAAAACTTATAAAATGGCGCTTCATAGCACAGATAGATAATGACCCAAAGCATACCGTGAAAGCAACCCAAGAGCTTCTTAACCCCTTAACGATGAAGGACGGATATACCCGTCCGGTGCAGGAGTTAGTTCCCGCAAAAGGGCGTATATATCCGTCCTCGGATCGCGTGGGTACTGCCAGTGTACACACGCGATCAGCAGCAGGAGCACGGCTGTTATTCACAGCCTGACTCCTGTCGGAATCGAAGCGCACTCCGATTCCGGCAGTTTAACCCATTAAATGCCGCTGTCAATAGCGACAGCGACATCTAATGTGTTTGACAGGGGGAGGGAGCTCCCTCTGACACCCCATCGGTGCCCCCGCAAAGAAATCGTGGGGCGCCGTCGGGTCTACATGGCAGCCGGGGACCTAACAAAGGCCCCCAGGTCTGCCTTCAGCAAATGCCTTTTAGGCCATGGCAGAGGCATGGCTTAATAGATTGCCTTTCAGTTTTACACTGACAGGCAATAATGCTTTGGTATACTAAGTATACCAAAGCATTATATATGCGATCAGCAGATCGCATAGTGAAGTCCCCTGGTGGGACTAAAAAAAAAAATGTAAAACAGTTAAATAAATTAAAAAACTACAGCCAAAATAAAATAAAACAATTTAGTAAAAGTGTCAAAACAAATAACACATACATATATATGGTATCCCCGCGATCATAATAACTTGAACAATAAAATGAACACATTAATTAAACTGCAGGATGAACGACGTCCAAAAAAAACAACGGCAAAATTCTCTCTTTTCTCCCATTCTCCCCATAAAAAAATTAATAAAAGTTAATCTATAAGTCCTATGTACCCCAAAATAGTACTAATGAAAACTACACCTTGGCCCGCAAAAATCAAGCCCACATACGACCACACTGACGGAAAAATAAAAAAGTTACGGCTCTTGGAATGCGGCGATGCAAAAACAAGTAATTTTTTTCTTAAAGGGTTTTCATTGCGCCAATGTAGGAAAACGTATAAAACCTTTACATATTTGGTATCCCCTTAATCGTGCCGACCCATAGAATAAAGTTAACATGTTATTTACGCTGCATAGTAAACGGTGTAAATTTATAACGTGAAAATCAACGCTGGAATAGCTGCTTATTTTCAATTCTCTTCTAAAATAAAGTTAAAAGTTAATAAATATATTATAAGCATCTAAAAATGGTGCAATTACAAAATACAACTCGTCCCGCAAAAAACAAGCCATTAGATGGCTATGTCGACGGAATTTAAAAAAAAGTTACGCCACTTGGAATGAGACCGTGAAAAAAACCCGTTAGTGACTGCCAATACGCCTTTTAACGGCGGCCACTAACAGGCTTTATTCTGATGCATATGCCTTTTTACGGCACTGCATCAGGATAAAGTAAACAGAGCAGGGAGCGTCAAATCTCCCTGCTCTCAGCTGCTAGAGGCAGCTGAGGGCTGGGGGCGTTCCTGCTCTGCCGGGTTAGATCGATATTAGTATCGATCTCACCCGTTTAACCCTTCAGATGCGGTGCGCAATAGCGTGCACCGCATCTGAGTGGTTTTGGAGAGAGGGAGGGAGCTCCCTCTCTCTCCCACCGACACCCGGCGATACGATCGCCGAGTGTCTGTATCTCCAATGGCAGCCGGGGGCCTAATAAAGGCCCACAGGTCTGCCTGGAGCGAATGCCTGCTAGATCATGCCGGAGGCATGACCTAGCAGATGCCTATCCGTTTTAAATGGACAGGCAGTAATACACTGCAATACAAAAGTATTGCAGTGTATTACAATAGCGATCGGAGAATCGCATATTAAAGTACCCTAATGGGACAAATAAAAAAGTAAAAAAAAATGTGAAAAAAAATGAAAAATCCAGCTTTTCCCCTTACAAAATGCTTTACTATTAAAAAAACAAAATAAAGTAAAAAAGTTACACATATTTGGTATCGCCGCGTCCGTAACGACCCCGACTATAAATGTATTACATTATTTAACCCGCACAGTGAACGCCGTAAAAAATTTAATAAAAAACTATGGAAAAATTGCTGTTTTCTGTGGATCCTGACTTAAAAAAAATTTGATAAAAAGTGATCAAAAAGTCGCATCTACTCAAAAATGGTACCAATAAAAACTACAAGTCTTCCCGCAAAAAAAAAGCCCTCATACAACCGCATCGGCGAAAAAATAAAAATGTTACGGCTCTTCAAATATGGAGACACAAAAACAAATAATTTTGAAAAAAAAAGGGTTTTTACTGTGTAAAAGTAGTAAAACATACAAAAACAATACAAATTTGGTATCGTTGCAATCGTAACAACCCGCTGAATAAAGTTGTTGTGTTATTTATATCACATGGTAAACGCCATTGATTTAAGACGCGAAAAAGAGTGGTGAAATTTCAGGTTTTTTTCTATTCCCCCCCCAAAAAAAGTTAAAAGTTAATCAAAAAATAATATGTCCCCCAAAATGGTGCTATTAAAAAGTACAACTTGTCCCGCAAAAAACAATACCTTATACAGCTATGTCGACGCAAAAATAAAAAGGTTATAGCTCTTGGAATGCGACGATGGAAAAACATAAAAAATGGCTTAATCATTAAGGTCTAAAATAGGCTGGTCATTAAGGGGTTAAGTTTGTACGCAGCTTGTGAGCAGCAACACTGCTCTGCACAGAGAGACCTTACACAGTGCAGCACAGGTTTAAATAGGCCTCAGTACAGCTGCATTTACCAATGAGGCCAATGCAGAGGAAAATAGGTACTGGACTGGGAATAGAGGCTTCATCCCACCCAGGATACTATAAAACCTCCTAACTCCATACCTTTCACACAACATGGAGAAAAACTATCTGTTAAGGATCTGCCAGGCACAGCTTCTGTATCTACGCCCATAGGTAATGAGTCTGTACCTGCTTCTATGTCTGTGAGACTGACTCCATCTTCCACCACTCAGGATGGCAGGCTTAGGAGTGGGAGAGCCTATCACAGCCTGGCCAGACGGAGCTAGCTCCTGCCCTCTGTCTATTTATACCTGCGTTTCCTGTTCCTTCTTGCTTGTGATTCTTCTCGTTTGGTTTCCTGGCCCTGCTGCAGCTTCTTGAACTATTTGACCCTGCTTCATAATGACCCTGGCTTACTGACTACTCTCCTGCTCTGCGTTTGGTACCTCGTACACTCCTAGTTTGACTCGGCTTGTTCACTACTCTCCTGCTCTGCGTTTGGTACCTCGTACACTCCTGGTTTTACTCGGCTCGTTCACCACTCTTGTTGCTCACGGTGTTGCCGTGGGCAACTGCCCTTTTTCCCTTGCTTCTGTGTACCCTTGTCTGTTTGTCTGTCATGCACCTATTGAGCGTAGGGACCGTCGCCCAGTTGTACCCTGTCGCCTAGGGCGGGTCGTTGCAAGTAGGCAGGGACTGAGTGACGGGTAGATTAGGGCTCACTTGTCTGTTTCCTCACCCCCATCATTACATAATCACAAGCCTATTTACTTAGTCTACCCTGGTCCCTCACACTACTATGGACCCCCTTGAGACCCTGGCTCAGCAAATGCAGTGTCTCTCCCTACAGGTCCAGGCCCTGGCTCAGAGGGTCAACCAGCCTGATGCTACCATGGTAGTGCCCCTCACCTCACCTCTTGAACCCCACCTCAAGTTGCCTGACCGTTTCTCAGTGGACCGGAAGACTTTTCTCTCCTTTCGGGAGAGTTGTAGGCTCTATTTTCGCTTAAAGCCCCACTCCTCAGGTTCTGAGAGCCAGCGGGTGGGTATAATTATATCCCGGCTCCAGAAAGGGCCCCAAGAATGGGCCTTCTCCTTGGCTCCTGACGCCCCTGAACTTTCCTCTGTTGATCTTCTCTTTGCTGCTCTCGGACTCATTTATGACGAGACTGACAGGACTGCCTTTGCCGAGAGTCAGCTGGTGACCTTACGTCAGGGTAAGAGACCTGTTGAGGAGTATTGCTCTAACTTTAGGAAGTGGTGCGTAGCTTCTTGGTGGAATGACCCTGCCTTAAGGTGCCAGTTTAGATTGGGTCTGTCGAACGCCCTGAAAGACCTGCTAGTTAGCTATCCCTCTTCTGACTCCCTAGACCAGGTTATGGCTTTAGCGGTACAACTTGACCGATGTCTCAGGGAACGTCAACTTGAACGTTTTTGTGTTTTCTCCTCTGACTCCCCCATGATGCCTCCCGAGGTTCCGTTGCTTCGTTCTTCCACGGAAGACTCGGAGGTACCTATGCAACTCGGGGCCTCTGTGTCCCCCCAACAACGTAGAGAGTTCCGCAGGAAGAATGGTCTCTGCTTCTATTGTGGGGATGACAAGCATCAAGTGAACACCTGTCCTAGGCGTAAGAATAAGCAGCCGGAAAACTTCCGCGCCTAAGTGATCATCGGGGAGGTCACTTGGGCGCACAGATATTTCCCGTAAATATGAAACTTAATAAAATCTTGCTTCCCTTTCAGGTCTCTTTTGGTGGTAGGTATGCTACCGGCAGTGCCTTTGTGGATTCAGGGTCTTCTGCTAATATCATGTCTGTGGAATTTGCTATGTCTCTAGCTATGCCTTTGATTGATTTGCCTAAACCTGTCCCGGTAGTGGGTATCGACTCCACTCCTCTTGCTAATGGTTATTTTACACAGCATACCCCTGTTTTTGAACTCCTTGTTGGCTCCATGCATTTGGAGCAGTGCTCTGTACTGTTGATGCAGGGATTATCGTCCGATTTGGTTTTAGGCCTTCCCTGGTTGCAGTTGCATAATCCCACGTTTGACTGGAATACTGGGGATCTTACCAAATGGGGTAATGAATGCTTGACGTCATGTTTTTCTGTTAATTATATTTCTCCCCCTGAGGAGGTGAACACGCTACCTGAGTTTGTTCAGGACTTCGCTGATGTTTTCTCTAAGGAGGCCTCTGAAGTGTTACCTCCTCATAGAGAATATGATTGCGCTATCGATTTGGTACCAGGAGCTAAGCTCCCTAAGGGTAGGATATTTATTCTCTCTTGTCCCGAACGTGAAGCCATGAGAGAGTATATCCAGGAATGCCTGGCCAAGGGTTACATTCGCCCCTCTACTTCTCCGGTAGGTGCTGGCTTCTTCTTCGTAGGGAAGAAGGATGGTGGTCTTAGGACATGCATTGACTACCGTAACTTGAATAAGGTCTCTGTAAGGAACCAGTATCCCCTTCCTTTGATTCCTGATCTCTTTAATCAGGTTCAGGGGGCCCAATGGTTCTCTAAGTTTGATCTACGGGGGCGTATAACCTTATCCGCATCAAAGAGGGGGATGAGTGGAAGACTGCGTTTAACACGCCCGAAGGTCATTTCGAATACCTCGTCATGCCCTTTGGGTTGTGTAATGCTCCCGCGGTCTTCCAGAATTTCATAAATGAGATTTTAAGAGATTACCTGGGGGTATTTCTTGTAGTGTACCTTGATGACATACTTGTGTTTTCCAAGTACTGGTCCTCCAACATTGAGCATGTCAGGAAGGTGCTCCAGGTACTTCGGGAAAACAAACTGTTTGCGAAGACCGAAAAATGTGTGTTTGGGGTGCAGGAGATACAATTTTTGGGTCAAATCCTCACTCCTCATGAATTCCGCATGGTCCCCGCCAAGGTCCAGGCTGTGGCGGAATGGGTCCAACCTGCCTCCCTGAAGGCGTTACAGTGCTTCTTGGGGTTCGCTAATTATTACAGGAGATTTATTGCTAACTTCTCGGTCATCGCCAAGCCTCTTACGGATCTCACTCGCAAGGGTGCTGATCTCCTCCGCTGGCCTCCTGAGGCTGTCCAGGCTTTTGAGGTCCTTAAGAAGTGCTTTATCTCGGCCCCGGTGCTGGTTCAGCCCAACCAAATGGAGCCATTTATCGTGGGTGGTTGACGCGTCCGAGGTGGGAGTGGGGGCTGTCTTGTCCCAGGGTACCAAGTCCCTCACCCACCTCCGTCCCTGTGCCTACTTCTCCAGGAAGTTTTCGCCCACTGAGAGTAACTATGATATTGGCAACCGCAAACTCTTAGCCATTAAATGGGCATTTGAAGAGTGGCGCCACTTCCTGGAGGGGGCTAGGCACCAGGTAACGGTCCTTACCGACCACAAGAATCTGGTTTTCCTAGAATCTGCCCGGAGGCTAAACCCGAGACAAGCTCGATGGGCGTTTTTTTTACCAGATTCAACTTTTTCGTTACCTATAGGGCTGGGTCTAAAAATATTAAGGCCGATGCACTGTCGCGTAGCTTCATGGCCAGCCCTCCTTTGGAGGAAGATCCTGCTTGTATTTTGCCTCCAGGTATAATCATTTCCTCTATTGATTCTGATTTAGTCTCTGAAATTGCTGCTGATCAAGGTTCAGCTCCCGGGAACCTTCCTGAGAACAAGCTGTTTGTTCCCCTGCAATTCCGGCTAAGGGTACTTAGGGAAAATCATGACTCCGCACTATCTGGTCATCCAGGCATCCTGGGTACCAAGCACCTCATTGCCAGAAACTATTGGTGGCCTGGGTTGCCTAAAGACGTTAAGGCCTATGTCACCGCTTGTGAGGTTTGTGCTAGGTCCAAGACTCCCAGGTCCCGACCAGCGGGCTTACTACGTTCTTTGCCCATTCCCCAGAGACCTTGGACCCATATCTCCATGGATTTTATCACCAATTTGCCTCCATCTCAAGGCAAGTCGGTGGTGTGGGTTGTAGTAGACTGATTCAGTAAGATGTGCCACTTTGTGCCCCTCAAGAAACTACCCAATGCTAAGACGTTAGCTACCTTGTTTGTCAAAAACATCCTGCGTCTCCATGGGCTCCCTGTCAATATTGTTTCTGACAGAGGGGTACAATTTGTTTCTTTGTTTTGTTAGAGCCTTCTGTAAAAAGTTGGAGATTGATCTGTCCTTCTCCTCTGCCTTCCATCCTGAAACTAATGGCCAAACCGAGAGGACTAATCAGTCTCTAGAACTATATTTAAGGTGTTTTATCTCTGACTGTCAATATGATTGGGTCTCATTCATTCCCCTCGCCTAATTTTCCCTTAATAACCGGGTCAGTAACTCGTCAGGGGTCTCCCCCTTTTTCTGTAATTTTGGGTTTAATCCACGGTTCTCCTCCATTTCACCTGGTAGTTCCAACAATCCCGAGGTAGAGGTCATTCATCAGGAACTGTGCACAGTCTGAGCCCAGGTTCAGAAGAACCTAGAGGCGTCCCAGAGCATACAAAAAACTTCATCAGATAGAAGACGTTCTGCTAACCCCTTGTTTATGGTCGGGGATCTGGTGTGGCTATCGTCAAAGAACTTGCGCCTTAAAGTCCCGTCCAAGAAGTTTGCTCCCCGGTTTATAGGGCCGTACAAGGTCATTGAAGTCCTCAATCCTGTCTCCTTCCGACTGGAGTTGCCCCCATCTTTTCGGGTACACGATGTGTTTCATGCCTCCCTCCTTAAACGCTGCTCCCCGTCCTTGGCTTCCTCGAGGAAACCTCCTGTCCCCGTTCTCACCCCTGAGGGGGTAGAATTCGAGGTGGCCAAGATTGTGGACAGCAAGATGGTCCAAGCAGTGGCGGATTATCATATGGGCGATTCGGGCGGCCGCCCGGGGCCCGACGCTCGCAGGGGGCCCATGGCAGCCCGAACCGCACATCGACCTGTAAACCTATTGAGCGCGCTAGCGCTGCTAACTTCCGAAGATGGGGAGGAGCAGGGAATTGGCCGGGATCCAGGGGTAGGACACGCCTCCCTGACAGTGCGGGCGCCGCCATTGAGTAACAGAACAGCGACGGACGGCTGTTCTGTTACTCCAAAGCTGCAAGAGAAGAGCCGGGCGGGCGGTCACCAGCGCTTAGGTTAGTTGACTTATCATGCTCAACTGGTTCCCGACCGCTGGCGGTATTTTTACGGCCAGCGGTCAGGGACGGGTCCTGAAAACAAGAGCCATAGACTTTCTACGGCTCGGGTTTTAACTTGCTGCCCGCGCGATCGGGCAACTGAATGTCGGGTCTCCGGCAGTCAGTGACTGCCGGGGACCCTGAGGAGAAGATAGAAGCAGCTTTCACTGCTTCTGTCTTCTCCGATGTCTTTTTACACAGCGCTCAATGAACGCTGTGTATAGGAATAGAGATAGCAGCAGCGGCGCTGTCTCTATTCCTCCCGGTGATCATGTGACTGGTCACATGATCGCCGGGTGCCGTTAGTGGCAGACTGTTGCTGTGTCTTACTAGACCCAGCACAGCCCTATTAGTGACAATCGTCACTATGAGAGGGCTGATTTCCCCCGTAACTGGGGCTGCTGTGCAGCCCCAGTTACAGTGGAAAAACATGGTGTAAAAGAAAGAAAAAAAATATATAAAGTTCCCCAAAGGTCTTTTTTGACCTTTGGGGGACAAACCATAGTAATAAAAAAAGAATAAAGCAAAGTGCAAAAATAAATTGAAATAATAAATACACATAAAATACCCACCCCAAAAAAAAACGTTCCCCCCGCCAATCATTGTTGTAACGCTAACGCTGACCCAATTACCCTAATATAGACATGTAATATATTAAAATTTACGGTAGACAATGACGATCACAAATAAAAGGTCTATTTTTGGGTAAAACTATGTTATTACCAAAAAAAATAGCTGAAACGTAAAAAAGCTTATTTTTTTACTATTATTTTCAAACTTTATGAATAAAAATTCTAAAATAGCAAAAAAGGTGTGTATAAAAACGATAAAAAAAAGAAACCTGCATTGTCTACGGAAAAAACGTCGCAAAAATGACGTCGGTTTTATTTTTTTTTTAATAAAAATGTGTGTTTGGTGCAACTTTGTAATTACGTTTTATTAAAAAATATTTTCGCTTTTTGAGATACAGCTGCTTTGTATCCTGTATCCGTCAGGTCAGCAGGACTGACGGGATCAGTGAAACGGGCCCTGCGCTAAATTATAGTCTTAGATTTGATAGATTTGAGGTGGATCCTGCGTGTCACTGATCCTGTCAGTCCTGCTGACCTGACGGATACAGGATACAAAGCAGCTGTATCTCAAAAAGTTAAAATATTTTTTAATAAAATCAATCAATCACACTGATACACACACATACTATATATATATATATATATATATATATATATATATATATATATATATAATATAAAGTTTTTAAATGTATACATAACCTTGTGGCACTATATACAAGGGGGAGCGCTGTGTGGCACTATATACAAGGGGGAGCACTGTGTGGCACTATATACAAGGGGGAGCACTGTGAGGCACTATATACAAGGGGGAGCGCTGTGTGGCACTATACACAAGGGGGAGCGCTGTGTGGCACTATATACAAGGGGGAGCGCTGTGTGGCACTATATACAAGGGGGAGCGCTGTGAGCCACTATATACAAGGGGGAGCGCTGTGTGGCACTATATACAAGAGTGAGCGCTGTGAGGTGCTATATACAAGGGGGAGCGCTGTGAGGCACTATATACAAGGGGGAGCGCTGTGAGGCACTATATACAAGGGGGAGCGCTGTGTGGCACTATATACAAGGCGGAGCGCTGTGTGGCACTATATACAAGGGGGGGCTGTGTAGTGCTATCCACAGTGGTATGTGTGTGGCGCTCTTTATAGTGGGGGCTTTTTGGTGCTATTTACAAGAGGGGGAGGGCTGTGTTGCGCTCTCTACAGGGGGGCTGTATGGCACTATCTATAGGTGGCTGTGTGTAACGCTCTCTATGGGGGATGTGTGATATAGAGAGGGGGCTGTTTATGGCGATATCTATGGGGGTGTGTAATATCTACAGGGGCTATGTGTGGCACTATGTACAGGGGGCTGTGTGTATGTGGCGTTTTACAGTGTGTGGTATTATATTCAGGCGCGCAGTGTTTGGTGCTATTATATTTAGGGGTACAGTATGTGGCACCATAATAACTTTATTTTAGTTTATAGGTGTGGAAATGTTGGAAAAGTGAGGAGACGTCTGAGTGGCAAATTCTGCAGAAATGAGTCATGGCCGGGAGAAGTCGTCATGAGCGCTGGACCGGATGGAGAAGAAAAGAGGAAAAAAACTACTAGAATCTGAGACGTCGTCACCTGTGAGTCACTAGATTTATAGAGAATCTGTCACCTCTCCTGACATGTTTATTATAGGAAATCCCTGTATTTCACAAAAAGTCTTTCTGCAGTCCAGGACTGATAGACAATTCCCCTTGTCAGGAGGTTGTGTCCCTGCACAGTGTGATACTGTCAGTATGTAGGGACACCGCGCTGTGACAAGGGAAATCGTAACACTGTTAATGCTTGCCCAAAAAGGTAGTGTTAAAAATAGTTACGACGCGGCAGGGCGGCGGTGAGGAAGGGGGGCCCAAGTTTGGATAACAGCCCAGGGCCCATGGTCTACTTAATCCGCCACTGGGTCCAAGGCTCCCTCCAGTACCTGGTCCATTGGAGAGGATACGGGCCTGAGGAGAGGACTTGGGTACCCGCCCGGGATGTTCACGCTGGGGTATTGGTCAGGAGGTTCCACCTTCGTTTCCCCAATAAACCAGGTCCATCTAGAAAGGGTCCGGTGGCCCCTCATAAAGGGGGGGGGTACTGTTAAGGATCTGCCAGGCACAGACACAAGGCAGAGTCAACAGTTGAACAAAACTTTTATGAAACGTCACCACATGTCAAATATACACCCTGAGAACAATTCAGGGATCAACTTTGGGCATAAATAATACCACAGGTACATTAGCGACAAACCCAAAAACAAAAACTAATTCAAAGTATGGTAGCGAGGAGGGGTCAATTGGGGAAACTAAGAGGGGACAGAGGAGGAGGTAGTAGTAAGAGGCATGTATGACGCAGAGGTGGGAGGATGAATGTGAAGAGGTGGGAGATTCGAAGAGTAAGAGTTGGGCAAAGTGTTTGGGACATTGGAGTATGGACGGAAAGAGGAAGCAGAAGGGTGCCCATGAGACCAGGGGGAATAATATTGGTCGGGCTGCAGTGAGTGTGCAGAGGCAGGAGGTGGGGCGTGTGGCACAGCGGCAGACTGGTCAGCCCGACGCCCAGTCAATGTGCGCAGGTGAAAAATGATGTCGGCCACATCGGGTAGGGGCTCGGGGGCCTCAAAGATATCTGCCAGTGCATATACACATGTCATATATGCGGCTTGGCGATTTTGGACCATCCTTCGACAGCGGCCAGCGATGGAATATCCAAAGTTGTGGAGGTCATCCTCGGCCTCCACCCTCCGGATCATTGTCAAGGCTTGTGCCTCCACCGTGTTGGTAGTTGCGGCTGTGGACGCGTGTTTTCGCCCACCCACTCGTTGCCTATGATGGGGAGGTCCTGCCAGGGGGGCTGGACAGGTGTGTTCACGAGGAACTGCTGGGGCCGGAGTTGACTCGTGGGGCACATCTTCCTCAGCCATGTCGTCGGCCTGCATGTCCCCCACAACTTAGTCGGACGATGCTCCCAAGGGCTGCTGCTGCACCTGGGCAAGGGCACTCACTTGCGGAGGGCGAGGTGGTACATTGCCCTGAGATCTACAAGCAAAAAAAAGGCCACTGAGTTTTGGGAATGTTAACAAATTTCACTGACACTTTGTCAGTCGCAAATATCGCTAACATTGCTGCTTGCCATTATACACACACACGATCTGACAGCAAGCTTGTGTGTGGAAAATAAACACTCATTCTCTTCAAGAAGAGAATGAGTTACATAAGCAACGCAGAGTGATATGTCATAATTTGTAAGGGCAAGGGCCATTTTAGTGACGACACTGGAAAAATCCGAACAAACATATCCACTGGAATCGACAAAGGAGTGAAATAGAAATCCGATTGATTGTAATCAGGTGTTTCATTCGCTCCCTTTTAACCCAGGTGTGTTTGCAAATAGAGACTTACGTTCGTAGCTCCCTGCACGGAATAAGGAAAGCCAGTTTGTCGTAGTGCGCAATGGTTGCGCCTCGTGCCGGAGAGGAGCCACTTGCATGTCTTTTGGACAGCTGCTTCCGGAAACGGTCGCGGACTGTCCGCCATCGGTTTCGCACATCATTCTCTGCAAAAGGAATTATGTTGGAAAATTAGGGCATAGGGGATGAAGTAAGGTGTATCCAGAACAATCACTTCAAATGGCCTGTCCTGAGGATAGGTCATCAATGCAACAACATCATTGGGTCATAACTCGACTAGACAGTAGATATGGCTATGGCTGGGTTCCCACAACCTCTTTTCATGCGAAATGGAGGCATTTTACGCCTCAAATTACGCCTGAAGAGACGGCTCCAATACGCTGGCAAACATCTGGCCATTGCTTTCAATGGGCAGAAGTTTGTCAACGCTTTCAAGACGTATTTTCTGATGTAATTCGGGGTTTAAAACGCCCGATTTACGCCCATAAATAGGCCGTGTGAACATACCCTTACAGTTCGAAGAAAGGTGTCAACAACTTCGCACATGTCATAGTGACATGACAGAAGTTGGTGTATGGTTTAGCTAGCCATGAAAGGCCAAAGATTTGAAGAGACATTTCAGCATTCAAATGATGCAAACCAACGTTAGCATACAGTCTTTAAAGTGATCTGCATTACAACCTATATGCAAACTTACCAATCACTCCTTGCTCCCTCTCCAGCATGCCATCCCAGTCGGGGTACAGACCGCGACAAACGTACGTCCATCCGTCCTCACATGCATTACGGTCACTGTAACCTGCACTTGGAGGTGTCCCATATTTCTGGCCTATTATGCACCTACAAAAGAAATACACAGTGCATATTGCAGTTTGCTTTGTACTTAGGATTAAGGTTGGATCTGTTACATGTTGATCTGCCTTAGACTATGTACATACTGCAGGTGCTGCTAGTGATAAACCATACATACTAGTCCACTTTAAACAACATGACATATACATGTACTTACCAGATTTATCAGTGAGGAAATTTCCATGTCCATGCGCCTATATCTTGACATTGCTCTGTCTTTTCTGACTTTTCAGTCTCTTCCTGTCTCTTGCTGTCAGGCTACAAGCCGAAAATGGAGGCTTTCTTTCCTCAACAGAATGATGTCATATCCTGCTCCTGCTTGAAATCCGCACCGCAACACACCAGAAATCCGCACCACACATAACATGTGCGGATTCGATTGCGGAATTTAGAATCTCCATTGAAGTCAATGGAGAACTTCCGCAATGAGTCCGCAACCAGTCCGCCACAGGTCCGCAACATCCATTGTATGCTGCGGACACCAAATTCTGCACCGCAGCCTATGCTCCGCAGCGGAATTTTTCGCCTCGTCTAAATGAACCCTACTAAAAAGCAGTGAAAGGCAATGGAGAAATGGGTTCGCTGCGGATTAACGCTGCGGAGTGTCTGCAGCGGAATTCCAGAGCAATTCCGCCACGTGGGGCTTTGCCCTAAAAATAGTTAATAAAGGTTACTCAAAAAATTATACGTACCCCAAAATGGTGCAATTGAAATAAACTACTCATCCTGCAAGAAACAAGTCCTCATAGAACTATGCTGACTAAAAAGTTACAGCTCTGTAAATGTGACAATAAAAATGGAAAAAAAAACATAGCTTGGTCATTAACCCCTTCACCGCGCAGCCCTTTTTCAGATTTTCATTTTAGTTTTTTCCTCCCCACATTCCAGAAGCCATAACGTCTTTATTTTTCCGTTGACATAGTACTATGAGGGCTTGATTTTTGCGGGACGAGTTGTAGTTTTTTGTAGCACCATTTATTTTGCCGTATAATGTACTAGAAAAGGGGAAAAAATATATTTGTGGGGTAGAAAATGAAAAAAACAGCGATTCATCCATGGTTTTTCACCCGTTGTTTTTACGGAATTCACTGTTCAATTAAAACAACATGTTACCTTTATTCTGCGGGTCAATACGATTACGGCAATACCAAATATGTATAGTTTTTTCTATATTTTATTACTTTTACAAGTAAAAACCTAAGTGTAAAAAAGAAAATTTATTTTGCGTCGCCAAATTCCGAGAGCCATAAGTTTTTTATTTTTCCGTCGATTAAGTGGTATGAGGGCTTATTTTTTGCGGGATAAGCTTTTTGTGTAAATGCGACGGTTTGATCGCTTTTTATTTCATTTTTTGCGGGAAATTAGGTGACCAAAAAATAGACAATCTGGCATTTACAATTTATTTATTTTACGGCGTTCACCGTGCGGGTTAAATAATGATATATTGTAATAGTTCAGACTTTTACGGATGCGGTGATACCAATTATGTTTATTTATTTATTTTTTTAATATGCTCTAGGGGGAAAATGGGAAAAGGGGAAAAGGGGGGTTTTTTGAACTTTTAATTTTTAGTATTTTTTTTACACAAAATTTGTACTTTTTTTATTAGTCCCCCTAGTGACCGCGGCATTTAACTAGTTAAACTAGCGGGATCGCGCTCGAGCGCGATGCCGCTAGTTACTCTGAAGTGTCGGCTGTAACATACACACTGTGTGAGCCCGCTCCATACTTCCCCTACCCGACTTTGGCGTATGGACACGTCAAATGTCGGGAAGGGGTTAAGGCCTAAAATAGGCTGATGACTATGGGGTTAAAGGTGATGCAGCAGCACCATAGCTGGTCGTACATTTGTTTAGTGCCTTTGTATCAATTAATTGTCATTGTTATTATTATATTATTATTATTATTAATAATTATTAATATGGTTTTTAATTGAATCTGTTTATATTATGAGCCAAACATTGGTCTTTTGTATCTGTCACAATGAACAAATTCTTTAGAATTTAATGAAATTGTTATTCAAGGTTGAAAAGTACTCCAATTCAGTGGTTCACATAGAAAATACATCACATTTATGTTATAGAGAGGCATTTCTGATATGTTCTGTCCTTCATTAGGTTTTAATAATACAATAATAGAACATAACTAAAGAATTTGCAGGAACATATCACACAAAATCTGCAAATAATGTCCATGAAAACCACCACATTCTTAGTAGAGGATATACGCACATGTATATGTTATACATAGACACAATGGTGCAGATTTAGGGCACGTTCAGACATGGCGGAATTGCTGTGGAATTCAGCTGCGGACAGTCCGCAGTGGAATTCTCCAGCGGCTATTTTTTCCATTGCTTTCTATACATTTTTAGGAAAGGCCGTTCAGATGTTGCATAAAAAAACTGTGCGGAAATTAGGCTGTGGTGCAGATTTTTCCATCCGCAGCATGCTTTTTTGATTGCGGAGAAGAAGCGGAATTTCACTGCGGATTTCAGCCTTTGCAAACTGGCAAGTCCGCTGTGATATCTGCAACGTCTGAATTACCTGTCAAATATGCAAATGTTGGTGCAGATTCATCGCGTAATTGGCCCAAATCTGTACCAACATTTGCAGCGGAAAAATTCTGCCACGTCTGAACGTGCCCTTAGGCCATGCCCAGACGTGGCGGATTTCTTCTGCCACTGTCCGCATCAATGCCACACAGAATCTGCGTTGCAGATTCTGTTGCGGCTTTGCCTAAAATGGGCATTAAATTCATGCGGACTAGACGTTGCGTATTGAGGGGAAGAGGGCTTCCCTTCTCTCTATCAGTGCAGGATAGAGAGAAGGGACAGCCCTTTCCCTAGTAAAAGTAACAGAAATTCATACTTACCCGGCCGTTGTCTTGGTGACGCTTCCCTCTTTCGCCATCCAGCCCGACCTCCCTGGATGACGCGGCCGTCACTTGGACTGAAACGTCATCCTGTGAGGCCGGACTGGAGGAAGAAGCAGGGAGTTCTCGGTAAGTAGGAACTTCTATTTTTTTTGCCGGTTGATGTATATTGTGATCGGAAGTCACTGTCCAGGGTGCTGAAACAGTTACTGCCGATCGCTTAACTCTTTCAGCACCCTGGACAGTGACTATTTACTGACATCACCTAGCAACGCTCCCGTAATTATGGGTGCACACACGTAGTCACCCGTAATTATGGGTGCACACACGTAATCACCCGTAATTACGGGAGCCCCATTGACTTCCTCAGTCTGGCTGTAGACCTAGAAAAACATAGGTCCAGCCAGAATGAAGAAATGTCATGTTAGTAAAACCAATACGCACCGCAGCACACATAACATCTACATAACATCTGCGGACTTCATTGCGGAATTTTGAATCTCCATTGAAGTCATTGGAGAAATTCCGCATTGAGTCCGCAACAAGTCCGCTACACGTCCGCAACAACCATTGTATCCTGGGGACACCAAATTCTGCACCGCAGCCTATGCTACGCAGCGGAATTGTCCGCAATGTGTAAACAAACACAACTAAAAAGCTGTGGAAGGCAATGGAGAAACGTGTACGCTGCGAATTTCCGCTGCGGACTGTCCGCAGCGGAATTCCAGAGCAATTCCGCTACGTGTGGTCATGCCCTTAGGGTATGTTCAACTGAACGCCTCTAAACATCCGCCCATTGATTTCACTGGGAAAAGTGGCGTTCCATTCCCACGGGGTGTTTTTTACGTGCCTGTTTTTAAAAATGGCCGCGTAAAAAAAAGCTCCAAAAAAGGCCGTAAAAAACAGCCATTTTTAGTTTGCCGTGTGAACATAGCCTTAGTAAACCAAAAGTGCAAGAATTTTGTCTCAAATTGTGCAAAAAATCTGGTGCACATGCCAATAGCCTGATTTATTATGTGTTTTAGACACATTTTGCTTCTCACTAGACAGTTTTGAGAAGTGTATCGAAAAAAAGGTGTAACAAATGGAGTCCTAAAATGCGCCAGTTTTATTAATGTTGTGTGCACAAATGTGGTGTCCGCCAAAATATTGTAGGGAAGGACGCGAGCCAAGACGTGGTGTAACTAAGGCCTCATTTACACGAGCGTGTTATACGTCCGTGCGACGTACATGATTTTTCACGCGTGTTGTACCGACCTATAATAGTCTATGGGGCCGTGAAGACATTCCGTGAATTTTGTGCAACATGAGTCCGTTGCAAAAAACTCACGACCTGTTCTATATTTGTGCGCTGTTTGCGCATCACGCACCCATTGAAGTAAATGGGTGCGTGAAAACCACGCATGTCACACGGAAGCACTTCCGTGCGAACAACGTGATTCGCGCAACATCAGTGAAAAGGATGAATGAAAACAGAAAAGCACCACGTGCTTTTCTGTTTACAAACATCCAAACGGAGTGTCGTAATGATGGCTGCTGCACGAAAAGCACGCATCCGCGCTTCATATACCGAGGCCACACGGAGCTGTTAAGTGTCTTTTGTGCACGCAAAACGCAGCGTTTTTTGCGTGCGCAAAACGCACACGCTCGTGTAAACGAGGCCTAAGTGTAAAGTGTCTGACATGTCTAGCCGGATGTGCCAAACCTATCACACAACGTACGCCACTGAGATAAATTTGGAACATTTTCTGCCTGCCTGGTTTAGTTTTAATTTAAAGGAAAGGTGCAATTAAATTGTATTTTATTTTATTTGTTTTAATATATTTAAATATTATTACAATTTTATTTATTTGGTGGCTGCCATTTAAGGCTGCGTTCACACAACCTATTTTCAGACGTAAACGAGGCGTATTATGCCTCGATTTACGCCTGAAAATAGGGCTACAATACGTCGGCAAACATCTGCCCATTCATTTGAATGGGTTTGCCGACGTACTGTGCAGACAACCTGTCATTTACACGTCGTCGTTTGACAGCTGTCAAACGACGACGCGTAAAAACACAGCCTCGTCAGAAGAAGTGCAGGGCACTTCTTTCAGACGTAATTTGAGCCGTTCTTCATTGAACTCAATGAAGCACAGCTCAAAATTTACGGCTGTCAGAGAAGCCTCGCAAAATGCGAGGAGGAGCATTTACGTCTGAAACGAGGCAGCTGTTTTCTCCTGAAAACAGTCTTTGTTTTCAGACGTAAAAGCCTCTCACCGTGTGCACATACCCTTACATTGCATCTGTGTATGTGTCACGACACATACACAGATTCTTTACGGCACATACAGGGCATAGGAGAGTAGGGGCGGGAGCCGACCCTATCTCCTATACTTGTGCATTTTTAATTGCATACAGCGCAATTTTTACTGGCTTAGGCCATCATGCACACGACCATATTTTTTCCCACCCGTAAATACTGGCGTAAATACGGGTCCGGTGTCACACGTATTCGACCCATTTTGCACCAGAATTTACGGGCCCGTGCCTGTAAATACGGGCCCGGTGTCACCCGTATTCCACCCGTATTTTTTGGCTGCAAAATTACACTGCACTAATCGGCAGCCCTTCTCTCTATCAGTGCAGGATAGAGAGAAGGGACAGCCCTTTCTGTAATAAAAGTTAAAGAAATTCATACTTACCTGGCCGTTGTCTTGGTGACGCGTCCCTCTCTTCACATCCAGCCCGACTTCCCTGGATGACACGCAGTCCATGTGACCGCTGCAGCCTGTGATTGGCCTGTGATTGGCCTGTGATTGGCTGCAGCGGTCACATGGGCTGAAACGTCATCCAGGGAAGTCGGGCCGGATGTCGAGAGGGACGCGTCACCAAGGCAACGGCCGGGAGACTGGACTGGAGGAAGCAGGAAGTTCTCGGTAAGTATGAACGTCTTTTTTTTTACAGGTTGCTCTATATTCTGATCGGAATTCACTGTCCAGGGTGCTGAAAGAGTTACTGCCGATCAGTTAACTCTTTCAGCACTCTGGACAGTGACTATTTACCGACGTCGCCTAGCAAAGCTCCCGTAATGACGGGTGCACACTCGTAGTCACCCGTTATTACGGGAGCCCCATAGACTTCTATGGGCTGTCCGTGCCGTTATTACGGCCTGAAATAGGACATGTTCTATCTTTTTCAACGGCACGGGCACCTTCCCGTAAGAAAACGGGAAGGTACCCGTGGCCAATTGAAGACTATGAGCCCGTTATTACGGGTCGTAATTACAACCCGTAATAACGGGTGTTTTTACGGTCGTGTGCATGAGGCCTAACACTGTCAAACAGACAACTGCCATTACCAAGGCGCTAATAAAGTATTGAAATATTAAAAAACAGAGACATCACTCCCCGTTCACACAGAGTTTTTTGGCACTGATTTTGATGCGGAAACCACGTCGGAATCAGCGGGAAAAAAACAGACCAGATCGCCACCATTGATTTCAATGGGAGGCACAGCCGTATTTTCCCAGGCAGCTTTTGACCGCGGTCTCCGACTCTGACCTCTCATTGAAATTAATGGGAGGGAAAAAAAACAAACCTGTGGAGCTCGTATCCAAGCATTGCTCGGTGCGTTTTTTTTTTTCCGGCTGCGGTCCTTGCATTAGCTTCAAAGGCCACGGGTGAAAAACAAAGTGGAAAAAAGCACAGGCAGTTCAAAATCTGCCTCAAAATTCCTGGAGGAATTCTGAGGGAGATTTTTTCTACCTGCAAAACGCTCTGTGTGAACAGGGCCTAAGCGTGCATTCACACAGTGCAGTTTTGTCACGTTTTTCTCGCGCGGCCGAAAACCACAATGAAAAATGCATGCATGTTTAACGCAATTTGCAGCGATCTTGGAAATTGCAGTAAAAACTAATGCGTCTTTCGGCCGCACAGCAAAACCGCACTGTGTGAATACACCCTAAGGGTATGTTCACACGGCAGCGTCCGTAACGGCCGAAATTACGGGGATGTTTTCAGGAGGAAACATCCCCGTAATTTCAGCCGTAACGGCATGTGCAGGCGCTTGAACGCCGCGTCAGTTACGGACGTAATTAGCGCTGCTATTCATTGGAGTCAATGATTAACGGCTCCAATTACGCCCCAAGAAGTGACAGGTCACTTCTTTGACGCGGGCGTCTATTTACGCGCCGTCATTTGACAGCGGCGCGTAAATATACGCCTTGTGTGAACAGACAAACGTCAGCCCATTGCTTTCAATGGGCAGATGTTTGTCAACGCTATCGAGGCGCATTTTTCGGACGTAATTCGGGGCAAAAACTTCCGAATTACGTCCGTAATTAGTGCGTGTGAACATACCCTAAGAATTTTTTTTTTCATTGAAATAAAAACTCCCTCACACAATCCTCATTAACCATATTATTTAAAAAAAAAAAAAAAAAAAAACGGAGATCATCGATGTAGTCAAACCAATGTACGACATAGTCCAAAAAGTCCAGCGGTACCTGCAAATCGATAAAAAGGAAGTTAATACTATGAAAATTTAAAAAACTTATACTCACCTACAGCCTTCTGTCACAGACAGTCTTCTGTCTTCTCCCCTGCGCCGCAATAGAAACTAGAGGTCAATGACAAATAATTCCCTTAGGGCATATTCACACGATGCTCAAAAAAACCGACGTGTCAAATACACTAGCATTTCTTGTGAAGCACTTTTTAAAATACAGCCGTTTTTTACACCTTTTCCGTGCTTTTTGCCAAGTTTTTTGCGTGGTTTTTGCACTTTTTTGGCGCATAATTAGAACTAGCATTGACTATGGGAACATTTGGCACCAATAAATGGACCCAACGCTTCTTTTTTTTACCCATTGTGTTTTTTAAAAACACTCGCATAAAAAAGCGTGCTGTATGTACTAACAGCGCATTTTCTAATTCATGTACATCAAAAGCTTAATCAATAGTTTTTTTGATGCATTTATCACTTGTTTTTTAAGCGTTTGTGCCGCATTTTGCATGTGTTTTGGCGCGTAATTAGGACTGCCATTGACTATGGGAACATTTGGCGTTTGTTATGTGCCAAAGAATTGACTGGGCGCTTCTTTATTTACGCAACCCGCAACACCCAGATCATCTCAACAAGTGACTCCCCTAGTGTAGCTCCCCCTAGGACATATGATGCATGCAGGTTGTTGGTACACAGATGCATAACTTTACATTTATCTACATTAAACCTCATTTTTTGCCAAGTGAATGTCCAGACACTCAGTGTCTTCAAGTCTGCCTGTAATTTATGAACATCTTCCATAGGTTGAACTATACGAAATAGCTTGGTGTCATCTGCAAAAATACATCCTATTAATGCTATTAATGCCATATACTATATCATTAATAAACAAATGAAATAATAGTGGTCCCAGCACTGAACCCTGGGGTACACCACTTATAACCGGTGACCATTCAGAGTAGGAATCAATGACCACAACTCTCTGGATATAGTGCTTGAGACAGTTTTTAATCCAATTATAAACTACACTTTCTAAACCTCCAGACCCTTAATTTACCCATTAGGGTATGGTCACACACCCTATGTACGGATGTAATTCAGGCGTTTTACGCCTGGAATTACGCTCGAAAAAACGGCTCCAAAGCGTCGGCAAACATCTGCCCATTGAAATCAATGGGTCTTACGGTGTTCTGTGCAAACGGGCTTTCTTTTTACGCGCCACTGTCAAAAGACGGCGCGTAAAAAGACGGCCGCCTCAAAGTGGTGCATGTCACTTCTTGGGACGTAATTGGAGCCGTTTTTCATTGACTCCATAGAAAAACAGCTCCAATTACGTCCGTAATGGACGCCGCGAAAAACGCGAGTACGAAAACAGCTCCTTAATTTCAGACGTATTTTACGTTTGCGTGTGAACATACCCTTAGGCGTCTATGAGGGACAGTGTCAAATGCTTTTGCAAAATCTAAAAACACTTTATCCTCAGTGGCCCCTCTGTCTAGGCTTCTACTCACCATCTCATAAAAATAAATCATGTTCGTTTGACAATGTCTGTCCTTAGTAACGCTGTGCTGGCTCTCACTTGTAATACTATTTTCTGTCATATACTCCTGTATAAAGTCCCTTAACCACTACCCGCACAATGACGCAAATGTACGTCCTGGCGAGGGGTTTCTTCCCTCACCAGGACATACTGCTACTGAGATGTTTCCAGTGAGCACTGTCCTGACACTCCCCTGTTGCTGGCCAGCGGTGAAACACCGGCGATTTCAACAATTAATCCCTTAAATGCGGCGATCGATAGCGATTACTACATTTAAGGGGTATGTAGCAGAACGGCACCCCCACTATGCAATTGTGGGGGGTGACGATGGTTGGCATGGCAACTAGAGGCCTGTCAATGGCTTTTGGGTTTGTCATGTACAGAGGCCTTTGAAGACCCGCCTCCCGCAGGTCCTGATGGGTTTCCTGCCAGTGTCACACTGACAGCTGTAATACATTAATGCAGATCTTAAAGTCCTCTAGTTAAAAAAAAGTTTATGAAAATGTTGTATAAAAGTGTAAAAAATAGTTCCAAGTTTAAAAAACAAAAATGGCCTTTTTTCTTATAATAAGACTTTTATTATAGGAAAAAAATGAAAACGTTAAAAAAAGTACACATATTTGGTATCACCGCATTTGTAACGACCCAAACTATAAAACTATAATGTTATTTTCCCGCACAGTGAAAACTGCAAAAAAATTAATTAAAAAATTATTCCAGAATCACTATTTTTTTGGTCACCACCCCTCCCAAAATATAGAATACAAAGTGATCAAGAAGACGCATGTACCCCAAAATAGTACCAATAAAAAAAAAACTTGTCATGCAAAAAACAAGCCCTTACACAGTTTTTTTTTTACAGAAAAATAAAAAAGCAATGGCTCTCATATTATTATTTAAAAAAAAAAAGTGATTTTATTGTACAAATGCTGCCAAACTATAAAAAAAAATTGTATACATATGGTATCGCTGTAATCGTATCGCCTGCAGAATAATGTAAATGTCATTTATAGCGCATGGTGAACACTGTAAAAAAATAAAAGAATAAAAAATATTGTCAGTATTGCTGGTTCTTGGTCACCATGCTTGCAAAAAATGGAAAGAAAAGTGATAATAAAAATGGCATGTATCCCAAAATGATACCAGTGAAAACTACAAATTGTCCGGCAAGAAATAAACCCACACACAGCTCCCATAGAGAAAAAATAAAAAAGTTCTGGCTCTCAGAATATGACGACGCAAAATGTGCAGATCATTCCAAAAGCGGATATGATTGGGCACCATTTATCAGTGCGACACTGGCCACAGATCTGCAAATTATTTGTTTACCGCATCCATTACCCGCTCCATACAATGCGGGTGTCGGCTGTATGAGTATTGTAAAAAAAAATAATAAATAAACATAATTGGAATCGCAGCATCTGTAAAGCTTAATTCACACGTTGCGGATTTGTCACAGATTTTGTTGCGGTTTTGACGCAGATCTCACCCTTTTGCATTGCAAAGTGTAAAATCTGCGCTGAAAAATCTGCGTAAAATCCGCGACGTGTGAACTCAGCCTAAGGGCGGATTCACACGAACATGTAATACGTTCGTGCAACGTGCGTGTTTTTCATGCGCGTCGCACGGACCTATGCTTGTCTATGGGGCAGTGCAGACTGTCAGTGATTTTTGCGCAGCGTATGTCCGCTGCGTAAAACTCACGACAGGTCCTATATTTCTGCTTTTTTCACGCATCAAGTACCCATTGAAGTCAATGTGTGCGTGAAAATCACGCGCACCACACATAAGCACTTCCGTGGGACGCGCGTGATTCGCGCAACAGCAGTCAAAAGTATGTTTGCAAACAGAAAAGCACCACGTGCTTTTCTGTTTACAAACATCCAAACAGAGTGTCATAATGATGGCGGCTGCGCAAAAAATCACGCAGCTGCGCATCCTATGTGATGACGCACGGAGCTGTTAAGTGCCCTTTGCGCACGTAAAACGCTGCGTTTTTTGCGTGCGCAAAAACGCACACGCTCGTGTAAATCCGCCCTGAAAGTCTCAACTGTAAGGGCATGTCCCCACGTGACGGAATTCCTCCGCACCTAATCCGCACCTAATGCCGCACCTAATCCGGGTTGCGGATTACGGCTGCGGATCTGCCCAAAATGTGCAGTAAATTGATGCGGACTAGCTGCTGCGGACTGTGGGAAAAGTGCTTCCCTTCTCTCTATCAGTGCAGGATAGAGAGAAGGGACAGCACTTTCCCTAGTGAAAGTAAACGCATTTCATACTTACCGGCCGTTGTCTTGGTGACGCGTCCCTCTTTCGGCATCCAGCCCTACCTCCCTGGATGACGCGGCAGTCCATGTGACCGCTGCAGCCTGTGATTGGCTGCAGCCGTCACTTACACTGAAACGTCATCCTGGGAAGCCGGACTGGAGACAGAAGCAGGGAGTTCTCGGTAAATATGAACTTCTATTTTTTTACAGGTTGCTGTATATTGGGATCGGTAGTCACTGTCCAGGGTGCAGAAACAGTTACTGCCGATCGCTTAACTCTTTCAGCACCCTGGACAGTGACTATTTACTGACGTCGCCTAGCAACGCTCCCGTAATTCCGGGAGCCCCATTGACTTCCTCAGTCTGGCTGTAGACCTAGAAATACATAGGTCCAGCCAGAATGAAGAAATGTCATGTTAAAAAAGCAAGACGCATCCGCAGCACACATAACATGTGCATGACAGCTGCGGACTTCATTGCGGAACTTAGAATCTCCATTGAAGTCAATGGAGAAATTCCGCCATGAGTCCGCAACCAGTCCGCCACTGCTCCGCAACAGGCAGAGCATGCTGCGGACACCAAATTCCGCTCCGCAGCCTATGCTCCGCAGCGGAATTTTACTAAACGTCTAAACGAACACTTCTAAATTAAAGTGGAAGTCAATGGAGAAACGGCTCCGCTGCGGATTAACGCTGCGGAGTGTCCGCAGCGGAATTCAAGTGCAATTCCGCCACGTGTGAACCCAGCCTTAATATACACCGTGTTCCAAATTATTATGCACAAGGGATTTAAGTGTCATAAACATTTAATTATTAGTTTTTAAATTAAACTCATGGATGGTATTGTGTCTTAGTATATGTTCACACGGCCGCGTCCGTAACGGCCGAAATTACGGGGCTAGTTTCAGGAGAAAACAGCCCCGTCATTTCAGCCGTAACGGCATGTGCAGGCGCTTGAACGCCGCGTCCATTACGGACGTAATTGGCGCTGCTTTTCATTGGAGTCAATGAATAACGGCTCCAATTACGCCCCAAGAAGTGACAGGTCACTTCTTTGACGCGGGCGTCTATTTACGCACCGTCTTTTGACAGCGGCGCGTAAATTTACGCCTCGTGTGAACAGACAAACGTCAGCCCATTGCTTTCAATGGGCAGATGTTTGTCAACGCTTTCAAGCCGAATTTTTCGGACGTAATTCGGGGCAAAAACGCCCGAATTACGTCAGTAATTAGTGGGTGTGAACATACCCTTAGGGCTCTTTGGATCATTGTAATCAATCTTAGAAACCTGTGATAATTAGTTTTCCACGTGTCCCCAATCAAAGGAAAACTACTTAGGAAGGACGTTCCACATTATTAAGCAGGCCACAGTTTTCAAGCAATATGGGAAAGAAAAAGGATCTCTCTGCTGCCGAAAAGCGTGAAATAGTGCAATACCTTGGACAAGGTATGAAAACATTGGATATTTCAAGAAAACTTAAGCGTGATCATCGTACTGTGAAACGATTTGTGGCTGATTCAGAGCACAGACGGGTTCGTTCAGATAAAGGCCTAATGAGGAAGGTTTCTGCCAGACAAATTAATAGGATTAGGAGAGCAGCTGCTAAAATGCCATTGCAAAGCAGCAAACAGGTATTTGAAGCCACTGGTGCCTCTGGAGTCCCGCAAACCTCAAGGTGTAGGATCCTCCAGAGGTTTGCAAGTGTGCATAAAGCTATTATTCGGCCACCCCTAAACAATGCTCACAAGCAGAAATGGTTGCAGTGGGCTCAGAAATACACGAAGACTCATTTTCAAACCGTGTTGTTTACTGATGAGTGCCGTGCAACCCTGGATGGTCCAGATGGATGGAGTAGTGGATGGTTCGTGAATGGCCACCATGTCCCAACAAGGCTGCAACGTCAGCAAGGAGGTGGCGGAGTCATGTTTTGGGCTGGAATCATGGAGAGAGAGCTGGTAGGCCCCTTTAGGGTCCCTGACGGTTTGAAAATTACCTCTGCAAAGTACGTAGAGTTTATGACTGACCACTTTCTTCCGTGGTACAAAAAGAAGAACCGTGCCTTCCGTAGCAAAATTATCTTCATGCATGACAATGCACCATCTCATGCTGCAAAGAATACTTCTGTGTCATTAGCTGCTATTGGCATAAAAGGAGAGAAACTCATGGTGTGGTCCCCATGTTCCCCTGAACTCAACCCTATTGAGAACCTTTGCAGCATCCTCAAGCAAAATATCTATGAGTGTAGGAGGCAGTTCACATCAAAACAGAAGCTCTGGGAGGCTATTCTGACATCCTGCAAAGATATTCAAGCAGAAACTGTCCAAATACTCACAAATTCAATGGATGCAAGAATTGCGAAGGTGATATCAAAGAAGGAGTCCTATGTTAACATGTAACTTGGCCTGTTAAGGTTTTTTTTATTGAAAGAGCTTTTGATTTCTGTAAATATGACCTCCTGATGCTGCAAATTCAACAAATTACCATTTTAGTTCTCTTTACAACCTTTAACCCCTTAGTGACCACCAATACGCCTTTTTACGTGATTCACTAATGGGCTTTAGGCTAGGATGACGCCTTTTCACGTCAGCCTAGTCTAAGTCCTGCACGGGTCTCCTGTGCAGGCAGGAGCCGGGGCTCTGCTTTCTGATGACAGCTGAGCTCCTCCTCCAACGCCCGCGATCGAAGTTTACTTCGATCGCGGCCGTTTAACCCGTTAAATGCCGCCGTCAATAGCGACCGCGGCATTTAACTTTGTTTACAGAGGGAGTGCGCTCCCTCTGTCACCCATCGGCGGCCCGCGAATGCAATCGCGGGTCTCCGATGGGGTGTCATGGCAGCCGGGGGCCTGATAAAAGCCCCCAGGTCTGCCCTGGACATATTCCTGTTAGGACGCGCCGTAGGCACGTCCTAACAGATTGCCTGTCATATTTACACTGACAGGCAATAATGCTCTGGTATACGAAGTATACCAGAGCATTATAGCAGCGATCGGAACATCGCACAGTAAAGTCCCCTAGTGGGACTAATAAAATCAGTTATCAAAGTGAAATAAAGATTATTAATAAAAAGTACAGTAAAAAAATAAATAAAACCATTTTTTTCCATAAAAAGTGGTTTTATTTAGTAAAAGTGTAAAAAAAAAAAAAAGTACACATATGTGGTATCGCCGCGACCGTAATGACTCCATTAATAAAGTTAATAGGTAATTTAAACCGCAAAGTGAACACCGTAAAAAAAAAACGCAAAAAACCATGGCGAAATTGCAATTTTTTTCCATTGCCCCCCAAAAAAGTCATAATAAAAATGAATCAATAAGTCCCATGCACCTCAAAACAGTACCAATCAAAAGTACGTCTCGTCCCGCAAAAAACAAGCCCAAAAAATCACTACATTGATGGAAAAATAAAAAAATTTCGGCTCTTGGAAAGCGACGATGCAAAAACAAATAATTTTAGTTCAAAAGTGTTTTTATTGTGCAAAAGTCGTAAAACATAAAAAAAACCTCTACATATGTGGTATCGCCGTAATCTTACCGACCCATAGAATGAGGGTAACATGTTATTTACGTCGCACAGTGAACGGCGTCAATTTAAAAACGCATAGAACAATGGCGGAATTTCAGTTTTTTTTTATAATCCCCCCCAAAAAGGTTAATAAAAGTTAATATAAAAATTATATGTACCCAAAAATGGTGCCATTAAAAAGCACAACTAATCCCGCAAAAAACAAGTCCTCATACAGCTATGTAGACGGAAAAATAAAAACGTTATAGCTCTTTGAATGCGACTATAGAAAAACGAATAAAATAGCTTGGTCATTAGGGCCTAAAATGGGCTGGTCACTAAGGGGTTAAAATGTTTTGATTTCTGTTGTGCATAATAATTTGAAACAGTGCATTTTGAGTTTTTTACTTCTAAAAAAAAACCTGTTATCATTAGGAGATTTGTTCAATAAAATTTGCATTATACTCCAACGGTTGATGGCTTGAAGATTATACTGACTGTCATTTGCATCGACTATTTAGGAAAATCATCGAAAAATAACATTTGCATAATAATTTGGAACGCGGTGTATATCATTATTTAACCCGCACGGAGTACGCCTTAAAAAAATAAAAATGTAAATGCCAGAATCGCTATTTTTTGGTCACCTCATCTCCCACATAAAATGGAATAAAAAGTGATCATGTACCTCAGAATGGTATCATTAAAAACCACAGCTTATCCCACAAAAAATAAGCCCTCATTCCACTTAATCAACGGAAAAATCAAAAGTTATGGCTCTCAGAATTTGGCGACACAAAATAAATTTTATTTTTTACAGTTCGTTTTTTCCTTGTAAAAGTAGTAAAACCTAAAAAAAACGATATATATTTGGTATGGCCAAAATCATTTTTAATTTGGTTTTAATTTTAATTGCACAGTGAATACTGTAAAAACAAAGTGCAAAAAACAATGGCAGAATCGCTGTTGTTTTCATTTTCTACCCCACAAATAATTTGTTTTCCATTTCCTAGTACATTATATGGCACAATAAATGGCACTACAAAAAACTACAACTCGTCCCGCAAAAATCAAGCCCTCATAGGACTATTTCGACGGAAAAATGAAAAGGTTATGGCTTTTGGAAGGTGGGGAGGAAAAAACGAAAACTAAAATCTGAAAGTTGTTTACAACGGGAAGGGGTTAAAGTACCACTTAATATACTCGGAAACTGAAAAAAAAATCCTTGCAGGCTGAAATTGGTAAAAACTGTGATTCCTCCATTGTTTTTTGGTTTTCTTTTTGTATGACTCTCATCATGCAGTAAAAATGACAACTTAATTTTTTTTCTGTGACTCAATATGATTACGGTGATACTAAATATATATAGTTTTTTACATATTTAACTACTTTTACAAAGTAAAAACTATTTGTTAAAAAGAAACAAATTGTTTTGTATTGTTTTTTGGTACCATTGTTCAGAACACAACTTTTTGAGCACTTTTTATTAAAAAAATTTCAATTGTCTGGCCTCCGGTTGCCATGACAACCATTGCCAGCCCCCGCAATTGCATGTCGGATTTGCCGAACTGCTCTAAACCCCTTAAATGCAGGGATCGCAATCGACCACCACATCTAAGGGGTTAATTGCCTAAATCAGCAGCGATGGTCGGCAACAGGGAAAACAGGGCAGACACCCTGCACAGTTACGTGCGGTGTAGCACCACACAGTGGATAACTGTTAGGGCATGGCCCCACGTGGCGGTTTTCCTCCGCAACTGTCCGCATCAATGCCACACAGAATCTGCGTTGCAGATTCTGTGGCGGATCTGCCCAAAATGTGCAGTAAATTGATGTGGACTAGCTGCTGCATATTGCGGTAAAAGTACTTCCCTTCTCTCTATCAGTGCAGGATAGAGTGAAGGGACAGCACTTTCCTAGTGAAAGTAAAAGAGTTTCATACTTACCGGCTGTTGTCTTGGTGACGCGTCCCTCTTTCGGCATCCAGCCCGACCTCCCTGGATGACGCGGCAGTCCATGTGACCGCTGCAGCCTGTGATTGGCTGCAGCCGTCACTTAGACTGAAACGTCATCCTGGGAAGCCGGACTGGAGAAAGAAGCAGGGAGTTCTCGGTAAGTAGGAACTTCAATTTTTTTTACAGGTTGCTGTATATTGGGATCGGTAGTCACTGTCCAGGGTGCTGAAACAGTTACTGTCGATCGCTTAACTCTTTCATCACCCTGGACAGTGACTATTTACTGACGTCGCCTAGCAATGCTCCCGTAATTACGGGTGCACACACATAGTCACCCGTAATTACGGGAGCCCCATTGACTTCCTCAGTCTGGCTGTAGACCTAGAAATACATAGGTCCAGCCAGAATAAAGAAATTTCATGTAAAAAAAGCAATACGCATCCGCAGCACACATAACATGTGCATGACATCTGCGGACTTCATTGCGGAATTTAGAATCTCCATTGAAGTCAATGGAGAACTTCCGCAATGAGTCCGCAGCCAGTCCGCCACTGGTCCGCAACATCGATTGTATGCTGCGGACACCAAATTCCGCACCGCAGCCTATGCTCCGCAGTGGAATTTTCAGCCTCGTCTAAACGAAGCCTACTAAAAAGAAGTGGGAGGCAATGGAGAAACGGGACCGCTGCGGATTAATGCTGCGGAGTGTCCGCAGCGGAATTCAAGAGCAATTCCGCCACGTGGGGCTTTGCCCTTAAAGTGTGGCCGTAACTGCATGCCCAGGTGCGCAAAGATACTGCTCACCTGGACGTGCAGTTACACCAAGGTGTGCAAAGGGGTTAAAAACCCACTTTTTCCCCTTACAAAATGCTTTATTATTAAAAAAAAAAGTAACACATATTTGGTATCGCCGCATCCATAACGACCCCCTCTATAAAGTTATTAAATTATTTAACCCACAGGGTGAACGCTGTAAAATTTCTGTGAATCCTTCCTTAAAAAAATGTCATAAAAAGTGATGAAAAAGTTGCATCTACTCAAAAATAGTACCAATAAAAACTACAAATTATTCCGCAAAAATTAAGCCCCCATATAGCTGCATCGGCGGGAAAATAAAAAAGTTATGGCTCTTAAAATATGGAGACACAGAAACAAATAATTTTGAAAAAAAAGTATTTTTTCTGTGTAAGGGCATGTTCAGACGTGGCGGAATTCTGCAGACACTGTTCGCATCAATGCCGCACATAATCTGCGTTGCAGATTCCGTTGCAGATTTGGCTAAAATGTTAAGTAAAATGCTGCGGATTTGTCGTTGCGCACTAAGGTGCAGATCACACCCTGCTCTCTTTCAAACATTCCATCCCATTCTGGGTATAGACCTCGACACACATAGGTCCAGCCAGAATGATGAAATATCCTGTTCCTGAAAGCAATCCGCAACGCAGCACACATTGCATCTGCGGATTTCATTGCGTCATTTTGAAACTCTATTGAAGTCAATGGAGAAATTCTGCAACAAGTACGCATCAAGTCCGCAACAGACAGTGTATTCTGCGGACAGAAAACTCTGCACCTTAGCCTATGTTCCGCAGCGGAGTTTTCCGCAACGTCTGCACAAAGATAACTAAAAAGGTGTGGAAACTAATGGACAAACTGTCTGCTGCGGATTTCCACTGCGGAATGTCCGCAGCGGAATTCCACAGCAATTCTGGCACGTCTGAACGTGCCCTAAGGACATGGCAAGACGTGGTGGAATTGCTCTGGAAATCCGCTGCGGCCAGTCCGCTGCGGAAATCCGCAGCGTACATTTTCTCCATTGGTTTCCACACCTTTTTAGCTAGCTTTGTGCACACGTGGCGGAAAACTCTGCTGCGGACCAGAGGCTGCGGTGCGGAATTTGGTGTCCGCAGCATACACTGGCTGTTGCGGACGTGTAGCGGACATGTTGCGGACCTATTGCGGAATTTCTCCATTGACTTCAATGGAGTTTCAAAATTCCGCAATGAAATCCGCAGATGTTATGTGTGTTGCGTTGCGTATTGGTTTTACAAACAGGATATTTCATCATTCTGGCTGGACCTATGTGTTTCGAGGTTTATAGCCAGACTGAGATGAAATGTTTTAAAAGACAGCAGGAAGTACTCTTCACCTGAATACGCAACGGCTAATCCGCATCAATTTACTGCAAATTTTAGGCAAAGCCGCAACAGAATCTGCAGATTATGTGCGGCATTGATGCGGACAATGTCTGCAGAAATTACGCCACGTCTGGCCATGCCCTTAAAGTATTAAACCTACAAAATCAATATAAATTTGGTATTGTTGCAATCACAACAACCCACTGAATAAAGTTATTGTGCTATTTATACCACATGGTCAACAGCGTAAATTTAGGACACGAAAAAGTGTGGTGAAAGTGCTGTTTTTTTTCAACCCCCCCCCCAAAAAAAAAGTTAATAAAAGTTAATCAATAAATTCTATGTACCCCAAAATAGTGCTATTAAAAAATAGAACTTCTCCCGCAAAAAACAAGGCCTTATATAGCTATGTCGACACAAAAATAAAAAAGTTATAGATATTTGAATGAGACGATGGAAAAACTTAAAAAATAGCTTGGTCATTAAGGCCTAAAATCGACTGGTCACAAGAAGGACACATCTGTAAGTAGAATTTGTATATAATTATATGTTTTATATGTTTCATAAAAAAATAAACATTTGTAAAGCATACATAAAATCTGCATATTACAACATCTGTTATAACAATAAATAATTAAATAAAATAAAAAAATAGTAGTATCCAAGGCTTTTGTATGTGTTTTCAGGTGAAGTTCTTGTCTATATATTTTAACATCACTTTAAACTGTCCACCTTGGATTTTGAGTTGTAACACATGGCTGTTTTGATTTTACTTGATGTATGTCATTTTTTTGCCGGAGGGTTCTGAACTTTGCTTACGTTGTGGTATTTTGCACACCCAGCTGCTACTACCTTATGTCTTTGTGTTTCACTGGTTTTGTTGTTGAGCAATTAAAAAATCTTCATATAGCTGTCAGGTCAAACGAGTAGATGAGCGATGTTACCTGAGCATGCACTTAAGACTTCTAGCACTTACCTTTGCTTCATAGTTTCCTGCTTGTTTTTTGTGTACATGAGCATAATATAGAAACTATGTTTTTTGTTTTTTTTGCAAAGATTTTCTCACGGTAAGTATATTTTTCTTCTTTTTTTGGATTGGAAAAAAGTTAAAGCAAAGAATGCCTAGTGACAACCAGTTAAACTTGAAATAAAATATGTACGCACATTCATTTACTGAACTGTACTTTACTGTACTATATTGCATTGTAAATTCTCATTGACTAATTCAAGGTGTTCTCCAGGACTTTAAAGGGGTTTTATCGTTTCAGCAAATAAAGGTTATTCATTTTATAATAAAAAATAATTTACATTTCCAATATATTTTCTGTATCGATTCCTTATGCTTTTTTAAGATCTCTCCTTGCAGCTCTTCAATAGGAACCTTCGTGGTTTACATCCAAGGGGTTAGAATTCTGTACTGGTCATGTAATGATCAGACGGGTGCACAGCTTATTACAAGACAAAGCTCTGACAACTGTACTGTAATTGTGATAAACTGTGTATCTGTGTGTCCATTACATGAGTAGGACAGATTTTAATCCACTAAAATAAAAAACAAACTATGAAGGTTCCTGTTGAATGACTGCAAAGAAAAAGATATAGAAAAAGGGAATTGATAAAGAAAGTAAATTTGAAAATGTAATAACTTTTCATTATACTATACATAAGCTTTATTTGTTGAAACTGAAATACCCCTTTAATATAAAAGACCGCATGTTAAAGAGACTTATCACCTCTCCTAACATGTCTATTTTAGAAAAATAATTGTATTCTCCATTAATAAACAATTCTGGAACATAATTTTTTTTATATTCTGCATTGTGTTATTCCTCCTAAAAATGTATGAATAAATGGACAACTGGGTGTTACCATTTCCCTTGTCAAAGGGGCGTGTCCCTGCACAGGCTCAGTCTGTTAGCACTGATTGGACATTGCCTATCTGTATAGGGACACACCCCCAACTGGTAACACCCAGTTGTAAATTTATTCAGAAATAAATAGGAAGAATAACATGGGAACGGCACAACTTAGAGTTCTAAGAAAATATGCTCCAGAATTATCATTTCATGGGGAACACAATTATTTACCAAAACAGACACGTCAGGAAAAGTGAAGGGTCCTTTTTAAATAATGGTGTAATGGCATACTACAATTAAAAGGACAACTGACAAAAAAAGTTATTGGTTTCTGATGAGTTGTGTACGTTGTGGCTGTATAGTTGAATGATGGTGGGGATGCAATGTGATATACATCTTTGTTCGTACAATGTTAATGACCGAATGCAGTGATCTCCCAACATGCAGCCCACAATACACATACACAACAGCATAAGCAGCAAGGGCTGAAGGGATATACAGCATATGGTAAATGCCATCCTTATGTGGGTCTACATGGTTGCATGAAACCTACTTGAGAGCTAAAACACCAGTAGTACAGTAGGCAGAATATTGATAAGTGAAGTTAATAACTAGAATTTTGCAATATTTCTGATCGATCCCATAACTGTGGAAAGTAAGATAAAGAAATTATAGAATAGAGAGAACAAAAATAAAAAGTTAGGAAAGGTACAGGGAATAGGCAACTACAATATTAAATTCCATTTAACAAATTGCCTGTATCAGATTCAAGGGGATCAGTCTTATATAAATATGTGCTTTGTTGTCTAGACAATGGTTAATTTGATTCAAAGGAGCTTCATCTTGACTAGCTCCAGGGTAACAGCTGGCTTCTTCCAAGATCTAGCTACAGTAATTTTAGCAGCTAAAGTGATAATAAGGATTTTAAGAATGTTAGAGGAGGGGATATTTAAAGGGGTTTTCCACTACTAGACAACTAATGACGTTACATGATCTGATCTGATACGTTACATGATCTGGGGGGGTCCGACACCCGGACCCAGCACCATTAAGCAGCTCTGGCTGCCTCCAAGCACCGGACGTACATGCCGGAAGCAGCTGGCTCTGGCCGTTGAATAGCGGTGAGATGCCGTACTGCAGGTCTGCTCCTATTCAAATGAATAGAAGCAGAGCTGCAGTTTGACAGCACGGCCGCTATGCTATGTATGGAGCCAACTGCATCCGGCTTCGTACGAAGGATAATGGGCCATAACATCCGGTGCCCAGAGATAGCTGGAGCGACTTAACGATGCAGGGTCCCTTGTGTCGGACCAGCACCGATGATATAGTGATGACCTATACGGTAGATAGGCCATCAGTTGTTCAGTAGTGGACAACGCCTTTAAGGAATACAAATTGAGAAAGCTTTTTTGTGATTTATAAATGATTCTTAAAAAGGATGTAAACCTGGATCCAGAACCTGTTAACTTTTGTGTAATGCCAATAAATTTGTATAGCATATTATGGCTCATAAGACTTTCACTAGGGGCGTCCACTGTTGTCATTTGACTGTACTTCTAGCAGTGATTGCGTACTATGCCTAATCTTTCCTGTTTAGTTGAAACTTTTGAACTGCTGTGCTTAAGAGATTCATAGCTGGGAGTGAGGACCACACATTATCAGCATTTTTGGATCCCCAACAATTAAACAGTTATAGCATATTCAGTCAATATGGCGTAAATACTTGTGGTGCATATTTTTATTGTAGTATTCAAAATCTAGTTCAATTTGGACATCTGTTCAGAAGTACAAATTAAGGCAACTGAATTAAAAAGGGCTATAAAAAAAACCTTCACTATGTTTGCAGCATATGAGGATACCAGAAACCGATACATGCATGTCTGAGCTATCGTTTAACCACGGCAACTTCATTATAAACATTTATGGTACGGCATACGGCTTCCAGGGTGGGATTCAAACTTTTAATAACCCAACCACACCTTGATATACAGAACATCTTGTAGTTTACGTGTTTTGGAAATCGTGACAGCACGTGTACTTGAGTAAGACATAAAAAATGAATAAATAAAAAAGAATAATACTATATTTCATAATATTATTTGAGCACACAGAAAGCAGACTATACACATTTTCTGCAAATATTATACAGAGACAATATGAAGATGTATATGCACAGAAAAAGCAGAGTACAAAGCCAGGTGTATATGAAAATATAACAAATGTTATTATTTACACATACAGTGAAGGAAATAAGTACTTGATCCCTTGCTGATTTTGTAAGTTTGCCCACTGTCAAAGACATGAACAGTCTATAATTTTTAGGCTAGGTTGATTTTACCAGTGAGAGATAGATTATATATTTTAAAAAAAAAGAAAATCACATAGTCAAAATTATATATATTTATTTGCATTGTGCAAAGAGAAATAAGTATTTGATCCCTTTGGCAAACAAGACTTAATACTTGGTGGCAAAACCCTTGTTTGCAAGCACAGCAGTCAGACGTTTTTTGTAGTTGATGATGAGGTTTGCACACATGTTAGATGGAATTTTGGCCCACTCCTCTTTGCAGATCATCTGTAAAACATTAAGATTTTGAGGCTGTCGCTTGGCAACTCAGATCTTCAGCTCCCTCCATAAATTTTCGATGGGATTAAGGTCTGGAGACTGGCTAGGCCACTCCATTGATGCGGTGAAGTAGTCCTGTGCCCTTAGCAGAGAAAAACCCCCAAAACATAATGTAGTCACCTCCATGCTTGACAGTGGGGACGGTGTTCTTTGAGTCATAGGCAGCATTTCTCTTCCTCCAAACACGGCGAGTTGAGTTAATGCCAAAGAGCTCAATTTTAGTCTCATCTGACCACAGCACCTTCTCCCAATCACTCTCAGAATCATCCAGATGTTCATCTGCAAACTTCAGATGGGCCTGTACATGTGCCTTCTTGAGCAGGGGGACCTTGCGGGCACTGCAGGATTTTAATCCATTACGGCGTAATGTGTTACCAATGGTTTTCTTGGTGACTGTGGTCCCAGCTGCCTTGAGATCATTAACAAGTACCCCCCGTGTAGTTTTCGGCTGAGCTCTCACCTACCTCAGGATCAAGGATACCCCACGAGGTGAGATTTTGCATGGAGCCCCAGATCGATGTTGATTGACAGTCATTTTGTATGTCTTCCATTTTCTTACTATTGCACCAACAGTTGTCTCCTTCTCACCCAGCGTCTTACTTATGGTTTTGTAGCCCATTCCAGCCTTGTGCGGGACTATGATCTTGTCCCTGACATCCTTAGAAAGCTCTTTGGTCTTGCCCATGTTGTAGAGGTTAGAGTCAGACTGATTAATTGAGTCTGTGGACAGGAGTCTTTTATACAGGTGACCATGTAAGACAGCTGTCTTTAATGCAGGCACCAAGTTGATTTGGAGGGTGTATCTGCTCTGGAGGAGGCTGAACTCTTAATGGTTGGTAGGGGATCAAATACTTATTTCTCTGTGCACAATGCAAATAAATATATATAATTTTGACTATGTGATTTTCTGTTTTTTTTTTATATAATCTATCTCTCACTGGTAAAATTAACCTAGCCTAAAAATTCTAGACTGTTCATGACTTTGACAGTGGGCAAACTTACAAAATCAGCAAGGGATCAAATACTTATTTCCTTCACTGTATAAAACAAACATTTTAAAAAGGTACATGAATGGAGAGACTCTATAGTATTGTAAATACAAGTAAACAGGTTATCCAAGTATATATGGCAATAAGTATTGCACTATGTTCCTTACATTGAGGATATATGAAATGGGAGGTGTGTTATCCTATAAGCGAATGGTCCCTCATGTAAACACCCATGAGTAATGGACATAATAGTCTGAGGGGCAGTTATTCAGTTATTGCGATGTATGCTCCCCCCTGAGGAAGCATACATCGCGAAACACACATTGGGGTTTAATACAAGCTATCCAGGCTTCCAGGACTACTGACATGGGTTAGGTTCTCTTTTACTATTTATGACATTCAAGCTCTCCCTTTTGAATAACTGTCCCTCGGACTTTTATGTCCATTACTCATGGGTGTTTACATGAGGGACCATTCACTTATAGGATAACATACCTCCCATTTCATATATCCTCAATGTAAGGAACATAGTGCAATACTTATTGCCATATATACTTGGATAACCTGTTTACTTGTATTTACAATACTATAGAGTCTCTCCATTCATATACCTTTTTAAAAATTTTGCTTTATATGTGTAATTAATAACATTTGTTATATTTTCATATACACCTGGCTTTGTACTCCGCTTTTTCTGTGCAATTACAGTATATCTATTATGGAGTTGCCTTTGCATTACAAGAGGGAGGGTGTCCCATAGGGACATTACCTAGCCCGCTACTACTTTGCATTAGGAGTTTATAGAATTACGATATGAAGATGGTTGCCCATTTTTATCTGAATAAAGCTTAAAGTGTAGCTAAATGTTCGACAAACTTCTGACATGTCATAGTGACATGTCAGAAGTTTGTATTGGTGGGGGTCCGAGCACTGATACCCCCACCAATCGCTAGAACAAAGCAGCTGAAGCGTTCGTGTGAGCACTCAACTGCTTAGTTTCTGTTCGGCTTTTTCCGTATCGGAGTATGGGCTCATAGACTTTCTATTGAGTCCGTACACTGATACATTTATTTCCGGAAAAAGCCAAACAGACACGAAGCAGCTGAGCGCTCACACGAGCACTTCAGCTGCTTCATTCTAGCGATTGGTTGGGGTCTCAGTGTTCGGACTCCCACTAATACAAACTTCTGACATGTCACTATGACATGTCAGAAGTTTGTTGAACATTTAGCTACACTTTAAAGGAAATGTACATCTTCACAATGATATTTGTTTTATCGTCTCAAAACATCAACAGTTATCTCAGGGTGCTGAGTAACGCATGCTTGCAAACAGTCCTGATATGGGGGATTTAAATGTTGGTTAAGTATGCTAATGTCTGCCTGCTACCCTTCACAGGGTTGAACACAATGTCCCTCTTAAAGCCTGGTATCTCATAGGAGCCTGGGCAACAATAAGTTTGCTCACTTAAGCCTCTGTTTCTTCCTTAAAACAGCAGGTGTCACATACAAGATGTGCCTGATATGGAGCCTCTCCTTTCCTTAAATAAACTTTGTCCCCCTAGCCTCCTACCCATCCTAAGCTGCATCCGGGCGTCTGATTGGACGTCTCTGAAGCATTACCTCTTGCCAGTAATGGTTCACCATAAGGGTATCTGCACAGGATAACTGAAATTACGTCTGAAATTACAGAGCTGTTTTCAGGAGAAAACAGCTCCTGAATTGCAGACGTAATTTCATGTACTCGCGTTTTGCGGGGGTCTTTTACGGACGTAATTTGGAGCTGTTCTTCATTGTAGTCAATGAAAAACGGCTCCAATTACGTCCCAAGAAGTGTCCTGCACTTCTTTTGACAAGGCTGTAATTTTACGCGCCGTCTTTTGACAGCGACGTGTAAAATGACAGATCGTCGGCACAGTACGTCGTAAAGCCCATTAAAAGTAATGGGCAGATTTTTGCCGACATATTGGAGCCGTTTTTCAGATGTAATTCGAGGCGTAAAACGCCTCCATTACGTCTGAAAATAGGTCGTGTGAACCCAGCCTAACTGTTGCTAGGCAGCAGCCAAGTCTGAAGAGGATTTCTAACTGCCCATGATGTTCCGGCTGTGGATAGAAAGGATCAGCTACGGGAGACAAAACAAAACGGAGAAAGATATATATTTTATTACCAGCATTTCCCCCTTACCTACATGTAGTAATAAGAAGGGGAGAGATGGTAGTAAGTGCTGTATAATTGCTGCATCGCACTGCACAGAGTATGTAGTCTGTTAACAATGAGATGTAGAAAAAAATAATATGACATTTTCAAGCAACCATTGCTAAAGTTGCCAATTTTTCAGCATTGGAGCAATAACAAAATGGTTTTAAAGTGGGCATAGCCTTAAAGGGGTTTTCCCATGAGGGACATTTATGTCATATCCACAGGATATGTCATAAATGTCAGATAGATGCGGGTCCCACCACTGGGACCCGCAACTATCTCAGGAATGGGGCCCCATAAACCCTGTTTCACCTTTATCTGTTCTCGCTGCCTCCCAGCCACTTCCTGGTTACATGGTCGGGAGTTACGAGATAGTTTCGCTAAGCTACGCCGTTTCCGTCACTCCCATAGTAGTGAATGGCAGTTACGGAAGCAACGTAGCATTAGATATGTCATAAATGTCACTCATGGGATAACCCCTGTAAATCACTTTTTTAATGAAAATATACACAACTGTCAAATATACAAATTTTTTTACGTTCCAGAAGAGAATATTACATATAAGGGACAGTGGACAGGCTGCATTGTATGTAACATTGGAGGGCCATATGAACACGAATATTGGAAAGAGGAGAGTTTTTGTTGTTAATGGGGACACTGTGACTGTCACTGGTAGTGGCAATGTAGCTTGCCGAGAGGGGGCATTCTGGCTGACCATAAGGGGGCACTGTGTCGGAGACTGGGGGATCACTGTGGATGGAAATGTAAAGTGGCAATGTATGGCTGCCATTATATTAGGAGCACACTGCGGCAGGCAATGTGTGTGGGGGCGCACTGCGGAGAGCAATGTATGCATAGCTAATCTACGGTCATAGAAATAAAGGTGGAATTTGTAGCTCCTGGGCGCAAATTTATAAATTGTAGCAGTGCCCCCCCCCCAACTATCACATGTCATTTAGAGTGCAAGGTTTTTTGGTGGGTCTTCTCAAGCTACGTTATAAGGGATGCAACCTCTGCATTTCCTGTACTTATGTCTCTGCACAAAACTCCTTGGTGACTTGTTTCCAAAATTAAAACGTTTTTCTAAAGCAAGTTGACTGTTATTGTCACCTGAACACAATAAAGATATTAAGAGAACGCTGTCAAGGTTGTGGTTAGTCCCATTATCAAAGATAAAGTGTCCTTGTTGTCCAAAACCCAAAAGCTTTTCGTTTTTTTATTGTTGTTTACCGCACTTTAAATTTAACCCGTTAGTGACCGCCCATAAGTGTTTTTACGGCGGCTACTAATGGGCTTTATTCCGATACAATTGCCTTTTTACAGCATTGCTTCAGAATAAAGTAGCGCTGCTGGGAGGAGGGTTAGCTCCCTGCTCTCAGCTACTGGAGGTAGCTGAGGGTTTGGAGGAGTGGCTGGAGACCACTGTTTCTGGTCCCCATACCGGCATTCGCCGTTATAGTGCATGCAGCAGTGTAAATTCATTTTTTATCTCCTCTAACTAGTTGTTAGGCCCCCGCTGCCAGTGATCATGCCACCCCATCCCCACCACCCCCAACCAAAGGGAAAATACAGAAAATGGCGCACGCATGCGCTGTGAGTGTAAGGCAGATATTCTACCTGTAAATAGAAACTGATCAGGAACCGTTAGAATTGATCCCTGATCATATGGTCACTGTGATATACCTATCACAGTGACGAGTCTCATATTTACTAAATGCAGCACAGGATTTGTGCTGTTTCCCTCCCTCCTCTCACTGTAGTTGATCTGTGAGAGGAGAGAGAGATACTTCTACAAAACTTGTGCTGTATTATAGTGTGAAATACACCACATATTCAACAGTGTTCCTATATTACCAGTAATCACCACAGTTACCCGTAATTACCCCAGATTACCCGTAATCACCCCCAGATTAAATGTTATCACCCCAGATTACTGGTAATTACCCATGATATCCGTAATATATATTTTTTCTGATTTCACTGTTTTAATAGCGGTTATTAGCTGCGGTTTACCATAATGTTTTTGTTTTTTGTGTTTTATATATATATATATATATATATATATATATATATATATATATAAATAATAATTAAATACAAAAAAATACACCTTGTTGTGCTCTAGCAGTTCTGGCAGCAACACAGACAGCGTCAGAAGCAGAACTTAGCTCGGAAAGCGACACAAGTTTTTCTTCTGCCACTGGACCCCCAACCCTATGGTGGTGAACCCAACTGTCACCGTTAAAGCGTCAGGAGCAGGGCCTAGTACTTGTGATATCCTGCAGTTTTCTTTCTCCTCCATATTCTGCCATTTACAGCGAGTCCAGGCATCAACACTGATGTCACAAATGTTACCACTATAATTTTTTTAAATTTGTTTATAGGCGCTCAGGTCCTGGAAATAATTGTCCAGCAGACAAATATATAATCCAAGGTTTTACTATGCTAGAGGATGGACCCCCACAACCGTCTCGGAGATTACATTTTTTTTTGTGAACTACCATAAACATGGGGATAGTAAAAACACCTTCTATCCGCTCCTACTTGGCTACCAGCGCTATCCACAGCCCCCCTGCTTTTGCTGCTATCATGGCCCAAACGCGCTATGAGACTATAATGTGTTTCATGCATTTCTCAGACAATTCGCAAATCCCCCCGAGAAGTGACCCAGGCTATGATCGCCTCAACTAATTGAGACCCCTTATCTCCCTACTATCTGAGTCATTTTTAAACTTATGCACCCCAAGTCAAAAGCTAGCGGTAGACGAGTCTCTTATGTCCTTCAAGGGCCATCTATTGTTTTGCCAATACATCCCCTCCAAAAGAGCCCGATACGGTGTGAAGCTTTATAAGGTTACACCTGTGGCTTTTTCATTTATGAGGTCAGGGACCGCCACTTAATCCCCCAGGATGCCCAGGGGATATTAGCATTAGTGGGAAAATCATCTGTGTACACCGACAATTACTACACCAGTTTCCCCCTGTATAAGTAGCTCCATGCTGCTAATACAGGGACCTGTGGGACGGTGTGTAAAAATAGAGCCAGCTTCCCTCAACAACTGGTGTCCAGGCAATTAGAAAGGGGTGTACCACTCTCATTTGCCAGTGACCAGTTGCTTGCTTTCAAGTGGAGTGACAAAAAGGAGGTGTACATGCTGACCACTGTGCATGAGGACACCACAGTGGCAGTGAGAGAGAGGGGCGCTACCTCTGATAAGAGGAAACCGGTCTGCATAGAGGACTATAATAAGTTCATGGGGGGGTCAATCTATCTGACCAGGTCCTACAACCATACCTGGTCAAACGCAAAACTAGGGCCTGGTATAAATAGGTAGCAATCTACCTCATACAGATGGCTACTTATAATAGTTTTGTGTTCTATAAGACCCAGGGAACGCTTGATATATATATATATCAAGAAATAAACGTGATAATGTAATACTACAGAGGAATTCGGTGAGGTTGGAAGTTTGGGCAGAGAAATGGCAAATTATGTTTAATGTCGATAAATATAAGGTTATGCACTTGTGTTGAGCAAACACATTTTACAATTACGCATTAAATGGTAAAACACTGGATAAAACTGTTATTGAAAAAGACTTGGGAATATTGGTAGACAGTAAATTTAACTTTAGCTACAAGTGCCAATCAGCTGCTGCCAAGGCAACTAAAACCATGGGATGCATCAAAACAGGCATAGATGCTCGTGACAAGAACATAGTTTTGTCTCTACACATAGTCAGACTACACATAGAATATTATGTACAATTTTGGGCACCTGTGTATAAGAAGGACATGGATGAACTAGAACTGTTGCAAAGAAGTAATTAAAAGAATGGATGGATTGCAGTACCAAGTAAACTTGGGGCTATTAAGTTTAGAAAAAAGACAGCTTAAGGGAGATCTAATTACAATGTACAAATATATATTTGGACAGTACAGAGATCTTTCTAATGATGTTTTTACACCTAGGCCTGTAACCATGACAAGGGGGCATCCTTTGTGTCTAGAGAAAAAAAGTATCCCCGTCATCACAGACAGGGATTCTTTACTGTGAGAGGGGTGAGACTATGGAACTTTCTGCCACAGGATGTTATGATTCATTGAACAAGTTCAAGAAGGGCCTTAATGCCTTTCTTGATAAATATGATATTACAAGTTATGAGTACTAGATTCTGGAGATGGGACGTTGATCCAGGGATTTATTGTGTGTCACGAAGGGTCTGTGGACCCACTGGGCCATACCGCCTTGGCGAGACGTCAGGCGAGGTGAAGCAGGTCAGACGTGGGATATAGCACGACACGACTTTGGCACAGCAAAGTGCTCGACCAGGATGGTATGGAATGCAAGGAACAGGAACTGGGACAGGAACAGGAAACAGAAACACACTAGGAGGCCATCACATAGACAAACTAAGGAAACATCAACAATGCTCAGGCATAGAAGCTGGGGGCTGGACCCCTCTTATAGTCCAGGGTACTCACGGGTTCAAGTAATCAGAAGTCCGGTGTGCACACTGCTCCTTTAAGAGCGGGCATGAGTGTGCGTGTGCACCCTACGGGATCCGGCTGTAGTGATTGGACACAAGTTCTGGCGTCTCCTGAGGAGGAGGCTGGGGCCAGTGCTTGCTAACTCGTGGCTGCGGCTGTCCGGAGGAGGTTGGAGCTGACGGCCCGCAGCCACAGACATTACAGTATCCCCCCTCTTACTCCCCCACTTCTTGGGACCAGAGCGAGAGAGAAACTTTTTCAGAAGAGTAGGGACATTGAAATTCTCCTCTGGCTCCCAGGACCCCTCTTCAGGACCAAACCCCCTCCAATCCACCAAATAAAAAGTTTTTCCTCCCACTTTCTTGGTGTCAAAGATCTCCTTTACCCCAAAGGTGTCCGAGGCAACCACAAGGCTGGGACTCTGGAATAGCGGTTCAGAATCACCGGTTTCAGGAGGGAGACATGGAAGGAGTTGGGGATCCTGAGGGTAGGAGGCAGCAAAAGCTTGTTGGCCACAGGGTATATCTGCTGCAAGATCTCGAATGGTCCAAGGAACCTGGGAGCAAATGTGCACGACGGGACCCTCAGTCGAATATTCCTAATAGACAACCAGACCCTTGTGCCAGGAAGAAACTGAGGAGGTTCTCTTCTCCTTGTGTCAGCCTTCCATTTCATGCGGTCGACTGCCATTAGGATGGAGGATCGAGTCTGCTGCAAGATCTGCAGGAAGTCTCTAAAAGTGGCGTCAGCCGCTGGTACCTCGGAAGTATCGGGCACCGGGAGAGGAATTTGTGGGTGCTGGCCGTAGACAATGAAGAACGGTATATTCCTTGTAGACTCGCTGATGTGATTATTGTAGGAGAACTCAGCCCATGGGAGCAACTGCACCCAGTGATCATGCTGCTTGGAGATAAAGTGGCGTAAGTAGTTCTCCAAGATCTGATTGATCCTCTCGAACTGACCATTAGACTGAGGATTTTAGGCTGAGGAAAAGTCCAACTTCACACCGAGGAGTCTGCAGAGGGCTCTCCAGAACACCCCGATCAGACACAATATGCTGCGGCAAGCCATGCAGGAGGAAGATGTGTTGGATGAATAGCTTGGCCAACTGAGGAGCAGAAGGAAGACCGGTCAGAGGAACGAAGTGGGCCATCTTTGAAAATCGGTCCACCACCACCCAGACAGCACTGCATCTAGCAGAGAGAGGCAGGTCCGTGATAAAGTCCCTAGCTATATGCTGCCATGGAGCATTGGGCACAGGTAATGGCTGGAGCAGACCAGCAGGTCTGTAGTGAACGGCCTTGTTGGCTACACATACATAACAGGAAGAAACAAAGTCCATAATGTCCTTGGGCAGCGTGGGCCACCAGAAATGACAAACAATCAGATCCCGGGTCTTACGTACCCCCGCGTGACCTGCCAGTCTAGAGGAGTGTCCTCAGCGGAGGATTCTTCCACGATTAGCCAGGCGCACAAAAGTCCTCCCTGGAGGAATGTCCCCAACTTGCAGGGGATTGACAGAGACAATGCAAGATGGATCAATAATGTTCTGTGGACTCTCTATGGTGTCTTCCATCTTGATAGACTTGGACAAGGCATCGGCCCTCACATTCTTGTCGGCTGGGCGATAATGGAGCTCAAACTGGAACCTGGTAAAGAACAGTGACCACCTGGCCTGACGAGGGTTCAGCCATTGGGCCATCTGGAGGTAGGTCAGATTCTTGTGGTCAGTAAAAATTAGGATCGGATGAGCTGCGCCCTCTAGTAGATGTCTCCACTCTTCCAGAGCCAATTTGATGGCCAGTAACTCCCAATCCCCAATCGAGTAGTTGCGTTCTGCGAAAGAGAAGAGCTTAGAAAAATATCCACATTCCATTGACTTGCCCATGGGACCTCTCTGGAACAGGAGTGAACCATTACCGACAGAGGATGTGTCCACCTCCAACGAGAACTGCAGAGAGACATCCAGATGATGGAGGATAGAGGCTGACGTGAAGGCACTCTTCAGGCTATTGAATGCGGACTCTGCCTCGGGAGTCCACACCTTGGCGTTCATACCCTTCTTAGTCAGCTTAGAGATGGGAGAAGTCAGTGAGGAGAAGTTTGGAATAAATTGCCTGTAAAAATTGGCGAATCCCAAAAAGCGCTGTATGGCCCTCAAGCCTTGAGGGTGTGGCCATTTCAGGACAGACTTTACCTTCTCAGGATCCCTCTCGAGACCTCGATTCGAGACGATGTAGCCCAGGAAGGGTAGAGCATATCCGCTCGCATCTCTTGAGAAGTCATCATAGTCTTGAATCGACCAGCGGGGTCCATGGCCTTAGCGTACTGTCACGAAGGGTCTGTGGACCAACTGGGCCATACCGACTTGGCGTTATGGCAGCTGACCAACAGGGCGCAGGACAATGTCTATAGTTCGTATAGGTACCTGTGGCAGCTCGGACAGCAGTAAGGCAGGCTCGGCTGGTACTAGGAAGCAGGTAGACGTCAGGCGAGGTGAAGCAGGTCAGACGTGGGATACAGCACGACACGACTTTGGCACAGCACAGTGCTCGACCAGGATGGTATGGAATGCAAGGAACAGGAACTGCGACAGGAACAGGAACAGGAACAGGAAACAGAAACACACTAGGAGGCCATCACATAGACAAACTAAGGAAACATCAACAATGCTCAGGCATAGAAGCAGGGGGCTGGACCCCTCTTATAGTCCAGGGTACTCACGGGTTCAAGTAATCAGAAGTCTGGTGTGCGCACTGCTCCTTTAAGAGCGGGCACGAGCATGCGTGTGCACCCTACGGGATCCGGCTGAGGTGAGTGGACGCGAGTGCTGGCGTCTCCTGAGGAGGAGGCTGGGGCCAGCGCTTGCCGATCCGTGGCTGCGGCTGTCAGGAGGAGGTTGGAGCTGACGGCCTTCAGACACGGACATTACATTGTGATTGCCATATTTTGTGTCAGGGAGGAATTGTTCCACTAATAAGGCAATTGGCATTCACCTCATAGGGATCGTTTCCTTCCTCTGGATCAACACAATAGGATTTTAGGTTGGACTTGATGGACCTGTGTCTCTTTTCAACCTTATCAACTATGTAACTGCATATATATCCACATATGACATAGAATATATATATATATGACCATGTAATCAGGAAGTGGCCAGAAGTCAGCATGAGCAAAAAAAGGTAGAATGGGGTTTAGGGGGCCCCGTTCTAGAGATAGGTGTGGGTACCAGAGGTGGGACCCGCATCTATCTGACATTTATGACATATCCTGTGGATATGTCATAAATGTCCCATATGGGAAAACCCCTTTGCCACAATCTGTGGGTATGTGGACCCACTGGGCTGTACTGCTGTAGCATTATAGCAGCTGGCCAAACAGGGTACAAAGTCAATGTCCTAGTTCGGATAAGGTACCTGTGGCAATACAGACAGTAGCAATGGTTTTAGGCTCGGTTAGAACTCTGGCAGCAGGCAGACAACAGGTGCGGTGAAACACAGCGGGTGTAGTGGGTGATACAACATGACTCCAACACCGTACAGCACAGGAACACGGTAGCACAGGAAACAGGATACAGGTAGCAGGAACAGGAACATTGGGAGCTGGAATACACCCAAGGGGCCATTAGCAAAGACTAACACGGGTATAAACAACAAAGCTCAGGCAATAAGCTTTAAAAGTTCTTCCACCTGAATGTATCTGATGAACCGCTGGGGGCAACTGCAGGACTAGAAGTCTTGGTGTAGGGGTTCAGGACCACAGGCTTCAGGAGGGAGACATGAAGCAGTTGGGGATCTTGAGAGTTGGAAGTAGCCAAAGCTTGAAGGGGACAGGGTAGATCTGTTGTATGATCTCGAAGGGTCCAAGGAACCTGGGGCAAACGGCACCCTCAGCCGGATATTACTAGAGGACAGCCAGACCTTAGTACCCAGAAGAAACTGAGGAGGCTCTCTTCTCCTTGTGTTTGCCTTTCGCTTCATGCGGTCGACCACCAGCAGAATAGAAGATCGGGTTTGCTGCCAGATCTGCAAGAAGTCCCTGAAATCAGAGTCAGCTGCCGGCACCTGGGACGTAACAGACACTGGGAGAGGAATACGAGGGGGTTGTCTGTAAACTATGGTGAATGGTGTGGTTCTTGTGGACTCGCTAATATGGATGTAATACGAGAACTCGGCCCAAGGAAGAAGCTGCAACCAGTCATCATGCTGCCTGGAGTGAAGTGTCGTAAGTAGTTCTCCATGAACGGATTGATCCTCTCAACTTGGCCATTGGACTGGGGTTGGTAGGCTGAGGAAAAGTCTAACTTTATATCGAGGAGTATACAGAGGGCCCTCCAGTACTTTGAGATGAACTGCACCCCCCGATTATACACAATATGCAGAGGTAGACCGTGTAGGTGAAAGATGTGTTGAATCAAGAGGTTGTCCACTCGAGAAGCAGAAGGTAGGCCGGTCTGTGGAACAAAATGAGCCATCTTTGGGAATCAGTCCACCACCACCCAGACTGTACTGCATCCAGCAGAGGGAGGCAGATCCGTGACGAAGTCAATTGCAATATGCTGCCAGTGATCATTGGGCACAGGCAGCGGCTGGAGCAGGCCAGCCGGTTTGGAGTGAGCAACTTTGTTTGCTGCGCATACCGTGCATGAGGAGACAAAGCCCATGATGTTTTTGGGCAGCGCAGGCCACGAGAACTGACGGGCAATCAGGTCTTGGGTCTTACGGACACCCAATGACCTGACAATTTGGAGTTGTGTCCCCAGCAGAGGATTCTTCCTCTGTCTGCCAGACGCACAAAAGTCCTCCCTGGAGGGATGTCTCTAATGTGCAGAGGGTTGACAGAGATGATACAGGATGGGTCAATGATATTTTGTGGAGACCCCATGGTGTCCTCTGTCTCAAACTACCTGGACAAGACATCAGCCCTCACATTCTTGTCGGCAGGGCGATAGTGGCGTTCAAACTGGAACCAGGCAAAGAACAGCGACCACCTGGCTTGACGGGGGTTCAGCCGTTGGGCCGTGTGGAAATAGGTGAGGTTCTTGAGGTTAGTAAAAATCAGGATGGGATGAGCTGCGCCCTCTAGTAGGTGTCTCCACTCCTCCAAGGCCAGTTTGATGGCCAGTAACTCCCGATCCCCGGAAGAGAAAAACTTGGAGAAATAGCCACATACCACTGTCTTGCCTTTGGGACCTCTCTGGAACAGAAATACTCCAGCACCAACAGAGGAGGCGTCCACCTCCAACGAAAACTGTAGAGATACATCAGGATGATGGAGGGTTGAGGCTGACGAGAAGGCATTCTTCAAGCTATTAAATGTGGTCTCTGCCTCTGGAGTCCACACCTTGGCGTTCATGCCTTTCTTTGTGAGGGTAGAGATGGGAGCGGTCGGTGAGGAGAAGTTGGGGATGTACTGCCGGTAGACATTGGCGAAACCCAGGAAACGCTTAAGCCTTGAGGAAGTGGTCATTCCAGCACTGCCTTTACCTTCTCAGGATCCAAGGATCCATCTTGAAACCTTGATCCGAGATAATGTAGCCCAGAAAGGGTAGAGACTTTCTCTCAAACACTTGGCATACAGGCAATTCTCCCTTAATCACAGCAAAACTTAATAGACATGTCTCTGATGAGTCACTGGATCTGGGGAAAAAAATCAGAATGTCATCAAGACAGACCACAACACAGACATAGAGGAGATCACGGAAGATGTCTTTGACGAACTCTAGGAAGACTGCGGGAGCATTACACAGTCCGAAGGGTATTGCCCGCTATTCATAGTGCCCGTCTCGAGTGTTAAATGCCGTCTTCCATTCATCACCCCAGCGAATCTGGATTAGGTTGTAAGCCCCCCGCATGTCTAGCTTAGAAATTTTTTGGGCTCCTCGTATGCGATCAAACAGTTCTGAAATCAATGGCAAAGCATATCTGTTTTTTTACCGTGATCTGGTTGAGACCCCGGTAGTCGATGCAGGGTTGAAGAGATCCATCCCTCTTTTTGACAAAGAAGAACTCAGCCGTGGCCGGGGAGGAGGACTTACTAAGAAACCCCTCTCCAAATTCTCGTTAATATAGGTGGACATAGACTGAGTCTCTGGCAAGGAGAGAGGGTATACCCTACTACGGGGAAGGGACGCACAAGGAACCAGTTCAATAGGGCAGTCATACGCCTGGTGTGGAGGCAGCGTCTCAGCCTCCCTCTTGCTAAAGACATCCGCAAACTGTGAGTGGTGAGAAGGCAATTCTGTCAATGGCTGAGACTGGGGAGACTGGGTCAGATGGATCTGACCCAGGCAGCAGCTGAAGCACTCGGAACCCCACCTGAGACCCTCTCCAGAATTCCAGTCCAGAACTGGAGCATGTAGTCAGAGCCAGGGCAGGCCCAGCAGCACAGGGATGATGGCCTTGGGCAGGACAAAAATTGAGATGAGCTCGGAATGAAGGGCTCCCACTTGGAGCTTCAGTGGTTTGGTCACAGCTACAATAGGGTCTGGCAACAGCAGTCCATTCACCGTGGCAACGATCAAAGACCTCTCCAGGGGAGTTGTGGGCAACTGGAGGAGATCCACCAGGTCTTTCTGAATTAAGTTAGCTGCTGATCCAGAGTCCAGATAGGCAGATACCCGGTGCGTCTTCTCGCCGGACACTATGTTTACGGGGGTGGACAATTTGGAAGAAGGTCCTTCCTCACCCAGAGTTGTTTCTCCAACCAATCCTAGGTTCTGGGGCTTTTAGGGGCACAGACACACAAGATGGCCTCCTAGGCCGCAATACAGACAGAGTCCCGAAGTGCATCTGCGTTGTCTCTCCTGGATAGATAGTTTGAGAAGGTCCATCCTCAAAGACTCCTTAAGTGGAACAGCTGATGAGGATAGCAGGGGTTATTGAAATGTGGGAGCCAGACTATGGAGTTCTCCCTCCCGACTAGCCTCTTGGATCCGTTCTCGGATCCTTATGTCAATGCGAGCGGCGAGAAGAATGAGATCGTCCAGGGTAGCTGGCAGATCTCGGGTGGCAAGCTTGTCCTTAATCACGGGGGACAGTCCCTGCCAAAATGTTGCCAACAAGGCTTCGTTGTTCCATAACAACTCTCACGCTAGGGTTTGGAAGTGAATGGCGTACTCGCCCACGGAAGTGTCTCCCTGGCAAAGTTTCAGCAAGGAGGCGACTTCCAACGAGACTCGTCCAGGTTCCTCAAATACCATGCAAAATGTCCGTAGGTACCCCTGGAAATCATGGGTCTCTTGTCCTTGTCGTTCCCAGATGGGGTTCGCCCATGCTAGGGCCCTGCCAGTGAGGAGAGAGACGATTAAAGTGACCCTTCCGCCGTCAGTAGAAAATGCTCTGGCATACAGACTGAAGTGGATCTGGCACTGGTTCAAAAATCCCCTGCAGGTCCTCATGTCTCCATCAAAGCGATGAGGTAGTAGCAGAGATAATCGAGGTTCAGCACTGCCAGGAGGTGTAGTCAGAGGATCCGTACTGCCGGGAGGTGTAGTAGGAGGAACGACAGCTTGCATATCCAGCCGATGCGCAATAATGCCTGGAGGAATTGGTCCTGTCGAGACCGGAGTTCTAGCATATCCACCCGCATCACTTGTGAAATCATGATGGTCTTGGATTGACCAGCGGGGTCCATGGCCTGAGCTTACTGTAATGATCCATTGGTATGTGGACCCATTGGGCTGTACCCCCGTAGCGGTATAGCAGCTGGCCAAACAGGGTACAAAGTCAACGTCTATAGTTCGGATAAGGTACCTGTGGCAATACAGACAGTAGCGATGTTTTAGGCTCGGATGTAGTAGGTGACACAACACAACTCCAACACTGTACAGCACAGGAACACGGTAGCACGGGAAACAGGATACAGGTAGCAGGAAAGGGAACACTGGAAACTGGAAAACACTCACGGGGCCATTAGCAAAGACTAACATGGTTATACACAACAAAGCTCAGGCAATGAGGGAAGGGGCAGGGCCCTTCTTATAGTCCAGGGTGATTTAGGCTAGTTGGAACGTAACTCCAGGTGTGTGCGCTGGCCCTTTAAGGCCAGGCACAAGCGTGCGTGCACACCCTATGGGATGCTGCAGAACGGGACGGGAGTGAGCGCTGGCATCTCCTGAGGTGGAGATGGGGGCCAGCGCTCGCAGTTCCATGGCTGCGGCCGTCGGGGGCGGAGTAATCCCGATGGTCCGCGGCCATGGGTGTTACACCCTTTAAGTCTAAGATAAAATGTCTGTTTACCTCATGAAGGTACACTATATGGACAAAAGTACTGGGACACACCTCTTAGTCATTGAATTCAGGTGTTTCATTGTGCCCCATTGCCACAGGTGTATAAAGTACCTAGCCATGTAGTCTGCCTTTACAATCATTTGTGAAAGAATGGTTCGTTCTAAAGAGCTCACTGAATTTGACTGTGGTACTCTAATAGGATGTCACTGTTGAAACAAGTCAGTTCACCGGATAGCGAGGCACATAGTGCATAAAAGTTGCCAACGCTCTGCTAACTAAATAACTGCAAAGTTCCAAACTTCCTCCGGCATTAACATCTGCTAAAAAACTGTCCCCCGGGAGCTTCATAGCATTGATTTCCAGGGCCAAACAGCTGCATGCAAGTCTTACTTCACCAAGCACAATGCCAAGCATTGGATGTAGTGGTGTTAAGCACACTGCCACTGGAATCTGGAGCGGTGGAAACGTGTTCTGTGGAGGAGCAAATCAGCCTTCTCTCTGTGGAAGTCTGATGGATAAGTGTGGGTATGGTGAATGCCAGGAAAACGTTACCTGACTGCATGGTGCCAACTGTAAAGTTTAGCGAAGGAGGGATAATGCTATAGCGTTGTTTTTCAAGGGTTGGCCTTCCAGTGAAGGGAAATCTTAATGCTTTAGCATACCAAGAAATTTTGGACAATTGTATGTTTCCAAATTTGTGAGAATAGTTCAGGGTTTCGATCCTCTTCTGTTCCAGCATGACTGTGCCCCAGTGCACAAAGCAAGGTCCATAAAGACATCGTTGGGTGAGTTTGGTGTGAAAGAACTTGACTAGCCCGCTCAGAGACCTGACCTCAACCCGATCAAACACCTTTGATATGAACTAAAACAGAGATTGCGAGCCAGATCCTCTCATCCAACATGAGTGTCTAACCTCACAAATGTTTTTCGGGATGAATGGACAAAAACTCCCACAGACACACTCCAAAATCTTATAGAAAGCCTTCCCAGAAGAGTGGAAGCTGTTTTAGCTCCAAAATGGGCACCAACTCCATATTAATGCCTATGGATTTAGAATTGGATGTCAGAAAAGCTCTTGTAGGTGTAATGTGTAGGTGTCCCAATATTTTTGTCCATATAGTGTATGTTTTACTGATGTGTAAAGCAAATAAAATGTGCTCTATTCACAGGCAAATGACTTAATACCGCGCTGTTTTCTCCGCATATAAAAGACCATGGAAGCAGAAATTTGAAATCTTTACTCAAGTTACTATCAGTGGTGTGGGTGGTGTGGCTATGCTTTTCTTCACCCACCCAAGCCCTGTATCTGAATATCTATTACTATTTAGAAACATACTTTTTTTTTTTTAACATTCTCACAAATAGTTATAGTCTGCTCCTTATTAACTAGGGAGGTCTAGGCTGGTTTTCATTTGTCAGACACAATAGATCTTTGAGGTTGCTTTGTTTTTGGCAACGCATATTAGTATAAACATATGGAATTTCTCTAAACCTATTTACTACTGCTGGCCAACAACCAAGAAGCAAACTCCTAACATGATATAATACAACTTTACACACATTAAATGCTGTAGAATTTATATCTGTTAACTTCATGTTTGAGAAAGTAAAATGTTTCAAGGCTGCAATGTTCTCTACAGAGTATATTTGTGGTTTGATAGACACGCCCCGCTATGCTATGTGTGAAATGTTGACTGCCCTTAGGCATTGGAACACCTTTCAAGAGCAAAGTATCATTGCTGAGAGAAATAAGATATGACTATTTGCTATTCTCAACAACATGTATCTGTGGTTTTATCAACGTGGTGATGTGGTGGTCTTTCTCACCTTACAGACTAATAACTTATCAATAATATCATATTCTACAAGTCTGTTATTGTAAACATTGTGTAACCGTAAAAGTATTTATGTGACTTTGGTTCTTGCTGAGACCTGAGACAGAATTAACCGGTAATTTAACAGATTCCAGCAACTACAGTATTATGTAATATGCCTAAAAAAGAAAAAAAACAAAGTGCTCAGTGATCGCAGTGACCTTGTTTTTAGGCACAGAGTACAGACAGTATTGTTAGATTTTTTGCACAGGATCCAGCTAATATCGATCACATCTAAGTTATAAACATAAATGTGATCAATATTAGCTGGATCCTGTGTGTCAAAGACATGCAGGACCTGCTCTCAGACAATCCGTCATTTCACCTGAACTGATGGAATCGGCTGAGAGAAAACAATACAGCTTCTATGTTTAGAGGATACTTAGAAGCTTTATTGCAAATATTATTTTTTTTCTAATAAAAGTCAATTACAAAATTGTGGTAAAACACAAAACACATCGATTTAATAAAAAAAACAAATCTTTTCAAAGGTTTACATAGCCTTCTAAGATCAGACACAATTATGCACAACGCATCATGACTGTAGTGAAAATATATATAGTTGGAGCAGTTACGAATTCACTTAATTATGTAATTTAAAACAAAGATATATGAATATTTAGTTAAAATATACCCTGGTATTTGTGGAATACTTCATGTATAAATGAAGCATCCCAGAAAATAAATAAATAAATAAATAAATAAGCTGGCAATTAATATGATTTACATGACAAATTGAATTGTCAGTGTCCCAAAGTTATTATATAGGAATTCTTGGAGACATGTATCAGGTTTCCTGGAGACGTATACACTAACAATCTCATGATACGAACTGCAGTGTGCTAATTTAACCAACAATTTTAGTTAGTTCAGAAGACTTGCTGTTTTCACTGGATTGATTGTTGGGATCTTTAAGTTAAGTTCTCAAGTTTGCTTGGATTACTTTCACTTTTACAAAGTTATTACTGCATACGTTCCAAATAAAGTTAACCAATTTATGTATACAACCAAAAATGTCCATGCCTTAGCTGTGCTTTCTGTAATGCTAATGCATTATAAACATGCATATCACCCACTACAGGCATAATTTCAATACATACTATTTTCGCCCTTAAGGGCATGTTCGGACGTGGCAGAATTTTTCCGCTGCAAATGTTGCTGCAAATTTGCAATGAGGCTGGGTTCACGAGCGTGTGCTTTTTGCGCACGCTAAAAACATGGCGTTTTGCCTGCGCAAAAGGCACTTAACAGCTCCGTGTGGCCTCAGCATATGATGCGCGGCTGCGTGCTTTTCGCGCAGCCGCCATCATTATGACACTCCATTTGGATGTTTGGAAAAAAATCATCCTTTTCACAGCTGTTGCGCGAATCACGCTGGTCGCACGGAAGGGCATGCGTAGTTTTCACGCACCCATTGACTTCAATGGGTGTGTAATGTGTGAAAAACGCCCAAAGAACGGACATGTCGTGACTTTTTGTCAGCGGACTCACGCTGAGTAAAAATCACGCACATGTCTGCACGGCCCCATAGACTAATATAGGTCCGTGCGATGCGCGTGAAAATCCCGCGCGTTGCATGGACGTATATCCCGTTCGTCTGAGTAAGCCCTGAATCTGCAGCAATATTTTCATATTTGACAGGTAATTCAGACTTTGCAGACAGGGACGGCTCCAGGTTTATGTGGGCCCTTGGGCAACACTGACTTTGTGGGCCCCTTTGCAGGGGAACTCATGGCGTCTACCCCTCCCAGGTAGTGCAACACAGCCCCCTCCCTGGTAGTGCCACACAGCCCCCCGCCCTGTAGGTAGCGCCTTTGGGGCTCCCCTAGGAGTGGAATCCCCAACCATTGTCAATACTCTGGCCGGGGATTCTGCTTCGGGAGAAGCCCCTGATGTCACTGTCCATATATGAAACCCCAGAGCCATAGTCCCGGGCAGAGCGCTACTAGCACACTGCCTGGGACTTCTGCTCTGCTCCTGACATCACTGTCCATATATGGATAGTGATGTCCAGAGCCGAGCTTAAGTTCTGGGCAGAGCGCTAGTAAAGGTTCTGCTCTGGTACTCCATATCTGGGGTACCCCTGACATCACTGTCCATATAAGGATAGTGTATGTCAGGGGCAATACTAAAGCTGGAGTCCCAGGCAGAGCGATATTAACATGATGGAGAGCGGTGCAGAAGTACCAAGGTGGACGGATGAGTGAACGCCTCGACGCGCGTTTCGCCCTGTAGACCGGCTTGGTACTTCTGCACCGCTCTCCATCATGTCCCAGGGTATGTGCTGGCCTCATTCTCATATATATTAATATTAGCTAGGGTTAGGTTGTAGTCCCTTGGCAATGTGTGCCCTCATGTATTGTTAGGGCTCTTCTAGTCTAGTTATTCATCACTGTTCACTAGTTAGTCAGCATTTTTATTATATGTGGGGTCTTGGCTATCCTGTGCCCACGTTTATCTTTTCTCCTGTGGGTTATTTCAGCGAGTGCTTTAGCCATTTTTGGATGGTTGACTCTGTGTGTTCATGGTCTGTTCCATCTGACCCTGCTGTATAAACCCTTCCGTGTATGGTTCCTTTTTTTATCCTGTATTATGTGATTGTGTACTATATTTAATAAAGATTTTTGTACTCTTGTATATTATTGGTATACTATTTCTTTGAGGTCTTGTCCCTTTTCTTTGGTTCGCTTTTAGGTGAGCGCTATTATCACTCTGACTGGGATTTTATAGCTACCTCCCTGCTCTGCCATAGTGTTCAATAGTATCTGCATTCTAAGGATGCAGATATTTTAAATGTGGCGTCGCTACCTCTGTAGCAGCTGTAGCAGCTGCTAGTGGGGACACTGGGCATGATGGGGCCCCTGATGGCGGGCGGCATGGGCCCCCTCAAGCCGCGGGCGCCGAAGCAGTCGCTATGGCTGCTACAGCGGTAGTTACGCCGCCTCCTAGACAGGAGCTCCCTCTAGAAGCAGAATCCCGTCGGCAACACTCTGGCCGGGGATTCCACTCCTGGAGGAGCCATGACGACAGCATCAGGGTAGTGCACCCCAGCACTTGCCCGGGTTTGCCAGGTGCTGACGCCGGCACTGGTAGCGTATATCACAGCAGACTTGCCGCAGATTTCAGCCTTTGCATCGCAAAGGCTGAAATTTGCAGTGAGATTCCGCTGCTTTTCCGCAACAGAATGTGCATGCTGCGGAGGGAAAATTCTGCACCGCAGCCTAAATTCTGCACTGTTATTTTCTGCAACGTCTAACCTAAGTTATCTGAAAAGGTAGAGAAACCAATAAAAAAAACTACTGCTGCAGATTTCCACTGCGGACTATCCGCAGCGGAATTCAACAGCAATTCTGCCACGTCTGCATGTGCCCTAAAGGGGTTTTCCCATGAAGGACATTTATGACATATCCACAGGATATGTCATAAATCTCAGATAGATGCGGGTTCTACCTCTGGTCCCGAGCCTATCTCTACAAAGGGGCCCCTGAATCCCCATTCCAGCATTTTGTGCTCATGCTGACTCCCGGCCACTTCCCGATTACATGGTCGGGACATGGTCAGGATTTATGGAAGCAGTGTAACTCACTGAGCTACGCTGTTTCCGTAACTCTAGTAATGGCAGTTACGGAAGCAGTGTAGCATGCGAGCAAGTAGGGAAAACCCCTTTAATATCAAACAATGCATGCTTCACAGCTTCCAGAGATGCTTAATACTAATTAAGATATGATAATTGAATATTAGATATTTCTGTCATTGTTGGATAATGAATGATTTTTAGCCATTGTGTCAAACTGCTCATGAGCACCATTCTAAAAATGTATCATCAATAACATATAACCAGGCATGTGTAATAATATTCATACATAACTACTACTGGTACGTATAAAGAAACATTATATAGTGCTCTTATATAGTGCTCTGAGTTCCCACACAGCATAAACACTGTATAATTTCCGCAAGGGAATTCTGTGCGGAAATACAACAGAATTTAGAGTAGCAGCAAAGTGACTGAAATTTTGCAGATCTCAACCACACGCTCCCAAAAAATAAATAAAAAATAAGGCAGAAAAGTTGTGCAGAAGTGTTCTCTGGTACGACTTTCACGTCATGCTGAGTATTCTGTGCGGAGATGCTACGTGTTTGGTCCGTGTTTGGAAAAAAAAAATGCCACACTAAAAATCGCTAGTTGAGTTGTGGTGCAATATGTATAGTGATTCTGCAGCAGAATTGCAGTAAAAAAATTCTAAAAATCTGCAGGCGCACATAAACTTTGCTATAATCAATGGTTCACACTAAACCACTGCGTAAAGACACAGTGTTTCCACAGCAATATGTGCATGAAATATGCACTATTTGCTGTGGAATTTTGTGACAGATTTACCTGCATTATTTTTAGATTCCACTGCAGATTTTCTGCCTGTGGGAACATATCCTTAGGCTAAGTTCCCACAGGTTGGATATGATGCGTAAAAGTATGCAGCGTATCCAACCTAGAACCCGCAGTTTTTCAGGCGGAAACCAGTGTTTGAAAAAAAAGTCCCTTTGTTCTCTGTGCAGTCCGGCCTCCTGGGATGATGCTGCAGCCCATGTGAACGCTGCAGCAGTCACATTATATGAAACTTCATCCCAAGAGGCAAGCCTGAATGGAGAACAACGGAATGCATCTCTATGACAACGCCCGGGGGTAAGTTTCAGATTTTTAATTGATTTTAAATCATTGATTTGTCATTCGTAAAATTTTTCTAGCAGAATCACAGCGTTTCCACCGCAAACGTCACAACTCCTGCTATTTGTAGCGGGTTTTACATCCCATTAAATTCAAGGGGAAAAACCCGCAACAGAAGAGCAACGACTCCGTAGCATAAATTGACGTGTTGCTTATTTAAAATCTGCACCGCATGTAAATTTATGCATGTTTTCGTTGCAGATTTTTTCTGCAGCATGTGAATGAGATTTATTCAAATCTCATTCACATTGCTGCTACTGCAAATGATGCAAATTTCTGCACAGAAGTTTGTTACTTAAGGGCATGCCCCCACGTGGCGGTTTTCCTCCGCAACTGTCCGCATCAATGCCGCACAGAATCTGCGTTGCAGATTCTGTTGCGGATCTGCCCAAAATGTGCAGTAAATTGATGCGGACTAGCTGCTGCGTATTGCGGTGAAAGTACTTCCCTTCTCTCTATCAGTGCTGGATAGAGAGAATTGACAGCCCTTTCCCTAGTGAAAGTAAAAGAATTTCATACTTACCGGCCGTTGTCTTGGTGACGCGTCCCTCTTTCGGCATCCAGCCCGACCTCCCTGGATGACGCGGCAGTCCATGTGACAGCTGCAACCTGTGATTGGCTGCAGCCGTCACTTAGACTGAAACGTCATCCTGGGAAGCCGGACTGGAGAAAGAAGCAGGGAGTTCTCGGTAAGTATGAACTTCTATTTTTTTTACAGGTTGATGTATATTGTGATCGGAAGGCACTGTCCAGGGTGCTGAAACAGTTACTGCCGATCGCTTAACTCTTTTAGCACCCTGGACAGTGACTATTTACTGACGTCGCCTAGCAACGCTCCCGTAATTACGGGTGCACACACGTAGTCACCCGTAATTATGGGAGCCCCATTGACTTCCTCAGTCTGGCTGTAGACCTAGAAATACATAGGTCCAGCCAGAATGAAGAAATGTCATGTTAAAAAAGCAATACGCATTCGCAGCACACATAACATGTGCATGACATCTGCGGACTTCATTGCGGAATTTAGAATCTCCATTGAAGTCAATGGAGAACTTCCGCAATGAGTCCGCAACCAGTCCGCCACTGGTCCGCAACATCCATTGTATGCTGCGGACACCAAATTCCGCACCGCAGCCTATGCTCCGCAGCGGAATTTTCAGCCTCGTCTAAACGAAGCCTACTAAAAAGAAGTGGAAGGCAATGGAGAAACGGGTCCGCTGCGGATTAACGCTGCGGAGTGTCCGCAGCGGAATTCAAGAGCAATTCCACCACGTGGGGCTTTGCCCTAAATCCTGCAGCGTTTATGCTATGTGGGAACCCAGCCTTAGGGCTCCTGCAACTTCCAAGTTGTACAGAGCAATAATGCAGTAACCATACAAGTGTATGGGCTTTTACTTAACCTCCATGTGCCCCTGATTTCAAACAGAAGCATAAGAAGTGTGTTTCCATTGTATACAATGCGAATCCGACAGAAAAAACAATTGCGGCTTGCTCCCCTCGGATAACAGGTATGTACGGAGGCATTCTACTCTACAAGCATTGCTTCTATGGGTGAATATCTCAAGAAAGCTTGTACATCATCACACATATAAGGGAACCGTACAACCACCAAGCACTGCGTAATAATACGTACGGTAAAGACATGTACCAGAGCTACAAATCTATAATAAATTATTATAGTAGGCAGGGGCGTAGCTGAAGGCTTATGGGCCCCGATGCAAAGGTTCTTCTTGGGCTCCCCCACAAACTTCTCATGGCTGACGGCCCGCAGCTTTCAGCTGAATTGCTGGGTCTTCCATGTGACCCAACGATGCAGGACCAGCAGCCAGGGGGTCACTAAGGTCTTGAAACCTCAGGGGAAATAGCCCAATACATGTACCCCCCTTCAAGACAGTATCACACATGATAGGATTAGATATAAGGCCCAGCAAACAGTATCACACATGATGGGCTTAGATACAGTGGCTCAGCAGACAGTATAACACATGATAAGATTAAATACAGGGCTCAGCTCACTGACATTGCGGCTCCAGCGCTGGACCCAGTAAAGGTAAGAATAATAATTGTTTTGGTTTTTATATGTTGCAAATTTTTTTTTGCGTTTGTGTTTTTTTTTTGCAGGTTCGGTTTCGAGGAGAACTGCAATAACGACGTTTTTTTATTCTCAATAAAATGGTTAATGAGAGTTGTGTGTGGGATTTTTATTTCAATAAAATATGTTTCTATGTCTGTATTTATTACTACCGCCTTAGTAATGGCTGCTGACTGATTGACCGCGTCCATTACTGAAGCGGGGCATAATGCTATACATGAAGAGGCTAAACACTAGCCCCCATTATTACCCCAGTACCCATCTGTAGTGATGGTTGGGCACTGGCGCGGCTACAGGATGGTATTATTAGGCTGGGAAAGCCCAAAAACAGTTGCCCTTCCCACCTTGGTAATGCTAGGCTGCTGCTGCTGTGTTGTATCTGGCTGATTTTAAAAATGGGGGAACTCCACATCGTTCTTTCCCAAAAAAAAATTATTGTTTTTTTAAAAAGTGTCCCCCCCAATTTTTCAGAACCAGCCAGATACAACATAGCAGCAGCAGCCTAGCATTACCAGGGTTGGAAGGGCCACTATTTTTGGCCATTCCCAGCCCAATGATACCAGCCTACGGCCGCCCCGATACCCGGCCATCGCAACAGATGGTCGGGTACTGGATCGTATCCGGCTCTTCCCGGAACCCATGGTGGCGGTGGGTACCGGGGTAATAATGGGGGTTAGTGTTAGCCTCTGCACTGGCTAACACTAAGCCCCGCCTTAGTAATGGACGCTGTCAATCAGCCAGCAGCTATTACTAAGGCGGTAGTACTAAAGTTGAAAAAAAATACAAATACATAGAAAAAACAGGTTTATTGAAATTAAAAAAACACACAACCCTCATTAACCATTTTATTGATAATAAAAAAAAGCCGTCATCGAAGTAGTCCTCGAATCCAACGTAGTCCAATGACCAAAACTTTAAAAAAAAACACAAACAAAAAAAAACATTAGTTAGTAAGGGCCTGTTCACATAATTGCTGTCGTTCCGTCTGAGGTTTTCGTCGGGTAACCCCTCAAAGGAAAGGCAAACTGAAACCTGAGCTTCCGTTTCCCTCACCATTGATCTCCATGGTGACGGAAACAGTCGACTGCGCTATTTGTTGCATCAAGAGCAACGGAACCCTGTCACAATGGTGACAAACGGAAAACCTTTAGCAACGTTTCTGTCACCATGGAGATCAATGGTGAGGGAAACGGAAGATGTGGTTTCAGTTTGCCGTTCCGTTGAGTGGTTATCCGACAGAAACCCCAGCTGGAACCCCTCAATGGAAGGGCAACGGTGATGTGAACACACCCTAGTAAATACGGTAGGCTTAGATACAGGGTCCATGTACATGTGGGATACTGTTTGTTGGACCCTGTATCTAAGCCTAAGGTAGGCTTAGATACAGGGTCTTGAAGACAGTAAACTTATACAGTATAAAATTAATGTCTGCTGGGGCCCTGTAGCTAAGCCAGGGGCGTAGCTAGAGGGGCAGACGGGGCATGTGCTCCAGACGCAACTAGGTGGTAGAGAAGGGGGACGCCACAGAGCAGCTGATCGCTGCTGCAGGTATCCAACATACAGGGTGCCAATCAGCAGCTTTAGGAAGAGCCAGGAGATCATGCAGTGGTGTTCTGACTCGGGTCTGTGACGGCCAGGGAGTGGACCAGTCCAGTCACCTGACCTGTCACCTGACCTCACGTCTGTGACATGAGGTCAGATGACTCAAGTCAGGTGACTGAAATGGTCCACTCCCGTGCTGCACCCTCCCAGCATGTAGGGGGCACCACTGGGCTCTGCCTCTACTATGTGCTCTGCACACACACACAGAGTAAATAACAGCCGAGAAGCAGAGGAGGAAGCTCCGCTCACAGAAAGTCCTGCAAGAAACTTCTGATCCTGTCAGCAAGGATACATGGTGAGTGTCCATGTGTGTATGTGTGTATATGTGTGTGTAGTGTGTATACAGTATGTTTGTCTGTGTGTACAGTATGTTTCTCTTTGTTTGTATGTGTATATGTTACAGTGTGTGTGTGTGTGTGTGTGTGTGTGTGTGTGTGTGTGAGTGTGTGTGTGTGTGTGTGTGTGTGTGTGTATGTGTGTGTATATATGTATCTGCATGTTTTATGTCTCTTTGTAAAAGTGTGTGTTCAATATTAAAGTAGAACAGATAAAATGCAGATATCTGTGCTGCCTCCTATATACCCTGCTTCCTCCTATATACCCTGCTGCCCCTATATACCCTGTTGCCACCTATATACCCTGCTGCCCCTATATACCCTTCTGTCCCCTATATATCCTGCTGCCCCTTATATAACATGCTGTTCTTCATATACCCTGCTGCCCCTATATACCCTGCTGCCCCTTATTCATGCTTCTGCCCCTATATACCCTGCTTCCCCTATATACCATGCTGCCCCTATATACGCTGCTGCCCCTTATATACCCTGATACCCCTTATATACCATGCTGCCATTTATATACCTTGCTGCCCCTATATACCCTGCTGCCCCTTATATACTCTGCGGCCCCCTATATACCCTGCTGACCCCTATATACCCTGTTGACCCCTATATACCCTGCTGCCCCTTATATACTCTGCTGCCCTTATATATATGCCTCTGTGTGTTTATATGTGTCTGTTGGTATAGTTATCATCTACTACATTATCTGTACTTAGAGAGTTATCACTGTGTGTTATCAGCGGTGTTGCATAGGACTGCAGGTTACATTTACTGCATTATCTGTACTGAGTTATTACTGTGTGTTATCTGTGGTGTTACATAGGACTGCACGTGAAATCTACTACATTATCTGTACTGGGTATATATGGGTCTGTTTGTGAATGTGTCTTTGTGCTTGTATATATGTGCCTTTTATGCATTTGTATATGTTCCTGTCTGTGTATTTATCTGCCGGTGTGTGTGTATGTATATGTGTCTGTACGTCTATATATTTACCTGTATGTATATATTCCAGATGTGTGTATGTATATTTGCCTGTATGTCTAAATATCTGTCTTTATGTATGTACAGTATATATGTTCCAGTATGTGTGTGTCTATATATGTGGTTACTTTTAGTTTTTTGTAGTGGGCGGCAATAGAGAGTTCCGCACAGGGCGCCATCCAACCTAAGCCCGGCCCTGGCTGTCACCGACCCTAGTCAGAAGGAATTCCGCCGCTGCTTGTCCAGTCCTTAAACATTGATGGCCTATCCTCACGATAGGCCATCAATAACTGATGAGTCGGGGTCCGACTCCCGGGACCCCGCCAATCAGCTGTTTTGAAGGGGGTGTAGCAAACATAAGAGCGCTACTTCCCCTTCATTTCCCTTACTTGCTTACACTGTGAATCTCTGACATGTTCGTGTCGCCGATTCCCAGTGTGAGAAAGTGACCGGAATGAAGGGGAAGTAGCGCTCGTACGAATGCTGCACCCCCTTCAAAATAGCTGGTTGTCGGACTCCGACCTATCAGCTCCAGCAGACAGTGGTATTAATCTTACCCTCCTCATTGGCCGCAGCGAGGTCCTTACTCCATCCAGGTTCAGGATGTGGTGTGCAGCGTATATATAATTGTGACGTAATGCGCAGCAGTGTGACATTAGGACCGCTGCTGCGCTCTGGAAGGAGGAATGTAAGTACTGTCAGTTACTATGGTAACGGGGGTCCGTGTAGTTTATTAGATGGGCCCCAGTTACTATAGTAACTTTTCATTGAAGTGGTGCGGGGGGCTGCGGGCCCCCCTGGGTTTGGGGCCCGGTCACAATTGCGACCGCTGCGACCCCTATAGTTACACTACTGATAGCAGTGGGGTACTATATAAGATAACCATGTATTCAAGCATTTTTTTAAATGTACATTTTCCAGCACCGTTAAACTAAAGGCATGGGATACAAGTGCAGTGACAACACAATGGAGGGAATTTATCAACTTTTCTAAGCTAAAAACAGTTGTAAACAGCTCAAAAATGAAAAACTATTCTGTTGCTCTCGTCACTTTTTTTTAAAAAGAAGGCAGAGCTTAACTGAAGAGGTGGGTCCATCCGTGGGCCAGCGCATTTACTATAATTTACACCAAAAAATATAGCAGAAATCTTCGCCAGATCCCAGCTGGCATACATTTCACTCAGTGGTGCACAGACAGCCAACGATGCAACAAATTTATTGAGAAGCGTGAGCTTCTTAATAAATTTGTTGCATGTTACTCCTGCAGACTTTTAGCTAAGACTAGCATATGAAATTGCAGTCTTAGTAAATGTACGCCAGTGTCTTTAAACACTTTAATCCCATTGCAGGTGCTCTTACATCATAATTAATTGTCACTCCATTAACAAGAAACAATGGAGCATGACTAAACTTTTAGTTTTATTTATACAGGAAAGAAAAATAATAATTAAGAGAAGTACACACACTGTATGTATTCTAACTCCAAGATATAAATCCCAATGTAAAATATTAGTATGTTCTTACCACAATTTAACCAATCATATAATAAGGAACAAAGAAAAAAAAAATTATGTGTATATATATAGATATAAATATATATATATATATATATATATATATATATATACATATATATATATATATATATACTTTATATACTGTATATGTATATATATATATATATATATATATATATATATATATATATATATATATATATATATACATATATATATATATATATAGAAGCTGAGGTTTCCGTTTGCCTTTCCGCTGAGGGGTTAACCCGACGGAAACCTCAGACGGAACCCCTCAGCGGAAATGAACGCTGATGTGAACACACCCACTCTTAGTCCCGTAACCCCTGTTCAAATAGGATATAGATCTAGGGAAATTACCACATAATCACAACTGAATAGGAGAGATAAAATTGCAATGATAGCACACTAGCCAACATTTATTATGCACTTATGCCAGTTTTTGGCTCCAAAACAAGCGGGAAATTTACTGTAAAATTTTTGACTTTTTTCATTGCTCATTATATTCGTAAAGTGACAAGAAAAAGGGGTGTGGCTATTTCTCCACTTATCAGGCTCCTATTCTACCACCCCTCTCTCCTAACTGCTCACTTACTCAGAATTTACTGCTTTTTCCATCTCCTCAAGAGTAGACAGACCATCAGCTCACTGAGGGATGGTTGCAGCTGCCCATAGAAACCTATGGAGAGGAGAGGGGGAGGAGGGAACGGGAGCAAAGTGAAAGACGCAGACGCTGTAGCAGCTGCCTAGGGCTACATGTTGTGGAATTCGATGTGGAAAATCCTTTTTAAAAGCGCAGATAATCATAGGTAATTATGCAGATAAAATCCACACATAATACTTCCATTTCTGATGCATTTTTAGGTGTGGATTTTACATTTTAATGTGGAAATAGGTACAGACTTTATGCTATAGATTTCAGTGTTTTTCTGTATATACAATTTTGAGATGTAAATGCAACATAATTGACATGCTGTGGAATCTAAAATCTGCGCCGCAGGTCAATTACAGGGGTAATTTCCCCATCTGCTTAGAGCATGCGTGGTTGACACACAACAACGCATGCTCTGTTAAATGATATGGCTGCATCTTCAGCAGCCGTGTATGTTACATTGCGCATGCGCAAGTTTTAACTCTGTGGTGTCGGTGTGTACTGTGACGGCCGTGTCTTCCGTCGCTCGCTCTCTGTCTCCTTCTCCTCCTCACAGTCCGAAGCGCATGTGAGAAGCGCATGTGAGAAGGAGGAGGGTGTTTGTTTGCTCACTGTAGGAGCGGAATCCCCAAGCCCGGGATTGGGGATTCCGCTCCAGGAGAAGTCACAGACTTCACTGTGTCCATATATGGATACAGTGACGTCAGGGACTTATGAAGCGGAATCACCGGCAAATTGGCTGGGGATTCCGCTCCAGGTAAAGTCTCTGCCTTCACTGTCCATATATGGACACAATGACGTCAGGAACTTATGAAGCGGAATCCCCAGCGATGTGGCCGGGGATTCCGCTCCAGGAGAAGTCACTGACTTCACTGTGTGCATATATGGACACAGTGACGTCAGGGACTTCTGAAGCGGAATCCCCGCCGATGTGGCCGGGGATTCCGCTCCAGGAGAAGTCCCTGCCTTCACTGTCCATATATGGACACAGTGATGTCAGGGACTTCTGAAGCGGAATCAGCAGCAAATTGGCCGGGGATTCCGCTCCAGGAGAAGTACCTCACTTCACTGTTCATATATAAACAGTGAAGTGAGGGATTTCTCCGAGAGTCGTCCCCTACAGGAAAGTAGGGGGGATGGCACTACCTACAAGGGGGGCTGTGGGGCATTGCCTACAGGGGGGCTGTGTGGCACTACCTACAAGGGGGATGTGTGGCATTACCTTCAGGGGGCTGTGTGTCACTGCCTACAAGGGGGCCTGTGGGGCATTGCCTACAGGGGGGCTGTGGGGCATTTCCTACAGGGGGGCTGTGTGGCATTACCTACAAGGGGGATGTGTGGCATTACCTACAGGGGGGCTGTGTGGCACTACCTACAAGGGGGGCTGTGGGGCATTGCCTACAGAGGGGTTGTGTGGCACTACCTACAGGGGCGCTGTGTGGCATTACCTACAGGGGGGCTGTGTGCCATTACCTACAGGGGGGCTGTGTGGCATTACCTACAGGGGGCTGTGTGGAATTACCTACAGAGGGGCTGTGTGGCATTACCAACAGGGCGCTGTGTGGCATTACCTACAGGGGGGCTGTGTGGCACTACCTACAGGTGGGTTGTGTGGCACTACCTACAGGGGGGCTGTGTGGCATATCCTACAGGGGGGCAGTGTGGCATTACCTACAGGGGGCTGTGTGGCATTACCTACAGGGGGGCTGTGTGGCATTACCTACAGGGGAGGCAGTGTGGCATTACCTACAGGGGGGCTGTGTGGCATTACCTACAGGGGGGCTGTGTGGCATTACCTACAGGGGGGCTGTGGCAGTATCTATAGAAGGTAGTGTGTGGCATTATCTACAGAGGGCAGTGTGTGGCAGAAAATTGACAAATTAAATTAATCCGTTTTTAAAACGGCCCGTGCACATTGCCGCGTCCATTATTTTCTATGAGCCTGGACCGCAGAACACTGCCGTAATAAGAAATGTCCGTTCTTTCCGCGGTCCCAGGTCCTGGGCCATGCACGGACCTTGAAAACCATGGTCTTTTGCATGGGCCCATAGAAGTGAATGGGTCCGCAATTCTCCCGTTGGTTTTCGGGGGAATTCTGCCCACAAAAGCACGTTAGTGTGTATGGGGCCTTACATACATTTATAGTAAATTATGTAAAAAAAGAAACGTTTTACCATTGTTTGGAGTAGTGTTTGGTGTTTGCTTCACTGTAAGGCCCTGTTCCCATAGAGTTTTTTGCAGGCAAAAAATTCTGCCTCAAAATTTCGCTTGAATTTTCAGGCAGATTTTGATCTGCCTGCACGCCGTTTGCCACGTTTTTCGCCCGCGGGCATTGAGCGCAACGGGCAAAAACGCTGTGAAAAACGCTTTCTCTGCCTCCCATTGATGTCAGAGGGAGGTCAGAGGAGTAAAAGCCTGAAGATAGGGCATGCCGCTTCTTGTTCCCTCAATGGCCGCGGGCAAAAAAACGTGGCAAACGGCATGCAGGCAGGTCAAAATCTGCCTCCAAATTCAAGACAGAAATTTGATACAGAATTTTCTGCCAGCAAAAAAAACTCAGTGTGAACAGGGCCTAATACAGGATCTCTTGGAACAGATCCAGCAGCAGGTGAGGTAAATGTGCTGACTGGATTGTGTGTACCAAGATGTCTGACTGAGGCCTCGTTTACCCGAGCGTGACATACGTGCGTGCGACACGCGTGCTTTTCACGCGTGTCGTACGCACCTATATTAGTCTATGGGGGAATGCAGAAAGTCCGTGAGTTTTGCGCAGCGTGAGTCCGCTGAAAAAAACTCACGACATGTCCTATCTTTGTGCGCTGTTCGCGCATCACGCACCCATTGAAGTCAATGGGTGCGTGAAAACCACGCACACGCTCGTGTAAATCAGGCCTTAGGTGGAGTGGGCAGACTTAGGGCATGTTCACATGGCCTATTTTCGTCCGTTTTTCGGGCCGTAAACTCCCGAAAAACGACCGAAAAATCGGAAGCAGAGCGTTTTTTGATGTGTTTTTTTACGCATAAAAAAACAGCCGCGAAAAAGAAGTACAGGAAACCTCTTGAGAAGTTTTTTTGAGCCGTTTTCCATAGACTGTAGTGAAAAAAGCTCCAAAAACGGCCGTAAAAAACGCAGCGAAAATCGCGATTGGCACAAAACGTCTGAAAATCAGGAGCTGTTTTCTCTTTAAAACGGCTCCGTATTTTGAGACGTTTTTGACTTTGCGTGTGAACATACCCTAACATTTCGACCTTTAGGCTGTGAAAGGGGCGGGGGAGGGAGATGGGTGCCTGTACTTAGATCAGGGATAGATGGAGGCACAAAGGATAATGATGATTATTACTGTGTAAGGTCTTATTTAGACGAACGTGTAATAAGTCCGTGCAACGCGTGCGATTTTGACGCGCCTCGCACGGACCTATGTTAGTCTATGGGGCCGTGCAGACTGTCCGAGAGTTTCATGCAGCGTGTGTCCGCTGCGTAAAACTCTCGACATGTCTGATATTTGTGCGTTGTTGTGTGATTCGCGCAACAGCAGTAAAAAGTATGAATAAAAACAGAAAAGCACCACGTGCTTTTCTGTTTACAAACATACAAACAGAGTGTCATAATGATGGGCTGACACACGAAGCTGTTATGTACCTTTTGCGCGTGCAAAAAGGCACACGCTGGTGTAAATCCGGCCTCAGACAGTGTGCAGGGAGGGAGCTGTCTGCCTGTAATCTGTAATTAGAGCAGGGAAGGACACTGTGACCATAGAGTGGCGTGGCAGTATGCAAATAGCTGAGGTCCTTTGGAGGAAGGGGGGGGGGGGGTGCAACTGTCTCCTCAGATGCAGCCGGGGATCATGGGTATGGTGGGTTACAAGACAGGAAACAGACAGTAAGGGATGTAAACAAACAGCAAGGGATGTAAACAAACAGAAAAAGCAGCAGTGACGATAGAAATCAAACAGAAACTGGTTAGAAGTTTAATAGGGGTTATTAGGGATGGCAAATCAAGGCTGGGGGACACTTTTTTGAATTATTTTTTTTCCTGGACAACCCATTTAAGGTATGAAATATTCTGCAACATAAAGATGAGATTACTTATAGCCTCATTTTCTTTGCTGGTACTGTAATACGCTGCAGATTTGCTGAATTTACAGCTGCCTCATCTCTCAAATCTCTCAAAAAATGAAATAGTGATAATATAGAAAAAAAAATTCCATGTACCCCAAAATGGAACCAATAAAAATGACAGGTCGTTTCACAAAACCAAGCCCTCACACAGCTCCGTCAATAGAAAAATAAAACGTTATGACTCTCAGAATGCAATGATGCTAAATGATGGAAAAGACAAATTTTTTAGGTCCAGTAGTTTTTCACTAAAAACCCTACATTATAATTTGCTGGACCCCACAGGTGGACCTGGTAGATGCTGCGGAGATGAGGACACTTTAGGGCCTTGAGCTGATTATAGGGCTAGTGAAGAAGTCAAAGATTAGGCAACACTGGAGCGCAGATATTTTGTACAATACCCAGGATTTACCACATAGCCGTGTCCCATGGCACATAAAGCTGGCCGTGTACGTCGTACAGATGGCATTGTATAAGGCTTACTTGCTATCCCGATGTGCAAGTCAATTGGGAACATTTCTTCAGTTTTATGTGGTAATTATCAAAGCTCTCATTTTTGGGAACTGGGGAGAGCCAAAGAATATCTGCCCCAAAACATCATCTCCGCTGGAAGCGACGCTGCCTTATAAGGGCATGACCACACATGGTGGAATTCCTCCGCAACTGTCCGCATCGATGCCGCACAGAATCTGCGTTGCAGATTCTGCAGCGGATCTGCACAAAATGTGCAGTACATTGATGCGGACTAGCTGCTGCAGACTGCGGGAAAAGTGCTTCCCTTCTCCCTATCAGTGCAGGATAGAGAGAAGGGACAGCACTTTCCCTAGTGAAAGGAAACGATTTTCATACTTACCGGCCGTTGTCTTGGTGACGCGTCCCTCTTTCGGCATCCAGCCCGACCTCCCTGGATGACGCGCCAGTCCATGTGACCGCTGCAGCCTGTGCTTTGCCTGTGATTGGCTGCAGCCGTCACTTACACTGAAACGTCATCCTGGGAGGCCGGACTGGAGACAGACGCAGGGAGTTCTCGGTAAGTATGAACTTATATGTTTTTTTACAGATACATGTATATTGGGATCGGTAGTCACTGTCCCGGGTGCAGAAACAGTTACTGCCGATCGCTTAACTCTTTCAGCACCCTGGACAGTGACTATTTACAGACGTCTCCTAGCAACGCTCCCGTCATTACGGGAGCCCCATTGACTTCCTCAGTCTGGCTGTAGACCTAGAAATACTTAGGTCCAGCCAGAATGAAGAAATGTCAAGTTAAAAAAGCAAGACGTATCCGCAGCACACATGACATGTGCATGACAGCTGCGGACTTCATTGCGGAACTTTGAATCTCCATTGAAGTCAATGGAGAAATTCCGCCATGAGTCCGCCACTGCTCCGCAACAGACAGAGCATGCTGCGGACACCAAATTCCGCTCCGCAGCCTATGCTCCGCAGCGGAATTGTACGCATCGTGTAAACGAACACTGCTAATTTAAAGTGAAAGTCAATGGAGAAACGGCTCCGCTGCGGATTAACGCTGCGGAGTGTCCGCAGCGGAATTTAAGTGGAATTCCGCCATGTGTGAACCCGCCCTTATAGCAGGGCAACACTTTCTCAGCAAAATTCCCCACATTGCAAACTAGGTAAGAACCCCAAAAAAGTGCAGAGTGCAAAAAGGGTGTAAGAAAGGACACAATTTATCACAGCGACACCTGCCCCCCAAAAAACTGGCCTGTGCATAAGGAATTGATTCAAAGCGTACCACACCTATCCATGGATTGTTAATTTGATTATTCATTCACCCGCATTATTGTACCATTCTATTATGCCCTGATGCACTCCGCCTAGCTTAAATATGCCCTGATGCACTCGGCCCAGCATATGCCCCCACATTATAAGCTGAAACCAGTAAAACCCGAACAAAACTACTACCAAGCAAAATCTGCACTCCAAAAGCCAAATGGCGGTACTTCTGAGCCTGGCGGTATGCCCAAACAGCAGTTTATGACCACATATGGGGTATTACTGTACTCTGGAAAACCCACTTTTAATGGGGTGTAAGTCTTTAGTGGCACAAGCAGGGAACAACATATTGGGCACTGAATTGGCATATCTGTGGAAAAATGGCTACTTTCAATCTGCAACATCTATTGTGTACTAATTTCTGTACACTCTTCGTGGTCAAAATGCTCACTATACCTCTGAATGAATTCCTTGAGGGATGTAGTTTCCAAAATGAGGTAACACTGGTACCTTAGCTCAATGCAACATGGTGTCCAAAAACTTATCTTGTAAAATCTCCACTCCAAAAACCAAATTGCGCTCCTTCCATTTAGAGCCTTGCTGTGTGTCCAAATTTCAGTTTATGACCACATATGGGGTATTACCTTACTCATGAGAAATTGCATAACAAATTTTGGGGTGCCTTTTCTCTTGTATTTCTTGTAAAAATGAAAAATGTTCAGCTAAAACTACATATCATTGGAAAAAATGTGGATTTAAATTTTCACGGTCCAATTCTAATAAAATCTATAAAACACCTGTGGGGTCAAAATGCTCACTACTCCCCTATTTGAATACCTTGAGGGCTACTGGTATCTCAGGAATCTCTGAAAATGCGAAATGGCGCCCAACAACCAATTCAGCAAAATATGCGCTTAAAAAGCCAAATGTCGCTCCTTTCCTTCCGAGCCCTGCCGTCTGTCCAAACAGCAGTTTGCAAACACATATGGGGTATTGCTGTACTCGGGAGAAAATGCTTTACAAATGTTATGGTGCTTTTCTCCTATAGTTTTGTTGAAATCTTAACATTTTGAACGAAAAAACAGCAATTCTAGCACATTTTTTTTATAGCGTTTACCATGCAGTATAACCAACATGTTAACTTTATTCTGCGGGTCGATACCATTACAGCGATACCAAATTGATATCGTTTTTTTTTGCGTTTTACTACTTTTCCACAATAAAACTACTCTTTTCTTAAAAAAAAATCACGTTTTAGTGTCACCATTTTCTGACAGCCATAACTTTTTATTTTTCAGTTGATATCCCTGTCAGAGGGCTTGTTTTTTGCGTGACAAACTGTAGTTCCTGTGCCTACTGAATCTTCAGGGCATGACGGTACGCCTATTAGCGGCAAGTCAGCCTTAAAATGAACGTACAGTCACGCCCAATATTGGGAAGCGGTTAAAGGGCAATTTACTTTAGTATTCATGGTCCTTTTCCCTTATCACCTCACTGTCCATTCACAAATACCTCATTTACCTAATGTACTGGTGGGCAGCTGTGGAAACCTGTGCCAAGGACTAAGGGTATAAAAACATAACCTGGACAATAAAAAGTGGTTTAAATTGTGGGAGTCAGACTTAAATCTAAGGTGTCCCCTGTTCTTCCTACTCCCAATTTTCATACGCCAGTCTTAGCTTTCTGCTCTGTTGGAGTAATATGCAACAGAATTATAAAGAGGCACACACCTCTTGTAAAGTCTATGGCTGAGGGCCGTCGTTCAGACTTACCCACTGACGGCGCCCCACCGATACTCACTTCTGGGTCCTCGGACTGGTTCCGGCAGGGCGCGCGCGCCAGTGCGTGCATGGCCTTAAAGGGCCAGTATGCTTCCAGCTGTGATTGCTCAATAATTAGCCCAAATGGCTGCTAGTCTATAAAAAGGGGCTCTACTCACTTTAGCCTTGCCTGAGCATTGTTGTATACCTAAGTTTGTCTTGCAAATGGTCTCCCAGTGTTTTCCAGCTCCCAGTGTTACCCATTCCTGCTGCCTGTACCCTGTATCCCGTGCTATCGAATCTACTATGAAAGTCAAGTTGTGTCTTCCACTGCATCCACGGTACCACCTGCCTTGAAAGTCAAGTCTTGTCTTCCGCTGCATCCATGGTGCCACCTGCTGTGAAAGTCAAGTCATGCCTTCCACTACTGTCTACATTGCCTCAGTTACCCGTTCTGGACTGTAGACATTGTTTTGTACCTTGTTGGTCAGCTGCTACCCTGCTACGCGGTATGACCCAGTGGATCCACACAACGCGCCGTGACAGTACGCTCAGGCCATGGACCCCGCTGGCCAATTCAAGGGCCTATCATCCTCCCAAGCTATGCAGGCGGACCTGCAGGATCTGCAAGCATGACAGGATCAACTCCTTGTGGCAGTAGACTCCATGGCACAGACATTTCTGCCAGACGGCATGGGAACAGGATTAAGGTGCGTTTGAATAGTTTGTTATTTTATCGTAATAATAAAGTGTGTGGCATTATCTACGGGGGTGGCTTTATCTACAGGGGGGGCATTATCTATGGGGGCTTTATCTACGGGGGGGCTTTATCTACCGGGGGGGGCTTTATCCACAGGGGGCTTTATCTATGGGGGACTTTTTCTATGGGGGGATTTATCTACCAGGCGGGGCTTTTTCTACGTGGGGCTCTATCTACAGGGGGGGTCTATATACTGGGGTGGACTATATGTGGAGCACTATATACAGGGTTGGGCTATATCTACAGGGGGCTATATACAAGGTTTGGCTATATGTAGAGCACTATATACAGGTGTGGGCTATATCTACAGGGGGCTATATACAGGGGTGGGCTATCTTTGGAGCACTATAGGGGGAGCTATATGTGGGACACTATATACAGGGGTGGGCTATATGGGGGCATTATCTACAGAGGGCTCTATGGGGGGCTCTATCTACAGGGGGCTCTATGGCAGGCACTATATACAGGGGTCATGATTTGTGTGTGGGACATGGTGTATGGTGCTATTATAATTAGAGGTGTTGTGTATAGAACTATATTGCTTGTAAAATGTACAAATGTTTTTATGCTCGAGTTACATAAAAAGAAATGTGTAAAAGAAATGGCACGTCGATTCGTAGAGAAAACAAACATGGCGAGGGGGAAGGAGATGTCGGGAAAGAGGTTGGGGGGGCGCCAAACTGAATCTTTGCCCCGGGTGCTGGAGAACCTAGCTACGCCTCTGACTTGAGTACCTGTATAGAAGTTCTGATGGACACGTGGCGTAGCAGACACTTTGGCATAGCAGATGACACTGGTGTGGCAGATTGCACTTTGTGTGGTAGATGACACGTGGCAAAGAAGATGAACTTGACTCCAACACTAGACTTCGCTCAAAAACAAACACAATTTCTGGATATGGGATACAGGATACGGGAACACAGGATACTGGATACAACTAAGGACCATTTGCAATAATGAACATGGGTAGACACAACAACTCTCAGGCAAAGAGGGAGAGTATATAGTCCTGGGTGATCTTGGAAATGTGTAGGGAACAATTTACTGGTGTGTGCGCTGGGAATAAACCTTTAATACATATGTTGCTCTCTTGATAATATTCTACTCAGTATTGATTACTACATTCATTCTCTAATCTACTTGCCTCAAAAAAATATTGTTTGCAGTTATAAAACATCTGCTGGGTTGCTCGTTGTTTTAGAAGTGATTCATATCCTAGTTGAGCATATCATAGGGGACTCCATGTAAGCTTTTTCCGCAGTAGTAACCTGTTCTCTACATTGCTGTTTGTTTTTTTATTATATCTTTTCATATTTACTTCCTTCCCCTTATATATGCTTTCATAGTCTCCCAGATCACATCTGGGGTAGCTATGTTTTTATTAATTACTACAAAAAGTACCCGGCACTGCCCGTGTATAACGTGTCGATCTGTCTGTTTGTGTGTTCATTGGATTTGTTCCCAGGGTGCCCAGGAGTCTCATCCATCCCATCGTATTTTCTTGGTTTACAATCGCTAGTAGCCTTATATACCCCGGCAGTTACACACAGTTTATTTCAATATTAACTTCCTAAATACCTAACAGCTAAACTGGTAGGAAATGGAGTCATAAGACTGTGACAGAGAATGTTCTTTAACAACATTGGCAGTTTTATTACCACTTGGCCATAGACTATGGTTGGATCATAATTGAAAACAGCATCATGCATGAACGCGACTCATTAGCACGCTGAACATGATGCACTCTATAAGCTTGCTTTCTGGCCTGGGTTCAGGCAGTAGTCTCTGTGCTTCTGAGAGCCACCTGTCTGATCTGTTGCTGAGAAAGCCCAAGTTTGCAGAGGAGTTTTAGCAGCTCGAGCAGCATTATGACGCATACAATCAGCTTGCAGTTGGGCAAGAGGAGTCTCTGCAGCTAGTAATGCAGCTTTCCTCCCGGCCATCAGTAATCTGATTGGATGCTATGGATAACCGCTCCCCTGTAACTTCCCATCTAGGGTTATCTTGTAAAGTGCACTACCTGCAACTGCAAGATAAAAACATCTTTATTAGGCCCTGTTCACACAGAGTTTTTTTATGAGTTTTTTGGGGCAGAAACCGCGCCAAAAAACTCCTCAAAAACCGCCCGAATATGCCTCCCATTGATTTCAATGGGAGGCAGACGAGTTTTTTTACCACGAGTAAAAAAAACTCGTCGTGGTAAAAAGAAGCAACATGACCCATCTTGAGGGGGTTTCCGCCTCCAAAACCCCATTTCAATGAGTCAGAAAAAGGAAAAAAAAACCTTGACGAGTGTTTTGATGAGTTTTTGTCAAACCACTGTGCAAAAACCTACTGGAACAGTTTTTGCAGGAGGAATTTTCCTCCTGCAAAAAACTCCTTGTGAACACAGCCTTAATATAAAAGTGAATGTCTGTATTTGCTTTCATAGTATTGGATCGTGATCATGTGATAATGGCTGATTACAGAGAACAACAGCAAGGTCGGGACCTTTACAAAAACCTTCCTGAACACCCGATGCACCTATGTGCCAAATTTGGGGTCCAATAGTTCAGGTGTTTGGATGCCCTATAGAGGATGACAAACAGACATTCGCTATAATGGCTGATAATAGAGAACAACGGCAAGGTTGTGACATTTGCGAAAGCCTTCCCGGACACCCGATGTACCTATGCGTCACATTAGGGGTCAAACGGTTCTGGCGTTTGTATGCCTATAGAGAACAGACATAACATTGACTTTTAGCATATAGAATAGCAGAGTTACCCGGCTTCACACTGGTCCATTTGTTTGTTTGTTGTTTCTATGTGTGGTTAAAAACTTAATTTCCTACTGATATGAAGCTGAAATATCCAATAAAGTCCAAGTGCAGGGTTCCCTATTGGAGGCATGACTGGTCTGAAAGGGATTCAATTCATGAGAATGCTCAAATCCAGTATAGGTGCAGTTCGTTTACAGCGAGTAACACGTAGAGTAAAGAAAAATGGCTTAGTTGTTATGGAAACCTGGTCTAAAACGGTGTGTATGTGAGTGAGGCTTTGAGTGAAGGACCTGCGAGCTTCTATTGGCTAATACAGGTCATCTGTTATGATATGGAGGAATGTCCTTGATGTGGAAGCCAGTGGTGCCATATTTGCTTTTGTGAATATGTCAAGAACAGTAGGTCCTAGAGAGCTTAAACCTTCAGAAAGCCCATGCTTTACTTATGTGTCAAATTTGGTGCAGATTGGTCGAGTCGTTTAGCCGTGCATAAAAAACACACATCAGACAACAGAAATTTATTTAAGGCAGAGTCTGGGGTCTTATTGCTAATAGGACTTGATAAACTCTTTCAACCCTAAAAAATTTAGATATGGAACAAAAAAGGGCAAAAGATTCTACCAGCCATCTTTGCATGAAATTTTCAGTCATTCCCCTTCACTCCTTTAGGAAATCCAATAAATTTTAAATTAGCTCTCCGTGACTTATCTTAAAGGACTTAAATTTTTGCACTACAGATGTGTCGACCCTTACCTTTGCTTAAAATATGATAAAATAATCAAATTTCTTATAAAACTAATACAATACAATATTGCTACATGCTAGCAAAATCCTTGACAAGTTGCAAATCATATCACAACCACTGGGTGGCTTAAGACACATTTAGCATAGACATCTTGTGACAGAGTATTGCAAAATCATGCATTTTTTTATTTCTTTCACTGCTGGTCACCTCGCACCACACAGATCAGGATATGTTGAGATAGGAGGAAAAGGTATGAAAGGACACCTCTATATATACTTTATTCAGCTGTTTCAGATCCAACATTTCTTTGGAGAGAGACGCTACAGAGTCCTTCACCAATAAAAATCTGCCTTCTGCCTCATCTGAATGATCTCTAATTTTACCACTTTTAAACCTTATATCTAAGGGTATGTTCACACGAGGGCGTCCGTAACGGCTGAAATTACGGGGATGTTTCAGCCTGAAAACATCCCCGTAATTTCAGCCGTACCGGCATGTGCAGGCGCTTGAACGCCGCGTCAATTACGGGCGTAATTAGCGCTGCTATTCATTGGAGTCAATGAATAACGCCTCTAATTACGGCCAAAGAAGTGACAGGTCACTTCTTTGACGCGGGCGTCTATTTACGCGCCGTCTTTTGACAGCGGCGCGTAAATATACGCCTCGTGTGAACAGACAAACGTCTGCCCATTGCTTTCAATGTGCAGATGTTTGTCAGCGCTATTGAGGCGTTATTTTCGGGCGTAATTCGGGGCAAAAACGCCCGATTTACGTACGTAAATAGGCCGTGTGAACATACCCTAAGGGTATGTTCACACAAGGGCGTCCGTAACGGCTGAAACATCCCCGTAATTTCAGCCGTAACGGCATGTGCAGGCGCTTGAACGCCGCGTCCAATACGGGCATAATTGGCGCTGCTATTCATTGGAGTCAATGAATAACGGCTCCAATTACGGCCAAAGAAGTGACAGGTCACTTCCTTGACGCGGGCGTCTATTTACGCGCCGTCATTTGACAGCGGCGCGTAAATTACGCCTCGTGTGAACAGACAAACGTCTGCCCATTGCTTTCAATGGGCAGATGTTTGTCAGCGCTATTGAGGCGCTATTTTCGGACGTAATTCGGGGCAAAAACGCCTGAATTAGTCCGTAAATAGGCCGTGTGAACATACCCTAAGAGGTAAGAGTAGACAAAGCCATATCCATTTTTGTATGTTTTGATAAAAATCTCTGCCAACATACTGTAGCTTTGTTATCAACTGCATTTGGGATTTTTTCCATTTTATTTGTCTCAGCTGTCACAACCCTTGAATGTTGCATCCGGGCCGCCTCCTCCAAATTGCATTCCAGGGCCTGCACACACTCTCGCAGGGCACCACCTTTTGCGTTATCAGTTCCATGCCTAGTGTGTTCTGAAAGAGGAGAATTTTAATATTTTCCAATTTTTGCAGAGAGATTCTTTTTTTCTTGCATGTTCTAATTGTAAGCCCCCAGATCAAAGTCCTTGGGAATCAACTTGTTCACTCTTCTTTTTAGCCAGCATATTTTGGAGGTGTATTTGCAGGAACCAAAGTCACAAAATCCTCACAAACAGATTCACCTGAGATAAGTATAATCAATACATCAGGTTTGGTCTAACCCATCTTGTCTGGTGAGTATATGCTTCTACCAGGGATTCTCTGTGCTTCTAAAGGATTGATCTTAATTTCCCTCCAAATCTTAGGCAAGATCACCATCTTTCACAGCAGCTGCCACTTTTACCTTAACTTCTGGACACCTTCCTTCATTCCCGCTTGTCTGTAAGCCCAGCTCAGCAAAAAAAAATACATAACATGGGGGTTCAAATGCAGTGAAGCAGGATATCCTCCCGGACCAAGCCAAGTTGGAAGGGCAGGAGGACAAGCACAGCCATGCAGTAACAGGTTCCACACCGGGCGGCTGCAAGAGAGGTAAGGTGGAGTACTGCTTACTGAACTGTCTGTTTAGCTATTCAAGTAAAAGACCAGTGGTATGTTGGAGTGGCACAGGGTGGCTCAGGGTGGAGCTACAATATTGGAAGAGACGCTCCATGACCATGTGGATGGTAGGGAGGGGAGGAGCACTCAGAGAAGCACGTCTTATCACATGACTTGCATGACTAGGTTTTATTTTAGAATGATGTTTATGTAAAATAGGCAAAAATGTAATCTCCTGATATTCATGGACTTGCACACAAGATGATTTTAGTTGTATTTTCCCTTACTTTGCTTTAAACTGTTTTCCCAACATTAAAAGTGGTGGCATATGTTTAGGATATGCCACCAGTTCCTAAACTGTAGGGGCAGGGCCGGCTCCAGGTTTATGTGGGCCCTTGGGCGACACAGACTTAGTAGGCCTCTTTGTGGGGAACTCACGTCGGCAGTAAGTGGCACGTTGTGTCCCCATATAGATGTTAGGCCCTGTTTATGCCCCCATATCGGAGTTAGCCCTTCAGTTTGTACCCCCATAAATTTAGTGCCCTCTATGGATAGTGCCACACAGCCACCCTCCCCGGTGCAGATGTAGCTGTCCTTACCTTGACTTTTAACGCCTTAGATAAACAATGGCTAGATCTCTTATCTTAACTTTTTCAATGGCGTTTGTTGTGTGATATCACGCTGCAGCAAGTTATCAGAATCAAGTTAAACATGGCTACATATGTAGTGTCACACAGCCCTCCCTCCCTGGTAGTGCCACAAAGCCCCATCCTCCCAGGTAGTGCCACAGAGCCCCCTCCTCCCAGGTAGTGCCACACAGCTCCCCCCCTCCCTGCAGGTAGCGCCTTTGGGGCTCCCTCTAGGAGTGGAATCCCCAGCCAGAGTATTGCCGACGCTCCGACCGGGGATTCCGCTTCAATAGAAGCCCCTGACATCACTGTTCATATATGAACAGTGTTGTCAGGGGCAACCAAAGAGGCAAAGTCTTGGGCAGAGCACTACTAGGACTCTGCCTGGGACTCCTGCTCTGCTCCTGACATCACTGTCCATATATCACCATAATCGTGTTGACCGGTAGAATAAAGTTAACACACCGTTTTTACCATATGGTGAACGCCGTAAAAACGAAACCCCTCAAAAGATTGAGGAGTCGCTGTTTTTTCCTATTCCACCCGACAAAGATTTTTTTCCAGTTTCCCAATACATTATATGGTACAACAAATTATACTGTTAAAAACTACAACTCGTCCCGCAAAAAACAAGCCCTCATGGCTATAATGACAGAAAAATAAAAAAGTTAAAGCTTTTTAAATGTGGGGAGAAAAAAATTACAACGAAAATCCAAAAAATAACTGGGTCTTGAAGGGGTTAAGCAACCTGAATTATGCGCAAATTATATTTACATGAGACGTACTGTAGATTCAATGTCTACAATTAAAAAAAGTGACATTTTTAGGATGTGTTTTTCCATTTTAAACGTGACTGTTCGGTTAAATTTACTTTAATAAAACTTAGTTATGTTCAGTAGAACTTCACTTACATGGCACTAATCACGCAGAACACAAATAGTTGTAACTGATAGGACATAAAAACAAAGCATTAAGGGCAAAGCCCCACGTGGCGGAATTGCTCTGGAATTCCGCTGCGGACACTCCGCAGTGTTAATCCGCAGCGGACCCGTTTCTCCATTGCCATCCACTGCTTTTTAGTAGGGTTCGTTTAGACGATGTGAAAAATTCCGCTGCGGAGCATAGGCTGCGGTGCGGAATTTGGTGTCCGCAGCATACAATGGATGTTGCGGACGTGTGGCGGACTGGTTGCGGACTCATATGGGGATTCTAAATTCCGCAATGAAGTCCGCAGATGTCATGTACATGGTTATGTGTGCTGCGGAGCGTATTGGTTTTTTAACATGACATTTCTTCATTCTGGCTGGACCTATGTATTTCTAGGTCTACAGCCAGACTGAGGAAGTCAATGGGGCTCCCGTAATTACGGGTGACTACGTGTGTGCACCCATAATTACGGGTGACTACGTGTGTGCACCCGTAATTATGGGAACATTGCTAGGCGACGTCAGTAAATAGTCACTGTCCAGGGTGCTGAAAGAGTTAAGCGATTAGCAGTAACTGTTTCAGCACCCTGTACAGTGACTACCGATCACAATATACATCAACCTGTAAAAAAAATAGTTCATACTTACCGAGAACTCCCTGCTTCTTTCTCCAGTCCGGCTTCCCAGGATGACGTTTCAGTCTAAGTGATGGCTGCAGCGGTCACATGGACTGCCGCTTCATCCAGGGAGGTCGGGCTGGATCCCGAAAGAGGGACGCGTCACCAAGACAACGGCCGTTAAGTATGAAATTATTTTACTTTCACTAGGAAAAGGGCTGTCCCTTCTCTCTATCCTGCACTGGTAGAGAGAAGGGAAGTACTTTCACCTCAATACGCAACGGCCAGTCCGTATCAATTTACTGCACATTTTGGGCAGATCCGCAACAGAATCTGCAGAGCAGATTCTGTGCGGCATTGATGCGGACAGTTGCGGAAGAAATACGCCACGTGGGGCCATGCCCTAAAAAAGCTGTGTAGACCTTTAACCCCTTCCCGCCGCAGCCCTTTTTCAGATTTTCATTTTTGTTTTTTCCTCCCCACCTTCCAAATGCCATTACGTCTTTATTTTTCCGTCGATATAGTACTATGAGGGCTTGATTTTTGCTGGACGAGTTGTAGTTTTTCGTAGTACTATTTATTTTGCCATATAATGTACTAGGAAAAAAATTATTTGTTGGGTAGAAAATGAAAAAAACAGCGATTCCTCCATGGTTTTTTTGCGCGCCGTTTTTACGGAATTCACTGTGCAATTAAAACAACATGTTAACTTTATTCTTTGGGTCAATACAACTACGGTGATACCATATATATAGTTTTTTCTATATTTCACTACTTTTACAAGTAAAAACCTAAGTGTAAAAAAGAAAATTTATTTTGTGTCGTCAAAATTCCGAAAGCCACAACTTTTTTATTTTTCCGTCAATTAAGTGGTATGAGGGCTTATTTTTTTGCAGGATAAGCTGTAGTTTTTAATAATACCATTTTGGTGTAAATGCAATGGTTTGATCACTTTTTATTTTATTTTTTTGTGGGAGATTAGTTGACCAAAAAATAGCGATTCTGGCGTTTACAATATTTTTTTTTTTTTATGGCGTTCACCGTGCGGGTCAAATAATGATATATTGTAATAGTTCAGACATTTAGGGACGCGGGGATACCAATTATGTTTATTTATTTAATTTTTTACTATGCTCTAGGGGGAAAATGGCTATGTTTTACTATGCCCTAGGGGACTTCAATCAGCGATCGTTAGATCGCTTGCACGATATACTACAATACTAATGTATTGCAGTATATCGGGATTCTGACAGGAAACTATTAAGCCCTGCCGGAGGTGTACAAAGATGGCGGACCTAGGGGCCTTTTCATTAGGCCCCCAGGCAGCCGTAGCAACCATCGCCCCCCGCTATTGCGTTGCGGGGGGCGCGATGAGCTGTTAGAGGGGGTCGGACCCTCTTTCTAACGATTTAAATGCTGCGGTCTCTGTTGACCGCGGCATTTAACGAGTTAAACTAGTGGGATCGCGCTCGAGTGTGATGCCGCTAGTTACTCTGAGGTGTCAGCTATAACAAACAGCCGACACCGGCATCGTATGAAGCGTGTTCACTCCAAGAGCCCGCTCCATACTTCCCCTACCCGACTTTGGCGTATGGATACGTTAAATGTTGGGAAGGGGTTAAAAGTGTAAAAAATTAAATGTAGAAATGTGCATATATAATATATACATACACACACACACACACACACACACACACACACACACACACACACACACACACACACCATTCAGCAATAACATTAAAATCACCTGCCTAATATTGTGTCGTCCCTTCGTATTGCTAAAACATATGACCAGTTTAGGTATAGACTCTGCAAGATCTCTTAAATGGACACTAACTTTTTAAACAAATTATGCAAATATAATAGTATACCTGATATAGATCAACTTTGTAATTTACTTGTTTTATCAATGCAAATTCTACGTGAAGTTACTGCCACTAAGGCCTCATGCACACGACCGTAAAAACTCCCGTTATTACGGGTCGTAATTACGACCCGTAATAACGGGCTCATAGACTTCTATTGGCGACGGGTGCCTTTCCGTTTTCTCACGGGAAGGTGCCCGTGCCGTTGAAAAAGATAGAACATGTCCTATTTCAGGCCGTAATAACGGCACGGACAGTCCATAGAAGTCTATGGAGCTCTCGTAATGACGGGTGGCTACATGTGTGCACCCGTCATTACGGCAGCGTTGCTAAGCGACGTCAGTAAATAGTCACTGTCCAGGGAGCTGAAAGAGTTAACTGATCGGCAGTAACTCTTTCAGCACCCTGGACAGTGACTACCGATCAGTATAAACCTGTAAAAAATAAAAATAAAAGACTTTCATACTTACCGACAACTTCCTGCTTCCTCCAGTCCGGTCTCCCGCCCGTTGCCTTGGTGACGCGTCCCTCTCGACATCCGGCCCGACGTCCTGGATGACGTTTCAGGCCATGTGACCGCTGCAGCCAATCACAGGTCAATCACAGGCTGCAGCGGTCACATGGACTGCCGCGTCATGCAGGGATGTCGGGCTGGATGTGAAGAGAGGGACGCGTCACCAAGACAACGGCCGGGTAAGTATGAATTTCTTTAACTTTTATTACAGAAAAGGCTGTCCCTTCTCTCTATCCTGCACTGATAGAGAGAAGGGGCTGCCGATTAGTGCAGTGCTATTTTGCCGCCAAAAACGTGCCCGTAAATACGGGTGGAATACGGGTGACACCGGACCCATATTTACGGGCACGGGTTCGTAAATACTGGTGCAAAACGGGTGGAATACGTGTGACACCGGACCCGTATTTACGCCAGTATTTACGGGTGGGAAAAAATACGGTCGTGTGCATGAGGCCTAAGGGTATGTTCACAAAGCTTATTTTCGGCCGTTTTTCGGGCCAGAAACGGACGAAAAACGGCCAAAAAAATCGGAAGCTGAATGTCTCCAAACATCTTCCCATTGGTTTAAATAGGAAATACAGCGTTCTGTTCCGACGGACCGTTTTTTTTTACATGGCCGTTTTAAAAAAACGTTGCGTAAAAAGGACGCCGCGTAAAAAGAAGTACATGTCACTTCTTGAGCCGTTTTAGATAAACAGCTCCAAAAATGTCCGTAAAAAAACACTGTGAAAACGCAAGTTTTCTTAAAAACTGCTGAAAATCAGGAGCTGTTTTCCCTTGAAAACAGCTCCGTATTTTCAGATGTTTTTTGCTAAGCGTGTGAACATACCCCAAGTGTCTCCCTTCCTGTAATCTGCTTTCCACAACCTGTTGTCAAGCAAAATCCATCCCTAGTTACAGACAAACTTCAAAAAGTGGGTGTCTCTTCACTGCCTGCCAATAAAAATCTATGGAGAAGGGAGGGGGAGCAGTAAGAGAAAGAGACACAGAGATCCTGCTCATACAAGTCTATGGAGAGGGGAGGTGGAGCAAGTGCAGAGTGAGAAAGACGCACAAAGATGTGCTGCTGTTTCCTTGTAAGTATTACTGTCTCACCCTAGTGCTGAATTTTCAGTTACACTGCTCTTTATTGCTGTATAATCTTGTTCATGTTGCTGTATGTATATATATATATATATATATATATATATATATATATATATATATATATATATATATATATATATATATATATTTATTAGGTAGAGATAGTAGAGGTCATAATGGCCAGAAATAGTGTTCATCCTCATGTACGCACATATGACCACTTATTCTGAAAAGTAACCTGAAAAGATAAGTATGCTTTAAGGTGTCCTGTGGATTTCTACACCAAGGGATTAGAAGAAGATCCATTAGGCCAGTGATCCCCAACCACCGGGTCGCGGACCAATACCGGGCCACGATTCATTTGGTGCCGGGCCCGCGGTATCTGGTATCCGCCCCGATGGCTGCAGGGAATTTCAGGTGGAAAACCGCACCAAAATGTGGTGCAGTTTTTTGCCAGAAATGACCGCTGCGGAAAACTGCTGAGTATTTAGTCTCATCCCAGGAGACCACAGCAGCATGTGATTGGCTGCATCGGAGGTCACATGGGATGAAGCATCATCCCAGGGGGCCGCCCTTCTAATGTCATCCAGGCCGGCCTCCTGGGATGACGTTTCATCCCATGTGAATGCTGCTGGAGCAGTCACATGGGATGAAACATCATCCCATTTAGGCCAGCCTGGTGGAAGAAACACAGACTTCTGGGTAAGGCCTCGTTTACATGAGCGTGATATACGTCCGTGCGACGCGCGTGCTTTTCACGCGTGTCGCACAGACCTATACAAGTCTATGGGGCAGTGCAGACAGTCCGTGAGTTTTGCGCAGCGTGAGTCCGCTGCGTAAAACTCACGACATGTTCTATATTTCACCGTTTTTCGCGCATCACGCACCCATTGAAGTCAATGGGTGCGTGAAAACCACGCATGCCGCACGAACTGCGTGATTCGCGCAACAGCTGTCAAACTCTGAATGCAAACAGAAAAGCACCACGTGCTTTTCTGTTTACAAACATCCAAACAGAGTGTCATAATGATGGCGGCTGCGCGAAAATATCGCAGCCGCGCATTATACGCTGATGACACACGGAGCTGTTATGTGCCTTTTGCGCACGCAAAACGACACGTTTTTTGGGTGCGCAAAATCCACACGCTCGTGTAATTCAGGCCTAAGTATAACTTTTTTTGATGGTTTGTTTTTTCTGAGTTGCATTTTTTGCAGGGGAATCGCTGTAATAAACGCAACAACTGCTATTTGTTGTGTGTTTTGAATTAAATGGGGAAAACCTGCAACAAATAAACAGCATTTGCGTAAATACAATCATCATGCTGCGGAATAAAACTCTGCACCGCATGTAAATTTCTGAGTGGTTCTTCCGCTTAGCGTGTGGATGAGATTTGTTCTATCTCATCCACTTTGCTGCTACTGTTCAATGCTGCGAATTCCGTTGTGGAAAATCTGCAGTATTTACGCATCGTTTGAACTGACCCAAACCCCCCAAGCACACACAAACGCCCACCGGTCCTTGGAAAAATTTTCTGCCATGAAACTGGTCCTTGGTGAAAAAAAGGTTGAGGACCGCTGCATTAAGCCCTGGAAGTTGCAAGGTGTGGCCTCCCTGGATCAGACTTTTTTCCCCAGCACATTCCACAGATGTTCAATCGAATGGAGATCTGGGGAATTTGGATGCCAAGTCAAAACCGTGAACTCTTTGTCATGTTCCTCAAACCATTCCTGAAAAAAAAATCAGCATGGCAGGGAGCATTATCCTACTGAAAGAGGCTACTGCTAATAGAGAATGCCATACTTGCCATGGAGGGGTGTACGTGGTCTGCAACAATGTTTAGGTAGGTGGAATGTGTCAAAGTAACATCCACATTTAAAATGTAACAATTATAATTTTAAGATTTTATTCATCACTCTCTAATTTTAAACCAGTTAAATTATTAGCTAAATTATGCTACTAAGTTATAAAGTATAAAGGAGATAAAGAATTGATTTTATTATGTAGAACTAATTTATTCTTAGTTTTGTAAAGGCACTCAAATACAATATATTTGTGAGAAAATGTATAAAACAGACAATAAATAGTTTCAAAGAACCTGTTTAACGTTTGCTGCAAAATAAAGCTTTAGTGCATGACACTGCAATTCATCTCAAGAGTTTGGCTGTTTTGTGACATCTTAAAAGTAGTGGGTAAGTATATAAGCTTACAACTAACATTGACATGAAAATATTTATGCTTTCTGAAAACGAAATGTCCATGTCAAGACTCAGAGTTAAACGTGACTAATTCAATACAAGGTATGGAATTTACACATGGGAATATATTATTGTACAATCAAAAAGCTTAATGTTAATAATATAACCATTTTTAGTGCATACAATAAATCAAGGACTATATAAAATATGTACAAATATACAAACAAACTGCACACAGCTAAGTCTATATGTATATCTTTCTTAAATCATTTGCGAGATAGGTGTTTGTAGGAGTGTTTGTTGCAGGAGCAAGTCACAAAAGTTATATTATAAAAGTGCTCTAAAAATGTCAGTTAATTTCCTCATTTACAGACTGTACTTTAAATTTTTAGATGTAAAAATTCTATTTGAGGTAATCTACTGCACATCACATGGGGCAAACAAGGGTATGTAAAAAGGGCGAAATGTATGACTTTGAAGAAATAATCACCTAAAACTACATTGTAATATCACAACTCATGGTGACAAATGGCAAACTCATCTGCGCCAGATGAATATGAAAAGCAATGAACACCTATGTGCACACAACTCCTATGTTCTGACCTGTCTTAGTAGAGACTGGTCAATAGAGTGTCAGGGCTCTGGGTACTGAGGAACCCACTGATCTTTAGAACAAAGGGTTTGTAAACTCTTTTGAGTGACGTGCCCCTTCAGCTCCAATTGGCCATACTCAGCTTTACTTGCAAGCAACTGTTGGCAAACATGTGCAATCCATGAGGCAAGGTTACAACTTTGCTTTAGATGATACCCTTCCCTGACTTTAGGAGGGCGGGGGCATAATTGACACACATATATGTAGCCCATATCTGTACTTTCCTACTTTCTTGGAGTGTGGTACGGTGTTTATTTGCTATTCACCTTTTGGCAGAAAAAAAGGCTAAAGGGTACCACTGACTTTGAGGCAACTGACTGTAAGAAGATAAAAATGTTTGCAAAAACATTTTAGGTTGTTATTAGAGGTTGGAGTTACAAGGTTAAAAATAATTATGTTCCTGTGTTCTGACAATAACGTTCCAGGGACTGTAAGGTAGCTATGAGTTTCAGAGTTCCTTGTGAAACAGAGCCATCATTGGAAAGGAGTAGGAGGTGTTTTCAGGGCACAGACCGGACATTTTATGTTAGCAAGTCTGTAACTTTAAATGCTTTAACTAAATAAAGGAATAAGATAATGGGGGGGGGGGGGGCACACATTTAATCCACTCTGAAAAGGCTTTTATATAGATGTTTTGGTATTTCTACTTTTATTTGCATAATGCTAACTATTATGGCAATGTAATCAATGATCAATTGTTAATGTTTTTTAAATTATATTTTCTTTTTATAAAGTATAAATAACATTTAATGCACATTATATTAACAATATATTTATATATTTACAAAAACTTATAGCATACAATATTTAAAACACAAATACATCTCCAGAAATCCACATATCCCTGAGTTTCTGTTTTTAAGACAGTTCAGTGAGGCACTTCATATTACCATAGCGGTCATGTTCAAGTTCACTATTTAATGTCAAATGTTCTATATTGTAAAGATCAATAGGTTATGTATGTTGTTCCAGAACTTCAAGGTAGTCAGGTTCTGAATGGAGATTGGCTTTGAGCTCAAAATATTCATTTTTGGTTTGTTCTACCAGTACTTTCCTTGGCCTTGTGTACATAAGTGTTTCCATCAATTTTACCTCTTCACGAGTTCCAGGATAACGGCTCTCTATATCTGGTTGCAAATGAGCAATATTTTTTCTCAGATACTCAGCAATGCCAAGCTGTTGCATTTGTCTTTCTTTTTCAATGAGGTTTCTATACAGATAACTCGCATCCTGAAAAGACACAAACTCTGCTGATGGATCAGTGAACTTTATATTTGAAGTAGCTTGCAGTGAATTATTTTCCTTTTCTATGAGACTACTAGTTATTTTTTTTGGGTCACTGAGATCAATTTCTTCCTCCTGGCTTTGATCTACATGTTTTGGTGTAAATGGGGGAGTTTGATAAACTTGAACAACTGGATTTGATATCCTTTGCTCACAAAGAACCGATCCTGGTCTTTCGGTCATGTGATGTGTTGTTTTATGGCCGTACATACTGTACTGGATATGAACAGGGCTGTTTTCTCTAACTTGTCCATTTTCCTGTTTCTTTTTGTGTCTACGTTTCCTATGCAGGGCAAGAACTATTATTCCAGCAGAACACAACACAGCAGTGATTAAGATGATTAATAGCCCAAGTATTAAAACAGAGAGTGGTATATAATCCGAAAGGGATTTTAATATGTTATCAACTTTACTAGTAGTTGTTAATGCTGGTGTAAGATTATTCAAACTCAATTGTGTTGGCAATACTTGGTAATTTTTTAATTCAGGACACAGGTCTTCTTTGTCGAGGGTTTTAAGCTCAATCTTTGCTAGTTCTTTAGGGGACTGACAAAAAACATCACTTATAATGGTCATTTTGTGCATTTGTATCCACTTCTGAAGATCAGTTAAATTACACGTACAGTCCCAAGGATTTTCTTGTATATCAATTTGTGTCAACAAAGTCAGCTCCTCCAAGACCTTCCTTATAGGAATATTCATAAAATGATTAGATTTAATAATGAGTTTTGTTAATGGAACTCCAGAAAATATGTGTTCTGGTAATGTTTTCAGGAGGTTGTTATTTAAATAAAGCACCTTAAGTTTTGGCATTTTAGAAAAGGTTCCTGTTGAGATTTCATTTATGGAATTGTATTCCAAATACAAGTATTCAATGTCCAACAATCCAATGAATGTGCCAGAGTTTAAACTTCTCAAATTATTTCCATTTAAATACAATTTTTGTAACCTGGTCAAATTTTGAAAGGATTGTTCCTGAATCATTTCAATCTTATTATTACCTAGATGAAGCATTTCTAAGGTGCCATATTCTGTAAAATCTGATTTATAAATCCTATGGATAATGTTTCCAGCCAAAATTAACTTCCTTGGATTTAGTGGTGGAGGTTCTAGGTCAGACATGCTTTCAATATTTCGTTCTTGACAGTGAATCAAAGTCCCTGAAATACTATAACTAGAACAATGGCATGGGATTGGGCAGTAGAAACTTGGAAGAAAAGTAGTTGCTTTTGTGAGAACAAATGATTCCTTGGTTGGATTTTTTTGAAGTGAAGTTATCTTTGTTGGTAAACGGCCATCATTTATTGATGCTGTACCTAACAAAGACAAAGGTACTGAAGGTTCTTCAAGATCGCTGCTAGGAGTTGTGATACAGAACATTTCTTTTTTTAATTTTCGAAGGATAACACCTTTTAAATCAGCAGGACTAAAGCAGACAACATCACCTATTGTAGATTGACGAGGCATATTCTCAAGCCATATTTTTAGTTGTAATAAGTCACAGTTGCACACCCATCTATTATCATCTAATTGAAGCTCAATAATTCTTCCAATATGTTCTAAAAATCCAACATAAGGAAGATTTTGTAACTGGTTTCCTCTTAGGTCCAAGTGTGTCAAGGGTACAAAACGAAAAATATTTGCAGGTAAGAAATTAATAGCGTTATCATTTAGGATGAGGACTTTCAATCTGTTAAGTTTGCTAAATGTGTTTGCTTCAATTGTAGTGATAAAATTATTGTCTGATTGAAGAAATTCTAAGTTCTCTAGTCCCAAAAAAGTGTTTTCTCGCAGTATTTCCAATGAGTTGTGATTAATATGCAGTTTCTTAAGCATACGGAGGTCATTGAAAGCCCCAGGTTCAATCTCCACAATATTATTAAAGCCAAGGTGTAGAGATATTAAGTGACTGAAATCTGAAAACTCATTCACATGTAGTTTGTATAGTCCATTGTTCAAAAGATTAATTTCTAAGTATTGAGATGGAGGTGCGTCTATCTCTGACAATGTTGTGATATCCTTTTCTTCACAATTCATTAATAAAGAACCATCCTTTTCTTCACATGAACATACATCCTTACATGATCCCAACCGTAAGGATTCAGATGCTGAGTTTACTGATGATAAATTAAGAAGAAAATATATTAAGAAGACAATAGAGATGATCATTGTGTCCAAGAAGGGCATCCTCCTAAAAAAAGAAAAAAATAAGAAATTAGCAGGAATGGTGATTTAAGTAATTATCTTGTTCCCCCTAACAACCAATCAGAGTTTGGCTTTAATTTCTAAAAGGGGTTGTCTCATCACAACAGTTCCTGCTTATATGCATGCCTTACATGGTGGCCATTCATTTCAGTGGCTGGTATATAGTGTTACATTTGGTTGGCCATGGCCAACAGCTGATTGCCAAGCGAATCAGACACCTGCTTATATTTAAAAAGGGTTTGTCTTTGTAAGACTACCCCTTTGAACTGCTCTGGAAACATTAAAGCTGAGATTTGGTCGTTATAAGCAATAATGCCAATTGTTCTGTTAGACAGCTTTGAAGAATAAGGCCCTTATGTAGATTATAAAATTATATGAAATGTGAACTGAAGTTTATACAATAAAATATATATGTATTTTATCTGATCAATACCTATTCCTTGCACATTCTCTTTATACTATGACAGGTGTAACTTGAATTATTTAGCTATAGGTACAGTGAGTAGCGTTATGGAACAGTTTTTAATCTGCAGCTTAGAGTACATACAGTGTCCCCCAATCATCCTTCTGCCATGATAGAAGTGATCTGCCAGAAATTTCTCAGATTGAACCTTCCTCTGTGCCCATGAAAATACTATCAGTGGCCTCTGATTGGTCCTTCAAAGTAAGTTACAAAGTAGAGTGGGTATGGGGCCAAAGGCAGGTTTTTCATTCTGTGGAATTTTGGTTAGTGGGTTGATGGCTAGCAATATACTAAGGGTACTGTGGTTGTCATATTTAATGTACTGTCACTGGCATTGTGATCGGAGATATTCTGAGAACACTGTAGCTGGAGTTACATGAGCACTACAGTATTTGAGCAGGATGGAAATATTTTGGATCATTGTGGCTTGGGTTTAATGTTCTGGGAACTGTACTGGGCATATTGTTACTGTAATGTTTTGACTAAGAAATAAAAAGGCATCAACGCACACACACTTAAAATATTAGACAGGGGGGCATCAGATATTAATAGAAGCAGTGCATTACTAATATGTGCAGCACTGAGTAATATGCTGTTATCTGAGCAATTGCATTCACAATTATGACAGATTCTAGCCTTAGGGATACTTCATTTAAATTACCTTGACCATGGGCCATTTGGCTTAGAAATGTTAAGAAACACTAGTCTACTGGAATATTCATCAAAAACATAATCAGATAATGTTATTATGAAATACTGTCTTTGAACCATTTCTTTGCCTGAATATTGCAAAAACAATAACAGTAGATCTTCTTAACTCCTTAACGACCACCCACCGTCTTTTGACGGCAGGCGGTGCAGGTGCTTCATCTACAGCGATGTCTTTTGGCGTCGCTGTAGAAGAGGCTGATGAGCGCTCCTGTGAGCGCTCATCCTCTAAGCAGGAGCTGTAACTTACAGCTCCTGATCTTAGAGCAGCCTGCTAAATACAGCTGGGGTCAGCAAACATTCGGATCCCAACTGTTTAACCCTTTGATTGCTGTAGTCTGTGACCGCGGCAAGATCAAAGCGAACTCCCCTCTTTCATCACATCACCAGAAACACAGTGATGTAATTAAAGACCGGGGAATCCCTATGCAGTCAGCCCTGGGACCTAGAAAGCACAGGGCTGTCTGTTCAGTTTGCCTGCTGTTATGGCACACTATGTGCTGCCCTAACAGCTACCTGTGTCACAGTGACACAGTGCAATGTATTAACATACAAGTGTATGCTAATACATTATAAATAAAAAACAGAGTTATAAATAAAGTTATCCCTTAATGGGATTTTAAAAAACAACAACAAAGTGACAAAAAAAAAAGGCCCAAAAAAAGTAATTATTTAGCATAAAATATATCTTATTGCCCCTACATTAAATTAAAACAAAAAACCTACACATATTAGGTATCTAAACGACCGTAATAACCTGAAACAAACTGTGAAACAAAATAATACAATTGCTCACGCATAAAACAAGGCCCAATACGGCCACGTCAATGAAAAATAAAAAAGTTATGGCTGCTGAAAGGCAGAGAGGTAAAAACTGAAAAATGTAGCTGGTCATTCACTGGTTGCCGACACAGGATGAGAATGCTCGTCCTGAGCGGCGGGGACTTCACGCATTAGGATGTGCATTCTCGTCCTGTGTGACAGCCGTCTCTGAGCGCGATCGAGAGCGGGGCAATGGCTGTAATACACTACGGCCCCGCTCTAATGGCGGAGAGAAGAGAAACATCTTCTCTCTGCCATTAACCCCTTGAATGGCGCGATAAAAGCGGCGATCAACGAGGGGGGACTGCCCTTTGATTGCGTCACAGAAAATCTCTGTGATGCGACCAAAGCCCATAACTTGAATGGCCAGACAGCCCAGGGTACATTGAAGGACCCAGGGCTGTCTGAATATATTTCCTGTTGTTAGGGCATACTGAGGTATGCCCTAACAACTGCCTGTGTAGAATCAGTACACAGGCTAATGTACTGGCATATAGATATATGCCAGTACATTACATTTAAAAAATCAAAATTAAAATGAAAAATCCCTTTATGGGATTAATAAAAAAGTAAAATGAATGCAAAAAAAATTAATGATAAATAAAAATAAAAAATACACAGAAATATTTTTTTTTATAATAAATAAACTTTTTCAAATATAAGTCCCAAAACATGAAAACATATAGACATATTTGGTATTGCCACGACCGTAATAACCTGTACTACAAATGTATAACATTATTTATGATGATCGAAGTATGGTGTAAAAAAAAATATTAAAACTGCAGCGGAACTGCTTTTTTTTCTGCATTTTCACCAAAATGAAAATTTATATAAATGAAATGATAATGTATTTGTACCACAAAATGGTACCTACATAAAGTACAACTCGTCCCGCAAAAAACAAAGTCTCATACAACGAAGTCGTACAAAAAATAAAAATAAAAAAGTTCTGAACAAAGAGGGAAATATAAAAAAAATTGTTCTCTCCTCAAGGCCAAAATTGGCCGTGTTCTTAAGGAGATAAAGTGGTTATCTTGGGACCAAAAATTGCATTGCATTAATATTTTTATGTAAAAAGAAGTCACTTACTAATGTACTTTAATTAAAAATTCGGTACTAAATCGTGCAGTTCAAACCCGGTGAATTGTTCCGGAAGTCCTGTAGCTTTTCTAATATTGATGACGCGTCGACATAGCCCCACGTGACTGAGGGCTTGCTTTCTGTGCTGTTCTTGTCGGCGTATTATCAATGGCATGACCGCAAGGGGCTGTCACATTGACTATTGCTGGAATCCCCGAGCAGAGCATCAGCTAGCTCCCGACATTTGGTCAGTGACTTCAGGAGTTTCATATCGCTGGAGTCCCCGAGCAGAGCATCAGCTGATGCTCTTCCTGGGTACTACATCACTTCTCCCAAAGTCACTGTCCATATTTGGACAGTGATGTTGGAAGCAGTACAGGAGTCCCCAGGCAGAGCATTAGCTGTTTTATGGCCGCTAAAGAATTAATGGCCGCTTTTGTTCCCTTAGTAACTTAGGACGCTAAGATGTCTGGCGCCTTGTTGACAGGGGGGGCGGGTGCTGGTTAGGGACGTCATGCATGACGTCTCGTACAGTGACTGGCTGATAGCCCCGATGACGCCGAAACATGAGCGGGACAAAGCCTTCTTAGACTCAGCTTTCTCCTGGAGCATGCGCGGCCAGATATCCGTGTTGTTCGCACGCCGGGAGACACGATAAAGCAGTGTTTAGTGCTGTCCAGCAAATACTCTTGATTGTGACATATTAACCGGATTAAGCTACACAGTAAATAGATAGTACTGCCCAGATATATGGAATTCAATTAATAAATCGTCTGTGACTCCTGAGGATGCACCCTCAGGAGTCACAGCCTATTTTAAACCTTGATGACCAAGCTATTTTTTAAGTTTTTCCATCGTCTCATTCAAAGAGATATAGCTTTTTTATTTTTGATTGGCCTTTCTGAAGTTTAGTGGTTTTGGAGCTCCTCTTATAAACATTGTATAGAAGGATAAATGAAAATTTGTCACGTTGTGATCATTATTCCCCAGATGACCCCCCCCCCCCCAACCTGTACTTTGATATTCTGTCTGATCTAATGGATTAAAAAAGGTCTACAAGTGCCCACCCTCTTGTTGGGTCCAGCATTAGTTGTAAAAGGTAATTAGCTTTAATAAGTGTCAAAAACCTTCAGTCCAAATTTATATCAGGGTAGTTAAAGTCCCCCTAATAATGACTTCATCATGATTTGCTGCCTCATTTACTTGACTTATTACTAGATTTGCTCCTTCCATTATTATTGTGCAAATGTAGTAAAACAAAAACAATGCTGAGTCGACAAGGCCAACAATAGCTGCATCCTTTTCAAATTATTCTTCATTGGATTTAAAGCCTTAGTAAGAATTCAATTAATGGATCTTGTTGGACTGGGAAGTAACAAAACATACAGTATGTGTCATTGAGTTGTGCAGGAAGTTGGAGTCTTGTTAAAAATCATTATCCATGATAAATATAGTGCCACACTTATCAGCTTATTAGTGTAATGACGGGGTAAGGAGACAGACAGGTGAGCCCTAATCTACCCGCCACTCAGTCCCTGCCTACTTGCACGACCCGTCCTAGGCGACGGCGTACAACTGGGCGACGGTCCCTACGCTCAATACGTGCACGAGAGACAAACAGACAAGGGTACACAGAAGCTACGGGAAATGGGGCAGTTGCCCAAGGCAACACTGTGAGAAACAAGAGTAGTGAACGAGCCGAGTCAAACCAGGAGTGTACGAGGTACCAAACACAGAGCAGGAGAATAGTCAGTAAAGCCAGGGTCAATTTGAAGCAGAGGTCAATAGTACTAGCAGGAACAGCAGAGCCAGGAAACCAGACAGAATCACAGGCAAGGAAGAGCAGGAAATGAAGGTATAAATAGTCAGAGGGTGGGAGTTAGCTCCGTCTGGCCAGGCTGTGATAGGTTCTCCCACTCCTCAGCCTACCAGACTGAGTGGTAGCTGATGGAGTCTCTCTATCAGACCTAGGAGCATATGCAGACTGATTAATCACGGGCGTCGACACAGAAGCTATGTCTGGCAGATCCTTTACAATTAGCAAATAACATTTTTTTTCATTAAAAGTACAAAAAAGAATCATGAGTTCTGCATTTATGAGATAAATAAAATTTTACATGGGAAGTGTTGCATGGTACGGAGTTATGCAACATCTTGTGAAAAGTTTTGATAGGTGGATTAGTTGACAAAGCATCCAGTTCAGATTTGCATCCCAAAAATCAAGGTTATGCAATAATAGGAGAGTGCTGATAATATTGCTTTAATCAGAGTGAAATGTCAAAAGGGAACAGATGAACCTGAGAACGGCAAATTGTTAAAATCAACAATAGGCAGAAAAAAAATAATCCTTTAGATAAAAATCTGAAAAAGACAAAACAGGGAAACTAAGAGGATAGATCACTGAAGACAACACACTGAACTGATTCTCCATTTGCTTTTTTTCGCTTCACCTAACTTTATATTATTTCTAAATTATTTGGTGATTTTTATTATCTGTATTCTGAGTATTATTATGTGTCAAGATTATTCAGTAGTGGCTTTGTTCTATGCCATAGCTTTTCTTGTTATTTGCATGTTTTCTCTAACGTACATGTGCCGGACAAAGGTTATGTATTTGATATCAAAGGTCATACACAGTTGTTTTGTTGACTCATTCTGTGCTTTCTGTAATCTGGCATGATGTCTTAATTCCAATTTGTGCGCCCTAGAAATTGGGTGTGTTTTTCCATTATCCACAATAGCAAGTTGATTTACTATTGATTACCTGTAGGATTGTGGAAGTTAATCTAATTTATGGCCCATGTAACTCCTTTAAAGAAGTTCTGTCACACGCAACAGTTGTGATTCTATTTAGTAATTATAACTTATGGCCCTGTGTAATGTAAAGGAAAAGAGATTATTAATATCTCTAGCAGAGGGCCACTATAAATCTGTACAAAATCTATCCATGTTAACTTTTAATTATATCATAATCTTTGTTACCATTACACACATACTGTAGAATTTAACATCACTAAGGTCTAGAAAATATATATTTTTAAATATACTGGTTAAGGGCAGATACACAGGAACGTTGCGTTTTTGCGCGCGCAAACAACGCTGCGTTTTGCGCGCGCAAAAACCATTTGACAGCTGCGTGTGTCATGCGTGTCTGATGCGCGGCTGCGTGATTTTCGCGCAGCCGCCATCATAGAGATGAGGCTAGTCGACGCCCGTCACTGTCCAAGGTGCTGAAAGAGCTAACTCTTTCAGCACCCTCGACAGTGAATGCTGAACACAATATCGAAAAACCTGTTGAAAAAAAAGAAAAAGTTTGTACTTACCGAGAACTTCCCGGCCGTTGCCTTGGTGACGCGTCCTTGGTGACGCGTCCTTGGTGACGCGCCTCTCGACATCGGGCCCCACCTCCCTGGATGACGCGCCAGTCCATGTGACCGCTGCAGCCTGTGCTTGGCCTGTGATTGGCTGGAGCTGTCACTTGGACTTAATTGTCATCCCGGGAGGTCAGACTGGAGGAAGAAGCCGGGAGTTAGCGGTAAGTCAGAACTTCGTTTTTTTTTCTACAGGTTCATGTATATTGGGATCGGAAGTCACGGTCCATGGTGCTGAAACAGTTTAACTCTTTCAGCACCATGGACAGTGACTATCTCCTGACGTCGCGTACCGATAATTTTTTTGCCGGGTTCGGCCAAAACGAGTTCGGCCGAACCCGGTGAAGTTCGGTTCGCTTGTCCGGCTTCGCTCATCGCAAAGACACTCCGTTTGGATGTTCGGAAACAGAAAAGCACGTGGTGCTTTTCTGTTTTCATTCATCCTTTTCACTGCTGTTGCGCGAATCACGCTCGTCCCACGGAAGTGCTTCCGCGTGGTGCGCGTGATTTTCATGCACCCATTGACTTCAATGGGTGCGTGATGCGCGAAATACGCAGAGTTATTGAACCTGTCGCGCTTTTTGCGCAGCAGACAAACGCTGCGCAAAAAGCACGGACTGTCTGTACTGCCCCATAGACTTGTATTGAAAATCACGCGGCCCGCACGGACCGAATACACGCTCGTGTGAATCCCCCCTAAAGAGGAGAAACAAGGACCGCACATCCACAATATTGATCAACGAACATGAATATGAGGTTCTTACTTAACACTTTGTTGAAATTGTATAAGCCCACTTGCCACTTCACGGTGACCTTCGATAAGTGGGTCCCACCGTTTCTCCTCTTCAACCAGTATATTTATAGGGTCTTTCCCTTTTTTGCAATTTCTGGTACCAGCACTCCATGCTTTTAACCCAGCTGATTTTAATTAAGGAATGACCTCATAAGTGTTTCTGTTTGTGATAAACCAGTCTTTGGGGGATGTAATATTCTTAAATTTTAGGTTGTGAATCAATCTCCCATGCCATCTATAAAAGGGAGAGGTGTCATGAGTTATGTTTTAAAGCCCATGCAGCAGGTAAATCTCCCTGACTGTGGGGGATAATCAGGATATACATAATCAAATTAGTTTGCATGTCAACACAAGGACCAAATTTGTCACTGTGGGGCTAATAGAATCAATACTTTGGAAGCCAGACAGCCAGACTCGTGTACCCACATGTCTACAGAAATGGCTGTATGGGCCAAAATAAATATGATCCTTCAAAGCCCTCCCTGTCACAATTCATCTTGTATATAACCCAGCTAGGTATATATCTAGGAACACAGACGCTCCTTGGGTCTCAAGCGCAGGGATTCTCGGCCATGAGAAACCCCAGAACTGAATGTTGGTTAAAATTATTAATATTTCATAGTCATGTTTGATATGCCAAGGTTAGTAAATATATGCCCGGGAACTTGTCGGACATATTATCTCGCTACGAGATTCATATAGGGAGTTATGACCTATTAGAATTGTGTCCGGAAACTTTCCCTGCTTTGCATGTTATTAGCCATCCTCCTTCCACCTGACCAGAAAGAGGGGTGAGGGGTATTGTTTGGACCCTTTATAATGGCATACCAAGAAATACACAGTGTCAGGCCACAGGAGATGCGACCACTTTGCAGTTCTGTCCACCTTCAAGCTGTTTTCCTCAGCGGGATCTCTAACCTATCAAATACATAAGAGGTCAGTTATTCTTTACTTTATTCCCTTTTATTTTGTAACTGTTTTACTTATATGTATGTCGTATTATTTACATAATTTTTGTAACTTTTTCTGTAAGCACCGTACTTTCGTATATTAAACCTTAAAATTAATAAGTTTGTTCCTTGCTGCTCTAAACCTACCCACAACCTCGAAGAGGAAAATCATAACCTGTTGAATGCTATTTAGATTCAGTGTGTGCCTGTGTGCGTTACCTTGTTGGCCTAATATGGCAAGTGGTAGCAGCGTTTTGTGTGGATGTGTGAACTGGTTTTGGGGTGTGCTTAACTTATTGTTAGCCTGTTGCGATAGGTGTGTGTAAGAGTGAGAGTGGACAAGCAGAGTTCCCCTTTAAAGTAGCATCCAAGTCACGTGTGCCAGGAGTAGTGTTTGTGACACTGTCCTTGAGCTCTCAGTTGGCCACTAGGGGCACATCTAAAGGTGAGTTCATTCCATCTTTTCACTTGTTGTGGTGTTGTGTGCTGGTGTCTGTTGCGGTTGTGCTGCACTTGTGGGGGACGTGGCCCAGAGCCAAGGTGGCCAAGCAGCAGGGGTGCTTCTGGGTTTCACCCTCTGCAGGTGCAGTAATGCGGTGGCAGGTGCCCGGCCATGCGGTGCAGCAACCAATAGAGTAGGAACCCACTTATCGGAGGTCGCCGTGAAGTGGCAAGTGGACTTATACAATATAATCAAAATGTTAACTAAGAACCTCATGTTCATTGATTAACATTGTGGATGTGCAGTCCTTGTTTCGCGTCTTCAACCGGTAAGTTATTTTTTAATCAACCGTTTTTAATAGACCCTATAGGCAAGTCAGACAAAATCAGCCTTAATTGTGGTTGGTTGTTTTTTTGCTGGTTCTCTCTTCTACTCTCTCATTACAGCCTCACAATCATTGGCTGCTGACAGTCACATGACAACGCTGGGCATTGCTTCCTTAACCCCTTAAGGACACAGCTTGTTTTGGCCTTAAGGACACAGCCAATATTTTCAAATCTGGCAAGTGTCACTTAATATGGTAATAACTCTGGAATGCTTTTACCTATCCAAGTGATTCTGAGATTGTTTTCTCATGACACAATGTACTTTATGTTATTGGTAAAATTTGGTCGATATATTCTGTGTTTATTTGTGAAAAACCCCAAAATTCAGAGACAATTTGCAAAAATTAGCATTTTTCTAAATGTAAATGTATTTGCTTGTAAGACAGATAGTAATACCACACAAAATAGTTACTAGTTAACATTTCCCATATGTCTACTTTATGTTTGCATCTTTTTTTAAAGGTCCTTTTATTTTTCTAGGATGTTACAAGGCTTAGAACTTTAGCAGCAATTTCTCACAATTTAAAGAAAATTTCAAAAGGCTATTTTTTTAAAGACCAGTTCAGTTCTGAAGTGGCTTTGAGGGCCTTGTATATTAGAAATTCCCCATAAATCAACCCATTTTAAAAACTAGACCCCTCAAAGCATTCAAAACAGCATTCAGAAAGTTTCTTAACCATTTAGGTGTTTCACAGGAATGAAAGCAATGTAGAAGGGAAATTTTAAATTTTAATTTTTTTTGCCAAAATTCATTGATAATACATTTTTTTCTTTAACACAGAAAGTTTTAACGGAGAAATGCAACTCAATATTTATTGCCCAGATTCTGCAGTTTTTAGAAATATCCCACATGTGGCCCTAGTGTGCTACTGGACTGAAGCACAGGCCTCAGAAGCAAAGGAGAACCTAGTGGATTTTGGAGCCGCTTTTTTTAGAATATATTTTAGGCACCATGTCAGGTTAGAAGAGGTCTTGTGGTGCCAAAACAGTGGAAACCCCCAAAAAGTAACCCCATTTTGGAAACTACACCCCTCAAGAAATGTATCTAGAGGTATAGTTAGCATTTTGACCCCACAGTTTCTTTACTAAACTTATTAGAATTAGTCTGTAAAAATGAAAATAAACTTTTTTCTAAAAAAACATAGAAATTTTTCATTTTTACAAGGAATAAATGAGAAAAAGCACCCCAACATTTGTAAAGCATCTTCTCCTGATTACGGCAATCCCACATGTGTAGTAATAAATTGCTATTTGGATCCACAGCAGGGCTCACAAGGGAAGGAGCACCATTTCGATTTTGGAGAGCAGATTTTGCTGGAATAGTTTTCAGTGCCATGTCAAGTTTACAATGCCCTGGAGGAACTAAAACAGCGGAAACCCCCCAAAAGTGAATTTTGGAAACTGCACCCCTCAAGAAATATTTCTAGGGGTATAGTTAGCATTTTGACCCCACACGTTTTTTGCAGAATTTATGGGAATTATGCCATGAAATTTAAAATCTAAATTAGTTTTTTTCTAATAAAATGTAGATTTAGCTCATATTTTTTCATTTTTACAATAGATAAAGGACAAAAATCACCCTAACATTTGTAAAGCAAACTCTTCTGAGCACAGCAATACCCCTTATGTGGTAATAAACTTCTGTGTGGACACACGGCAGGGCAGAGAATGGACAGAGCACCATTTGACTTTTGGAGCTCAAGTTTTGCTGGAATTGTTTTTGGCGCCATGTCACATTTGCAAAGCCACTGAGGAACCAAAAGAGTGTACACCCCGCCAAAGTGACCCCATTTGGGAAATTACACCCCTCGTGGAATTTATCTAGCGGTATAGTGAGCATTTTGACCCCACTGTTTTTTTGCAGAATTTCTTGGAATTAGGCAGTGAAAATTAAAATCGACCGCTAAAATGTTGATTTTTTTTTTTCATTTTCACAAGGAATAAAGGAGAAAAAGCACCCCAAGAATTGTAAAGCAATTTCACCTGAGTACGGCAATACCCCATAAGTGGTCATAAACTGCTGTTTGGACACACGGCAGGGCTCAGAATGGCAGGAGTGCTACTTGGCATATAGATTACGGTTGATTGTTTTTTGGGTGCCATGTCGCTTTTGAAGAGCCCCTGAGGTACCAGTACAGTAGAAGCCCCTGAGAAGTGACTCCATTTTGGAAACTATGCCCTTCAGGGTAATCATCTAGAGGTGTAGTGAGCATTTTGATCCAACAGGTGTTTCATAGATTGTATTAGAATGAGGCAGTGAAAGTGAAAAAAATAATTTCCCCCAAAAAATATGTAGTTTTGCACCCAATTTTTTTTCTACAAGGGGTAATGGGAGAAAAAACAACACACAATTTGTTACCCAATTTCTTCCGAGTACGGCAATACACCATGTGTGGCCCTAAACTGCTGTTTGGGCACTTGGCAGAGCTCAAAATGAAAGGAGCGCCATTTGGCTTTTAGAGCGCAGATTTTGCTGGACAGGTGTACAGGCACCATTTGCAGAGCTCCCTTAGATATCATAGTAGAGTGTAAAAACCCTCAGAAGTGACCCCATTTTGTAAACTACAACCCTCAAGGCATTTATCATTTGCCTGGGTATATGACAGGGTTTAGGAGTGTAAGGCGCATGTGAGGCCTATTTTTGTGATTTTCGTAGCATTAGCCCACAATGGCAGGGCTCTAGGGTCAAATAGTAAAACAAACCCCCAAGTAGTGACCCCCATAATAGAAACGGTGCCCCTCAAGCATTTTGACCACAAAACTTGTTTTTTTTGTTATTAGAAAGGAGTGCTCAGTGGATGGTGCAAAGTGAAAATTTTACATTTCCACAGGTATATGCCATTTTAGTGCAGAATATGTTGTGCCCAGTTCGTGCTAGTGAAGACCAATACCTCAAACTTTTAAGCCGGTTCTCTTGGGTATGGCGATGCCACATATGTGGACGTAAACTGCTGTTTGGGCACGCTGCAGGGCTCAGAACGGAGGGAGTGCCATTTGGGTTTTGGAGCACAGATTTTGCTTAGTGGTTGTTTTGTTTGGGGTTTTGCTGGTATTTCAGCTTATAATGTGGGGCATACGTAATCTGTGCGGGGTACATCAGGGCATAATAAGAGGGTATAATAATGGGGTAAATAAATAATACTTCATAGATATGTGGTCGGTGTCGCACTGATAAATGGTTCCCAATCTTATCCGCTTTTGGAACGCTCTGCACATTTTGTTTCGCTATATTCTGAGAGACAGAAGTTTTTTATTTTTTTCTCCACCGGAGCTGTGTGAGGGCTTATTTGTTGCGGGACAATCTGTAACTTTCATTGGTACCATTTTGGGGCACATGTGATTTTTTTGATCACTTTTTGTTTCATTCTTTGGCAAGCAAGGTAACCAAAAACCTGCAATTCCGATGTTTTTTATTCTTTTTTTTTAGGTAGTTCGCCATGCGCTGTGAATGACAATTTTAATTTCTTCTGCTGTGATACCATATGTATATCGTTTTTATTATGTTTTGCAGCGTCTGCACAATAAAATCACTTTTGTTTCAAACAATTTTTTTTTGTGTCGTCATATTCGGAGAGCCATACATTTTGGATTTTTCCGTCAAACCAGCTGTGGGAGAGCTTGTTTTTTGTGGGATAGGCCGTAGTTTTTAATAGTATAATTTCGGGTACATGCAACTTTTAGATCACTTTTTTTATTCTGTTTTGGGAGGGGTAGTGACTAGAAAACAGCGATTCTGGAATTGTTTTTTTCTTTACGGTGTTCACCGTGTGGGTAAAATAGCGTGATATTTTTATAGTTCGGGTTGTTACGGATGCGGTGATGACACGTGTGTACTTTTTTTTATGTTTTCCATTTTTTACTATAATAAAAGACTCATTATGGGAAAAAAGGTTGTTATAGTGTTTTTAACGTGAAACGTTGTTTTTTTTTTAACTTTTTTTACAACATATTTATTAACTTGTTTTAACTTTTTTTTGTCCCTCTAGGAGACAGGCATGAAGCCTTGAACGCTATTCTAATACACTGCACTACCTACATAGTAGAGTGTATTAGAGCTGTCAGCTATTCACTGACAGCAAGCCTATTAGGCTACGCCTCCCGGAGTGTGACGATGGTTGCCATTAGCAACCATAGGGTGCGATCTAACCACCTAGGGTGCAGCGATCGTTGCATCTAAGGGGTTAATCGGCTGGATCGGAGCCTAGCTCCGGTCCTGGCCATTAGAGCAGGATGTCAGCTGTGACATACGCGCGCATGGTTGCGATAGGCTAGAAGCCACCTAGATGCAGCAATCGCTGCAACTAAGGGGTCAATCGGCCGGATTGGAAGCCTAGCTCCGGTCTTTGCCGTTACAGCATTCTAAAGGAGCTGTGATTGGTCAGTCTGCTGTGACTGACCAATCACAGCAATCGCCGGCTGTGGACCGCTGTGATTGGTCCCCTACTGTCTTACTGTGCCGATCAACTGTCATAAACAGTTGATGGCACAGTTCTGTCACCCCGTCCTTTTAGCTAGGACACACCGGTACGCCCCAGTAACTTAAAGCAATGCATTACAGGATGTTCCAGTGCGTCCTGGTGCAGTAAGGGTTAAACCTCTAAATATGAACTCAGACATTTATAGACAGTCAGTACATAGGGAAAACAAATACTGTATTACACAAATTACTTGTCTACATAGGGCTCTGTTCACATCTGCGCTATGAATGCCATTATTCTGTTCCGTTACAGAGGATCTGAAAAACTGGAAACCTATAGACTTTAATGGGTTCTGTCGGTTTTCCATCATTAACTTCGTCATTTTATTCAGTAAGAATAGACGGAATCTGCGACGGAGGCTAATAATGGACCCTCCAACGCAGTATCCAACAGGGTCTAATCGATGTGCCCACTAGCGTCATGGCTTCCATTTAAATAGATCCCAACTAACGGGACCCAATGAATTTTATTTTGTTAGGGCTACTCTTGTTAAAAGTACCAGAATAGCTGATAAAGCATCCAGTGGATCCCCCAAAACAAGTGTGTACAGAATCTAATATCACTATGCAATTATCTATCCAAAGAAACAAAAACTACCACCAGAAAACAGATGACAGATTCTCTTTAAATATAATTATATATATATATATATATATATATATATATATATATATATATATATATATATATATATATATATACATACACTACCGTTCAAAAGTTTAGGGTCACTTAGAAATTTCCTTATTTTTGAAAGAAAAGCACAGTTTTTTTCAATGAAGATAACATTAAATTAATCAGAAATACACTGTATACATTGTTAATGTGCTAAATGACTATTCTAGCTGCAAACATTTGTTTTTTAAGGCAATATCAACATAGGTGTATAGAGGCCCATTTACAGCAACCATCACTCCAGTATTCTAATGGTACATTGTGTTTTCTAACTGTGTTAGAAGGCTAATGGATGATTAGAAAACACTTGGAAACCCTTGTGCAATTATTTTAGCACCGCTGTAAACAGTTTTGCTGTTTAGAAGAGCTATAAAACTGACCTTCCTTTGAGCTAGTTGAGAATCTGGAGCATTACATTTGTGGGTTTGATTAAACTCTCAAAATGGCTAGAAAAAGAGAGCTTTCATGTGAAACTCGACAGTCTATTCTTGTTCTTAGAAATGAAGGCTATTCCATGCGAGAAATTGCCAATAAACTGAAGATTTCCTACAACGGTGTGTACTACTCCCTTCAGAGGACAGCACAAACAGGCTCTAACCAGAGTAGAAAGAGAAGTGGGAGGTCCCGCTGCACAACTGAACAACAAGACAAGTACATTAGATTCTCTAGGTTGAGAAATAGATGCCTCACAGGTCCTCAACTGGCAGCTTCATTAAATAGTACCCGCAAAACACCAGTGTCAACGTCTACAGTGAAGAGACGACTCCGGGATGCTGGCCTTCAGGGCAGAGTGGCAAAGAAAAAGCCATATCTGAGACTGTCTAATAAAAGGAAAAGATTAATATGGGCAAAAGCACACAGACATTGGACAGAGGAAGATTGGAAAAAAGTGTTATGGACAGACGAATTGAAGTTTGAGGTGTTTGGATCACACAGAAGAACATTTGTGAGACGCAGAACAACTGAAAAGATGCTGGAAGAGTGCCTGACGCCATCTTTCAAGCATGGTGGAGGTAACGTGATGGTCTGGGGTTGCTTTGGTGCTGGTAAAGTGGGAGATTTGTACAAGGTAAAAGGGATTTTGAATAAGGAAGGCTATCACTCCATTTTGCAACGCCATGCCATACCCTGTGGACAGAGCTTGATTGGAGACAATTTCTTCCTACAACAGGGACAATGACCCAAAGCACACCTCCAAATTATGCAAGAACTATTTAGGGAAGAAGCAGGCAGCTGGTATTCTATCTGTAATGGAGTGGCCAGCGCAGTCACCAGATCTCAACCCCATAGAGCTGTTGTGGGAGCAGCTTGACCGTATGGTACGCAAGAAGTGCCCATCAAGCCAATCCAACTTGTGGGAGGGCCTTCTGGAAGCATGGGGTGACATTTCTCCCGATTACCTCAGCAAATTAACAGCTAGAATGCCAAAGTTCTGCAAAGCTGTAATTGCTGCAAATGGAGCATTCTTTGACGAAAGCAAAGTTTGAAGGAGAAAATTATTATTTCAAATAAAAATCATTATTTCTAACCTTGTCAATGTCTTGACTATATTTTCTAGTCATTTTGCAACTCATTTGATAAATATAAGTGTGAGTTTTCATGGAAAACACAAAATTGTCTGGGTGACCCCAAACTTTTGAACGGTAGTGTATATATATACTTTTTCTTTGCCCTGAAGGCCAGCATCCCGGAGTCGCCTCTTCACTGTAGACGTTGACACTGGTGTTTTGCGGGTACTATTTAATGAAGCTGCCAGTTGAGGACCTGTGACGCATCTATTTCTCAAACTAGAGACTCTAATGTACTTGTCTTGTTGCTCAGTTGTGCAGAGGGGCCTCCCACTTCTCTTTCTACTCTGGTTAGAGCCTGTTTGTGCTGTCCTCTGAAGGGAGTAGTACACATCGTTGTAGGAAATCTTCAGTTTCTCGGCAATTTCTCGCATGGAATAGCCTTTATTTCTAAGAACATGAATAGACTGTCGAGTTTCACATGAAAGCTCTCTTTTTCTAGCCATTTTGAGAGTTTAATCGAACCCACAAATGTAATGCTCCAGATTCTCAACTAGCTCAAAGGAAGGTCAGTTTTATAGCTCCTCTAAACAGCAAAACTGTTTACAGCGGTGCTAACATAATTGCACAAGGGTTTTCAAGTGTTTTCTAATCATCCATTAGCCTTCTAACACAGTTAGCAAACACAATGTACCATTAAAACACTGGAGTGATGGTTGCTGTAAATGGGCCTCTATACAACTATGTAGATATTGCATTAAAAACCAGACATTCGCAGCTAGAATAGTCATTTAGCACATTAACAATGTGTACAGTGTATTTCTGATTAATTTAAATGTTATCTTCATTGAAAAAAACTGTGCTTTTCTTTAAAAAATAAGGAAATAAGTGACCCTAAACTTTTGAATGGTAGTGTATATATATATATATATATATATATATATATATATTAACCCTTATTTACAAAGTGGGCTTGTGCTCCACTAAAGATGCATGAGGATGTCTGCTTATAAAAATAAAATGACCTTTCTGTATATATATATATATATATATATATATATATATATATGTCTTTTTAAGGTTGTCGCTCAGCATGGAAATACATTTAATGAGAGCTGTTTTATAGTTGATAACACTCATTAAATGTGTTAAATGTAAGAGCCATATTATGCTTTTATATAATGACACCTTATTCTTTCTAAATGTATACGTATGGGCAGCTATACAGTGACATCTGAAACAAAGATCACACACATTTCAATGCTGTCTCTGTGATGCACTCCCGCTGATTCTTTGCTTGCAGCAGGGATGCTCGCTTCTAAAAAGTGACAGGAAAGAGGACAGAATTTATCATTAAAACATTGTTACAAAGCTCACACAAAAGGTGGCTAGGCCTTTCCAGATCTTGTTAGAGCAAACCTTTAATGTAAGCACAAGAATAACCTTTAAATTAATTTCAGGAAATCTCAACATAGCATTTTTTTACCAAAGTAAATGAATTATTTGATCACTTCATGCTTAAAGTACAGCGCACGCTATTTCCATAGTGTAAGTATAAAAATATGACACCAAGTACCTAATGAAAAAGCAGGATGATCCTCTATTGTAGGTCACTACAAAGGACTGTATGAATGTCTGCTGCTGGCAGGAGAAGAGAAAGCACATACCATTTTTTGAAAACAGTGGAAAATTCCTTTTCAGGCACAATGCACACAGCAGCTAAAGATAAAATAACTTTTAAATGATTTTTATTTCTTAGAAGAGCCCTGGCACAACATCCAATTCTATTTTTTGCTTATTTAAGGTGAAATATTGTTACATCGTTATGCTACCATGTCAGAAAGTTGGCTGTTTTCGTATAAAGGCCCATTTCAAGTTTCCATCTGGAGGATTTCCCAACGGATACCTCAGTTGTATACCTCTGACAGATGCCGCTGCATACAGTGGCATCCATCACCCATAGGCTATTATGGCTTCTGTTAAACGTTTACATCATGTATTTATTTAATTTATATAGTGCCAACATATTTTGCAGCACTTTACAGAGTTTATCATCACGCACATTGCGGCTCAATCTAAATTCCAAATTAAGTGTAGGAGGAAGCCAGAGTACCCCGAGGAAACCCTTGCAAACCTGGGGAAAACATACAAAGTCCATGAAAAGGTCATACAGTACAGTAAACGCAGTGTTAAAAGGGTCTCAGAAGTACTGTATTGCCCTTAAACGGGTTGTCCATTGAAACAGCTGCTGCAGGATAAGGTGGCACTATATGCTGGCAATTCACATTAAGGCCTTATTCACACTAGCGTTGCGCATCTCAGATGTGAAAAATTGCAGTTTTTCACGTCCGAGGTGCATCCATGCTCTGCGCTGCGGGACGCGATGTCTCGCATCCCCCATAGATGAGAGTCTATGGAGGGATGCGTGAAGCGTGAAAAAATAGGACATGTCCTATTTTCTCACGGACCCTTCACACGGTCCGTTGAAACAACGGCTGTGTGAACGGCCACATTGAATTACAAAGGTCCGTAGAACGGCCGTTGTTTCAACGGCCGTCACACGGACGTTTAACACGCTCATGTAAATAAGGCCTAACAGCTAACCATTTAATAAATGGAGCCAGAGCAGGAAGCTGCTTTTACTTAGCAGCTTACCCATAGAGTAAGCTCCTAAGCGGGGTACCCAACTCTGACGTCCATATATCCTAATAGGGCATATGGACAGGGGTTTTCTTTTTTTAGACATCCTCTTTAACTATTAACCTATGGTTAATTTTGGAGCATGGGGAAAAACTGGAGCACCAGTAGGAAACTGACAAAACTTACAATGAGAATATAAGGATATAGCCCTCATTAGTTATAAGAATAAGTAAAAGCAGTTGTTATTCTTTTTTTTCCCATTTCTCTCGTTCTTAGTTGAATGTGCATGCCATCGTCAGATCGTTCTCTCTTTATTTGCATACCTCCCAACCATCCCGGATTCAAAGGGACAGTCCCAGATGTCCTGGACTCCCAGTGTCTACTGTATCTGCATCCTCGGGACGCAGATACAGTTGAACCCACCGCTGAAGCAGGGAACTGTCAGCTCCCTGCTTCAGCATTAGTACAGAGGACTCCCCGGGCACAGCACTACTTTAAGCGCTGAACCCGGGGAAGCCCTTGACATCACTTTCCATATATGGACAGTGTCGTCATTAGCAACTCCTGGAGTGGAATCCCCCGTCGACGCTGTGGCCGGGAATTCTGCTCATAGAGGGAATCTCGACCTCACTGTCCATATATGGATAGTGATATCAGGGGCTCCTCCTGGAGTGGAATCCCCTGCTAGAGCGTGGCCGATGCTGTGCCCGAGGATTCCACTTATAGAGGGAATCCCTAATGTCACTGTATATATTTGCCTACAGGGGGTAGCGCTATCTACAGGGCGGGGTGACACTAGCTTTAAAGGGGTGTGGCGCTATCTACATGGGCACTATCTACGTGGGCACTGGTAGCCGCTAAAGGTGCATTATACTGTATGGGGCAGTTAAGGTGGCATTATACTGTATGGGGGCAGCTATGGGGGAATTATAGTGTATGGTGGCAGCTGAGGGGGTATTATACTATATGGGGGCTGCTAAGGGGGCATTATACTGTATGGGGCAGCTATGGGGCATTATACTGTATGGGAGCAGCTATGGGGGTATTATACTGTATGGGGGCATCAGTGTGGACATTATGCTGTATGGGGCAGTTGAGGGGCTTTATGTTGTGGGGGAATTTGTTTGGGCATTAAGCTGCATGGGGGAATTTTACTATATGGGGCATTTGTGTGGGCATTATATTGTATGGGAGCATCTGTGTGGGCATTATACTGTATGGGGCATTATACTTTATGGTGGCAGCTATGGGGGCATCATACAGTATGGGGCAGCTTTGGGGAATTATACTGTATGGGGCAGCTATTTGGCAAGATACTGTGTGGGCTGAACCAGGTGTGAATGGTTGAGGATTTGGCAGGGTTCGAGGCGTGGCTTAAAAGGAAAAATACTTGCCGCATCGGTTGTCCCTCTTTGCATTACTTGAAAGTTGGGATGTATGTATTTGGTCATATATTTCCTAGTCTTTAGTGAGAAAATGCATCTGTCTCGGTACAAAGTGAACTGAACTACCATTAGCACTAAACAGCAAAGGAACATTGTACACAGTAAGCAGTAAAGAACAGATATGGCACATTATGTATGTGTTTTGGTACACCATAAAACATTGGAGCCATGTTATTAGACAAAATTGGTAATTTTAAAGGAAATATGCACCACTTCTACCTTCTTCATCATTAAGATGAATTTGCCATTTGGCCTTCATACCATGAGAGGATGCTGGTATTTCAGTCTCTCTGAGCTAACCAGAATCAAGAGTTCATACGGGCATCTTTAGACATGGAGGATTTGCAGCGGAATTCCACTGCGGCCAGGCCACATTGAAAATGCGCAGCAGACTTTTCTGTCTTTGGTTTCTATAGCTTTTTAGTTTACTTAGTTCAGACGTTGCAGATAACAACGGTGTGGAAAATAGCTTGCAGTGTGAAAAATATACTTCAGAGCATTCTCAGTCTGTTGCAGAGAAGCATCAGATTTTAGCTGCGGCAAGTCTTCCATGTCTGAGTGTACACATGCTGATTTAGTATAATTGCTGAAAATTTGCCGCAAAATCCGCAACGGAAAATTTCTGCCACTTCTGAACATGCCCTAATTGTCTAACTATATTTTTATATCCACACGTGTCTAGAAGATATTAGGTTTGTATGAAAGAATTTTCAGTATTTTTATTAACAACAACATTTTTTTTTAAGATTCATTCCAAAAGGAATCTGATGCCTTTCCAAAGAAAGTGATATCATAATCTGTATTAGATTGGTATAGGCATTTTTTTTTTCTTTAGGTCTGTGTAGTATGTAATAGGTTGAGAGATAAATATATAGAATGCCCCATATTATTGTATATTTATCATACTGAATGGTTTCGGATTTTTAAAACGAAATGATACATTACCCAAAGGGTCCAATAAATAAATCAATAAAATAAACCAATAAACCACAGTAAGGCCAAGTATCACCCAGCAAAAACTCAACTCAAAGTTCCAAGTCCTGGTTCACACAATTTGCAATGGTAAGATTTGAAAAGAACTGCTCGCAGCAGTAAGTTTTTCCAACTTTCTTACTTAAAGGGATTTTCCCATCAGGAACATTTATGACATATCCACTGGATATGTCATAAATGTTAGATCGGTGAGGGTCACAGAGGTGGAACCCGCATCTATCTCTAAAACGGGGCCGCCTAAACCCTGTTCTACCACTCTGTGTTACGGTTGATTTCTGACCTTGAAGAAGAAAACAGCACAGCTCGCTGAGCTACACTGTTTCCTTAACTCCCATAGTAGTGAATGGCAGTTATGGAAGCAGCATAGCATGCGAGTTACGCTTTTTCCATAACTACCATTCAGTTACAACACAAAGAGGTAGAACGGGGTTTAGGGGACCCTGTTCTATAGATACATCTGGGACCCACATCTATCTGACATTTATGACATATCCTGTGGATATATCATAAATGTCCTTGTTGGCAAAACCCCTTTAAGTCACCTGACCTCACTTCATGCGTTTAGGACAGGTCCTATGTCTACCCTACAGCTAAATTTCTACATTTGGCCTCAGCTAAGTTTCTAAATTTTAGGTCAGGAGGATGGCAAATGGAGCCAAGTACTGTCATTCACCACTAGTGAATGAGGATGTGGCGGTCTGAGTGACGGCGTCACATCAGGTCACAAGCAGGGAATGACACAGCGGCAGTCAGAGTGAGGTCGGTGCGTACTGTGACGGGAGTGGACCAGTCCGGTCGCCCGACCTCACGTCACTGACACGAGGTCAAGTGAGCAGACTGGTCCACTCTCAGGCCGGCACGCACTGACCTCACTCAGAACCCCATATTTGGCTCTATCCACCCTCCGCCTGCTCCTATAAGTGAGTAAGTAGGGCGGACGGAGCCAAGTGGTGAATGACGCGGCGGCAGCATGGTCTGCGTGAGGTCAGGCCAGACCAAATGATCTACGCCTACCCCTGCTCTAAAGGAACACTCTAAGCAAAGCTGTTACACTGTGACAAACCTAGTGCTGAACCTGAGTAGGTGGTTCATGATAAAGGGATTCTCTGTTTGGTGTTCTTTTAATCCCTTTGTCATGCACAACCTTTTAAGTCCCTGAACTAGGTATAACACAGTATATAACTTTTGCCTGGAGTGTTCATTTAAAAGGGAATCTATCATAAAATAACCTATTGTTTAGGTATCTAGTGGATCCAAATAACTACCATTTCCATTGTTTTCAATAAATCAGAGTAGCCCTACATGCCAAACACCCAATAGAGCCTCTAAATAGTAAATTTAACAGAGCAATGTGAACCCCGCAAAAAAAACACAATATAAATATTTCATGGAGTGTCTCCCATGTGAAACTCCGTGAATTAGCATTATATACAAACATTAATACTGTACAGATAATTTACAAGTTCAGCCCTACTGACAAAAACATTCAAAATTTCAGGTTACTTGGTCCAGCATCTGAGGTGGTTTGCACCCACCAAAGAATTTTTAGTGTCTTACTAAATGAATGGAAAAACAACACTCTAGTTACATTTGGGGCCGATTCGTCTTTAACCCCTTCCCGCACCTTGACGTTAATGAACGTCAATGTGTGCAGTAACTTCGCGCACCTTGACGTTCATTAACGTCAGTGCTTTGACAGTTAACCGCCGCGCGGCGCTACACCGCAGCGGCGGTTAACTGTGCAGGGTGTCAGCCCTGCTCTCCCTGTTGCCGATCAGCGGCCTGTCGCCGCTGAAATCGGCAATTAACCCCTTCGATGCGGTGGTCGATTGCGATCCCCACATTGAAGAGGTTTACAGCGGATCGGCAGCCCCCCACATGTATTTGCGGGGGCTGGCGATCCTTCTCACGGCAACCAGAGGCCAGACAATGACCTCCGGGTTGCCATGTACGGAAGCCTCGGAGGATCAGCCTCCGGCCGTTCCTCCTCTGCTTCCTGTCAGTGTGACAGTTACGTCACAATGACAGTTAGAACACATTACACTACGTGTGTGGTGTAATGTGTTCCAGCAGCGATCAGAGCTGCAAGTCTAAGTGTCCCCTAGTGGGACAAGTAAAAAAAGTAAAAAAAAGATAATAAAAATGTTTTGAAAAAGTGTAAAAATAAAAGTTAGAAGTGACATAAACAAAGAATGCTTTTTTTCCTATAATAAGTCTTTTATTATAGGAAAAAAATTAACACGATAAAAAAAGTACACATATTTGGTATCACCGCGTTCGTAACGACCCCGACTATAAAACTGTAATATTATTTTTCCCGCACGGTGAACACCGCGAAAAAAATAAACGAAAAACAGTGCCCGAATCACAATTTTTTGGTTACCACCCCTCCCAAAATCGACAATAAAAAGTGATCAAAAAGTCGCATGTACGCCAAAATGGTACCAATACAAACTACAACCCGTCCCGCAAAAAACAAGCCCTTACACCGCATTTTTGACTGAAAAATAAAAAAAGTTATCGCTCTCAGAATATGGTGACACAAAAAAGAATTTATTTTATAAATAAGTGATTTTATTGCACAAACGCTGCAAAACATCAAAAAGTTATATACGTATGGTATCGCTGTAATCGTATCGACCCGCAGTATAAAATATAATGGTAATTTATAGCCCAGGGTGAACGCCATAAAAAACAGTTTCAGAATTGATGGTTTTTGGTCACCTTGCTTGCCAAAAAATTGAATAAAACGTGATCAAAAAAATTTCTAGTACCCCAAAATGGTACCAATGAAAACTACAGATTGTCCCGCAAAGAATAAACCCTCACCCAGCTCCGGTGGAAAAAAAATAAAACCGTTCTGGCTCTCAGAATATGGCGATGCAAAATGTGCAGTGTTCCAAAAGCAGATAAGATCGGGCGCCTTTTATCAGTGCGACACCGGCCACATATCTGCGGATTATTATTTATTTACTGCATTATTATACCCTCTTATTACCCCGCACAGATAACATGTACCCTGATGTACTCCGCACAGATAACATGTACCCTGATGTACCCCGCACAGATTACATATGCCCCCACATTATATATTGAGACACCAGTAAAACCCCAAACAGAACTACTACCAAGCTACATATGCGCCCCAAAAGCCAAATGCTGCTCCCTCCCTTCTGAGCCCTGCAGCGTGCCCAAACACCAGTTTACGCCCATAGATATGGCATCGCCATACCCAGGAGAACCCGCTTAATATTTTATGAGGTATTCGTCTTCAGTGGCACAAACTGGGCATAACATGTAGTGCACTAAAATGGCATATGAGTGGAAAATTGTAATTTTTACTCTGCACCATCCGCTGCACATTAACCCCTGCGCGCACCACAACATAGCATGTCGTAGTGTGGGGGGGGGGGGGTGATGCATGGAGCGTCTCACGTGAAAAATAAAGCATTTAAAACGGCAAAATCACTGTTTTTTGGTCACCTTGGCTCTACCTAAAAATGTAATAAAAAGTGCTCAAAAAGTTGTATGTACCAAAAAATGGTACCAATAAAAACGACCGCTCGTCCCTCAATAAATAAGCCCTCATACCGCTCTATTGACTGAAAAATAAAAAAGTTGTGGCTCTTGGAAAGCGGGGAGGAAAAAACTAAAAAGGAAAAGAAAAAAATGGATCAGTCCAGAAAGGGTTAATTACTTTCTAATGAAAAACCATTTATGACCACACGTGGGGTATTGCCGTACTCGGGAGAAATTGCTTTACAAATGTTGGGCAGCATTTTCTCCTTTATCCTTTGTGAAATTGAAAAAATACAACATTTTAGTGGAAGAAATGTTGATATTCATTTTCACGGCCTAATTCTAATAAATCCTGCAAAAGACTTGTGGGGTCTAAATGCCCACTATATCCCTAGATAGATTCTTTAAGTGGTGTAATTTCCACTTTTGGGGGGTTCCACTGTTTGGCCTCTCAGGGGCTTTGCAAATGCGACATGGCACCCAAAAACCATTTCAGCTAAATTTGATCTCCAAAAGACAAATAGCGCTCCTTCCCTTCTAAGCTCTGCTGTGGGTCCAAACAGCCGTTTATTACCACATATGGCATATTTCCTTAATCGGGAGAAATTGTTTTACAAATGTTGGGGTGCTTTTTCTCCTTTATTCCTTGTAAAAATTAAAAATGGCTACCTTTTTTCAGAAAAAAAGTAGATTTTTACCTTTACAGAATAATTCCAATGATTTCAGCAAAACAACTGTGGCATCAAAATGCTAACTTTACCCCTAGAAAAATTCCTTGATGAGTGTAGTTTCCAAAATGGGGTCACTTTCCGGGGGTTTCCACTATTTTGTTCCCTCCAGTGCAATTCAAACGCGACACGGCACTGAAAACTATTCCAGCAAAATCAGAATTTCAAAATCCAAATGGTGCTCCTTTCCTTCTGAGTCCTGCTGTGGGTCCAAACTGCAGTTTATTACCACATATGGGGTATTGCTGTAATCGGGAGAAATTGCTTTACATATGTTGGGGTGTTTTTTCTCTTTTATTCATTAAAAAAATAAAAAAATTCTACGTTTTTTTCAGAAAAAAAGTAGATTTTCATCTTCACATACTAATTCAAATACATTTTGCAAAAAAACTGTGGGTTCAAAATGCTAACTATACCCATAGATAAATTCCTTGAGGGGTGTAGTTTCCAAAATGAGGTCACTTTTGGGGGTTTTTATTGTTTTGGCCCCACAAGACCTCTTCAAACCTGACATGGTACCTAAAATATATGCTAAAAAAAAAGGAGGCCCCAAAATCCACTAGGTGCTTCTTTGCTTCTGAGGCCTGTATTTCAGTAAATTAGCGCACTAGGGCTACATGTGGAATATTTCTAAAAACTGCAGAATCTGGGCAATAAATAATAAGTTACATTTCTCGGGTAAAAACTTCTGTGGTATAGAATTTTTTTTATTACAAATGAATTTTGTAAAAAAAAAATGACATTTGTAACTTTCACCTCTACTTTGCTTTAATTCCTGTGAAACGCCTAAAGGGTTAAAACACTTTCTGAATGCTGTTTTGAATACTTTGAGGGGTGCAGTTTTCAAAATGGGGTGATTTATGGGGACTTTCTAATAAATAAGACCCTCAAAGCCACTTCAGAACTGAACTGGCCCCTGTAAAAATCGGCTTTTGAAATTTTCTTGAAAATATGAGAAATCGCTGCTAAAGTTCTAAGTCTTGTAACGTCCTAGAAAAATAAAAGAATGTTCAAAAAACGATGCCAAACTAAAGTAGACATATGGGGGATGTTAACTAGTAACTATTTTGTGTGGTATTACTATCTGTTTTACAAGCAGATACATTTAAAATTTAGAAAAATGCTAATTTTTGCACATTTTCTTCAAATTTTGGTGTTTTTTACAAATAAATATTGAATTTATCGACCAAATTTTTTCCGTAACATAAAGTACAATATGTCACGAGAAAACAATCTCAGAATCACTTTGATAGGCAAAAGCATTCCGGAGTTATCACCACATAAATGGACACATGTCAGATTTGAAAAATCGGCTTCGTCCTGAAGGCCAAAACAGGCTCAGTCCTGAAGGGGTTAAAAAGCCTAGGATACCTTAACATTGTTTAGAAATAAAGATGTACTTCACTATTGTTTCAACGTCAGTGGAATTTGCTATTACAGAGTTATATTTTTCCCATATAAAAATGGAGGCTTAAATTTGAAAATGGTAATACACCATTTCAGTCTCCACTATTTTATATACCGTAAATATGGTCTATAATGACCATGCATAATGTATCAAGGGTTGTGTTCCAGGTAGAGATGGGACAAACCCTAAAAATCTTAAATATTTCAATTTTCACAATTAGGAACTGTACTGTATTTGCCCCATTTAATATAATTGAGGCTGAAAGACAGTTCTCTTTTAGCTTGCATTTGTCTTAACCCTTTCCCATCGCACCACCTGCGATATACATTGGGAATGGGTATTTAAATATGGCGCCCGCTCAGAAGCAGAGTTATAGCTATCGGGTCTCTGCTGTGTTACACAGCAGGGATCCAAAATCCAAATGGTGCTCCTTTCCTTCTGAGTCCTGCTGTGGGTCCAAACTGCAGTTTATTACCACATATGGGGTATTGCTGTAATCGGGAGAAATTGCTTTACATATGTTGGGGTGTTTTTTCTCTTTTATTCATTAAAAAAATAAAAAAATTCTACGTTTTTTTCAGAAAAAAAGTAGATTTTCATCTTCACATACTAATTCAAATACATTTTGCAAAAAAACTGTGGGTTCAAAATGCTAACTATACCCATAGATAAATTCCTTGAGGGGTGTAGTTTCCAAAATGAGGTCACTTTTGGGGGTTTTTATTGTTTTGGCCCCACAAGACCTCTTCAAACCTGACATGGTACCTAAAATATATGCTAAAAAAAAAGGAGGCCCCAAAATCCACTAGGTGCTTCTTTGCTTCTGAGGCCTGTATTTCAGTAAATTAGCGCACTAGGGCTACATGTGGAATATTTCTAAAAACTGCAGAATCTGGGCAATAAATAATAAGTTACATTTCTCGGGTAAAAACTTCTGTGGTATAGAATTTTTTTTATTACAAATGAATTTTGTAAAAAAAAAATGACATTTGTAACTTTCACCTCTACTTTGCTTTAATTCCTGTGAAACGCCTAAAGGGTTAAAACACTTTCTGAATGCTGTTTTGAATACTTTGAGGGGTGCAGTTTTCAAAATGGGGTGATTTATGGGGACTTTCTAATAAATAAGACCCTCAAAGCCACTTCAGAACTGAACTGGCCCCTGTAAAAATCGGCTTTTGAAATTTTCTTGAAAATATGAGAAATCGCTGCTAAAGTTCTAAGTCTTGTAACGTCCTAGAAAAATAAAAGAATGTTCAAAAAACGATGCCAAACTAAAGTAGACATATGGGGGATGTTAACTAGTAACTATTTTGTGTGGTATTACTATCTGTTTTACAAGCAGATACATTTAAAATTTAGAAAAATGCTAATTTTTGCACATTTTCTTCAAATTTTGGTGTTTTTTACAAATAAATATTGAATTTATCGACCAAATTTTTTCCGTAACATAAAGTACAATATGTCACGAGAAAACAATCTCAGAATCACTTTGATAGGCAAAAGCATTCCGGAGTTATCACCACATAAATGGACACATGTCAGATTTGAAAAATCGGCTTCGTCCTGAAGGCCAAAACAGGCTCAGTCCTGAAGGGGTTAAAAAGCCTAGGATACCTTAACATTGTTTAGAAATAAAGATGTACTTCACTATTGTTTCAACGTCAGTGGAATTTGCTATTACAGAGTTATATTTTTCCCATATAAAAATGGAGGCTTAAATTTGAAAATGGTAATACACCATTTCAGTCTCCACTATTTTATATACCGTAAATATGGTCTATAATGACCATGCATAATGTATCAAGGGTTGTGTTCCAGGTAGAGATGGGACAAACCCTAAAAATCTTAAATATTTCAATTTTCACAATTAGGAACTGTACTGTATTTGCCCCATTTAATATAATTGAGGCTGAAAGACAGTTCTCTTTTAGCTTGCATTTGTCTTAACCCTTTCCCATCGCACCACCTGCGATATACATTGGGAATGGGTATTTAAATATGGCGCCCGCTCAGAAGCAGAGTTATAGCTATCGGGTCTCTGCTGTGTTACACAGCAGGGATCCAGCGGCAAAGAATTCTGATCGCAAGAATTTAACCCCTCAGATGCCAGTGTCAGATGTGACCACTGGCATCTGAGGGGTTTTCACTGCCCCCTCCACTTCAGGGCCGGTCACCGGCTCCTGCGCGGCGAGATCACTGGAGCCGGTGTACTCCTATAGCAGCTGGGAGCCATGTGAAAATGCCCAGCCCTGCTATAGGAAGATTGCTATTGAGACCTGCCATAGACTGCAGTACTGTGATATTGCAGTCTATGGCATACGCGATCTAATGATCGCAGGTTCAAGCCCCCTAGAGGGGCTAAATAAAAGTAAAAAAAAAAGAAAGAAGGAATTTGAGAAAAAAAGAAAAGAAAAATTACAAATCACCCCCTTTTCTCTTGTTCACATATAAAAATAAATAAAAAATAATAAACATAAACATATTAGGTATCCCCACGTCCGAATATGCCCGAACTCTAAAAATATTTATCCAATACGATGAACGTCGTAGCGGGAAAAAAGGCGATATCAGTTTTTTTGCCTCTTCAAGCCCCCCAAAAACGCCTTGCACAGCTCTGCACACAGAAATATATATAAAAGTTACGGGGGTTACAATATGGCGATGCAAAAGATATTTTGTTTCTTTCAAACATTTACATTTTTTTGAAGCTACTAAAACGTAACAAAAACGATATAAATTTGGTATCACTGTGATCGTACTGACCCGCAGAATAAAGATAACATGTCATTTTCCCCATACATTGAAGACTGTAAAAACTAAACCCATAAGAAAATGTAGGAACTGCTGTATTTTTTCAATTCCACCCACATCACACATAATTTTTACAGACGAGTTGTACTTTCTAATGGTACTATTATATATTAAGCCCTCATATGGCTGTGTCAATGAAAAAGTAATAAAGAGTTATGACCTTTTGAAGGCAGGGAGCATAAAAACAAAAAATAACAAAAAATGCAGTTCTACGTCTTTGGAGCAATCCTTATAAAATGATATGATAAATATATCCTGTTCTATGTGGCTGATTTTCTTCCGGTAATTGAAATAAGTCGAGAGATTCTAAATGTTTTGTAATTGGTCCGAATTTTCTCAAAAAGTTAGAATTAGCGAAATCTGAAACTATTGGGGCTCGGAGTTCACGAATCAGGAAATCACATGTTGTAGTGGTCACATGGAACAAAACTAAATCATCTCAGGAAGCCGCTAGGGACGCTTCACAGCAGCGGTCACATAGGACTAAACTATGTCATCTCAGGAGGCCGTCAGGGATACATTGCAGGTTAGAATGGTATTTTTTTTTTAGGGGTAGAATTGCAATTGCCCCGATTGCCCTATTTGACTCTATGTCTTCTAGGTTTGTTTCCAACCTGGATATACAGTAGTCGTAGAAGTGATCAGAGAGTCAAACACGGTAATCAGGGAACTTGCGATTCACGGCAAATTTATTCAAACTGAATTGAACACCCACTCATCTCTATCCAGTAACTTAAGCTGCAGCTCTACTTGGTTTTATTAATGTATCTCAAAAAATGCCTGCTGATAAATATCCAATAGAAATTGAACTCTCATATTTAGCTGCGCTACACTGAATCTGATTGGTCTGAGCTCCAGTCTTTAGGTTCATTTAGACACAAACAGACCCTTTAGACCTTTATTCACTTCAAAATGTAAGTTACTGAAAAATAGCACAAATAGTAAAGTAGAAAATATCATGTAATCGAAGGTCCACAAAGACTAACTAATAATGATTAACCCCCAAAGTTGGTGTTAGAGACTCTTTATATGACAGAAAAATGGTTCCTTAATTGGAAACAAGTGAAATGTGCCAATAGGTGAATTAGCTAACTTAGGAACATCTCATGTGGGCAGTCCTCAGACCTATTTAGCATCTTTTGGTTATAGGAAAAAAATAATTATAGAGTGCACTAATTTACTAATTAGGTTATTATGACAAATATAACTTTTTTTTTTGCTTATGTCCTACTTCCACATGGTACATGTCTAGATCATTTCAAGCTTACATTTTTCTCAGAAAATGAAAAACAAAGCGCTCTTTCTTTAAACAGGTGTTTTGCAATATCGATCGTGTTCACCGTCTGTTTAAAGAAAACAGAGCTGTATTACAAACAGGTAAAGTGCACAGTCTTTGAAATGAAAGATTTATCTTTTGACGTATAATAGGACTATTTTTTTGTTCTATTACCGTCAAAAGATTACTTTGTTTTGCTCAGAAAACATAAAGCTACGGTCAAGAATTTTAAGTATGTTTTTGTCTGCCCTAGAAGCTGTAGTAAGCTTCGCTGAACAGACACAAAAAATAAATAATTTGTATCACTTAAAAAAAAACACCACATTATGGAAACAACTTATTGCCTCTCTGATCCAAGACTTGCAAACCAAATATGTTACCACATTTTTTTCAACATTTTTTTTATACAGAAATATGTATATTAAAGTTATTCCTCTGGGAGACCTCCATCTGCATTGTTATGCCATGACAAATGTAAGCATTAGAATACTATTCCATCTTGTATTTTACATCCTTTTTTAGCAACTGATTCCTAAAACATTTTGAAAAAGAAATTTCCCATTTTCAATTGGCAAGAGAAATGTATATATGAAGATTAGAGATGGCTGCTTATTGTGAAATTATTATATCAGGGTCACTACATCTCACACTATTTGAACCTGGTCATTACATATATAGAGCATTTTTGATATTCTGTTAAGATAAATGTCTTTTATAGTAAAGCAAATTTAGATAATTATTATACTCTTTGAACATGAGCTATTTTACAAATGTCTGAACACGGTCCTTTAAAGAGGTTTTCCCATGAGGGACATTTATGACATATCCACAGTATATGTCATAAATCTCAGATAGATGCGGGTCCCACCTCTGCGACCCGCACCTATCTCTAGAACGGGGCACCGCAAACCCCGTTCTACCTTTGTTTGTTCTAGATGCCTCCCAGCCATTTCCTGGTTATATGGTTGGGAGTTACGAAAAGAGCATTGCTCGCTACCCTGTTTCCGTGACTCCCACTCAGTTCTATGGGACGTACGAATACAGCGTAGCTCAGTGAGATACGCTGTTTACGTAACTCTCGACCATATAACCTTTTGCATGGTCAGAATTCAGCCGCAGCACAGCGGCAGAATGGGGTTTAGGTTTAGGGGCCATAGATCTAGAGATGGGTGCGTGTCCCAAAGGTGGGACCCGCATCTGACATTTATGACATATCGGGAGAATATGTCATAAATGTCGCTCACGGGAAAAACACCTTTAATGTTATGTCTGACTTTCAAATATTTTAATTTACATTGTCTAATGTTCCATCCTTGACTTCCTCTATCCCTCAATCACAAAACAATCTACCATGGATACATACAAAATATTTAAAATACAGTGTCATGTTTATGGAACAAACACCATTAATTTAGTACTTCTTTCCATCACCTGCAAATGAAGCCTACAGTATTCATTACAGTATATCCATTGAATACAGCAGGCTATTTTATGACACATTTGCATAGGAAACAGGGAAGAAAGACATTTAGACGCCATAACTAATCACATGGAAGCAAGGAATTATATTATTTTCCCCTGTAGCACAATAAATGTTATTTATCCAATAAAAGCAATCATCTAGCAAAGAACAAAATGTTTAATTGTAATGATAGAACCATGGAAGAAAATATATGAAATAACAGTTTTATTACAAATTGTTTTTGAGGTGTTTCTAACAAAAATGTGGTCATGTTTCCATACAAAAACTAGTAAAGTGACCATATCCATGTATAAAAACTGAATTAGGAGAGATAAAAAATAAATTAATATTCCTAGATCATAATTCACTTCAGCAAAACAAATTCCTTCGATTAAGCAGTATGAGAGCATATTTTTTTTATGGAATGAGCTGTAGTTTTTAATGGTACCGTTTTGGGGTACATGCAAGATTTTGATCTCTGTTTATTACATTTTTTGTCATTGTTCACTGTGTGTTAAATAATGTTATATCGTGATAGTTCAGACTTTTATGGATACGGCAATATCAATTATGTTTATTTTTAAAGAAAATTGCAATACTTTGGAAGGGAAAATGGGGAAAGTATTTTTTTAACTTGTAATATTTTATTTTTGTACATAAAAAAAAAACAAAAAAAACTTAATTAACAAATTGTAACTTTTTTTTATTAGTCCTCCTAGGAGACTTGAACCAGCGATCATTGGATCGCTTGCACTATATACTGCAATACTAATGTACTGCAGTATATCGTATTTCTGACAGGCTTGTATTAGACAGGAGTACAAAGGTGGCAGACCTGTAGGCCTTCATTAGGCCCGCAGGCTGCCATGCCAACCATCAGCACCCTGCAATCACATCGTGAGGGGAGGATGTGCTGTCAGAGGTGGTCGCCCTCTCTTTCTAATGCTTCAGATGCTGCAGTTACTATTGACTGTGGCATCTAAGGAGTTAAAGAAGCGGGATCAGGCTCTATTGTGATAGAGTAGAGTGAAGTGTCTGCTGTAACATACACCCAACACCCGCTTCGTTTGGAGCAGGCTCAGCCCATGAGCCCGCTCCATACTTCCCCTACCCGGCTATGACGTGAGTATATGTTATACGTCGGAAAGGGGGTAAACACAAGTCTCAACATATAGTACGTACTCAGTACCATTTCCATTTTCCCGTACTGAAAACATGATTACAGTACGGGACAGTTGTCGGGCAGCGAGGCAGGGACTCCTAGCATCGTACATAAGTATGATGCTAGGAGCCCGGCTCCCTGCAGTGTGTTCGGTCCGGGACTTGCGGCCGAAATACGTTACGTCCATTATGGACGTAATGTGCTCGTGTGAATCCAGCCTTAGTGATCACACTTTTCAATTTGAGCCTTAAAAATCTTATAACCTAAAATATTGCTGCAAAATAAACTTCTATGAAACTAGGGTGAGAGAAATTAATTAGGCTGCAAGAAATGTTAAAATAAGCAATACCCTGCCACTATCGCTTTAAACCCTTCTCGCAGGCATTTTTCAGATTTTCATTTAAATTTTTTCCTCCCCATCTTCCAAAAGAAATAACTATTTCAGTCAATATATCTGTATGAGGGCTTGATTTTTGTGGGACGAGTTATATTTTCTATGACATCATTTATTGTACCATATAATGTACTAGGAAAGGGGGAAAAAAACTGATTCCTCCATCTTATATATATTTTAGAAAGTTTGTATGAAGCCCGATTTTTCATTGGTTTAACCCGTTAGTGACCGGCCCATAGTCTTTTTACGTCGGTCACTAACGGGCTTTATTCCGATGCCATAGACTTTTTACGTTGCGGCATCGGAATAAGTAAACAGAGCAGGGAGCTGTCAAATCTCCCTGCTCTCAGCTGCCAGAGGCAGCTGAGGGCTGGGGGCGTCCCTGCTCTGCCGGGTGAAATCGATATTAGTATTGATCTCACCCGTTTAACCCCTCAGATGCGGTGCTCAATAGCGGGCACCGCATCTGAGTGGTATTGGAGAGAGGGAGGGAGCTCCCTCTCATCCCACTGACACCCGGCGATAAGATCGCCGAGTGTCTGTGTCTCCCATGGCAGCCGGGGGCCTAATAAAGGTCCCCAGGTCTGCCTGTAATGAATGCCTGCTAGATCATGCCGGAGGCATGACCTAGCAAATGCCTGTCCGTTTTAAACGGACAGGCAGTAATACAAAAGTATTGCAGTGTATTATAATAGTGATCGGAGGATCGCATAGTGAAGTCCCCTAGTGGGACTAGTAAAAGAGTAAAAAAAAAAGTTTAATAAAGTTAATAAAAATAAAATGTGAAAAAAAATGAAAAACACACTTTTTCCCCTTACAAACTGCTTTACTATAAAAAAAACAAAATAAGGTTAAAAAGTTACACATATTTGGTATTGCCGCGTCCGTAACGACCCCGACTATAAAACTATGACATTACTTAACCCGCACGGTGAACGCCGTAAAAAATTAAATAGAAAACGACGGAAAAATTGCTGTTTTCTGTGAATCCTGACTTGAAAAAAAATGTGATTAAAAAGTGATCAAAAAGTCGCATCTACTCCAAAATGGTACCAATAAAAACTAAAAGTCTTCCCGCAAAAAAAAAGCCCTCATATAACTGCATCGGCAAAACAATAAAAACGTTACGGCTCTTCAAATATGGAGACACAAAAACAAATAATTTTGAAAAAAATGCGTTTTTACTGTGTAAAAGTAGTAAAACATACAAAAACTATACAAATTTGGTATCGTTGCAATCATAACAACCCGCTGAATAAACTTATTGTGTTATTTATACCACACGGTAAACGGCGTAGATTTAGGATGCAAATAAGAGTGGCAAAATTTCAGATTTTTTTCTACCCGCCCCCAAAAAAAGTTAATAAAAGTTAATTAATAAATAATATGTACCTCAAAATGGTGCTATTAAAAAATACAACTTGTCCCGCAAAAAACAAGACCTTATACAGCTATGTCGACGCAAAAATAAAAAAGTTATAGCTCTTGTAATGCGACGATGGAAAAACGTAAAAAATAGCCTGCTCATTAAGGTCTAAAATAGGCTGGTCATTAAGGGGTTAAAATGGATCATACTAACAGGATGTGCCAAGGGGGAAGTGGTCTTTATTCCTACATAATATTGATGGTTATGGATTATTTCTATCCTCTCCAACCACTAATAACACACACTTCTTATGTACCATTTATTATTATTATATGCGGGGCACACATTGCTTGTTATCGCATACACCACTACTCACATTCACTTTCCCTGGAGCTGCATCGTTCCTCTGTTATTGGACTTGAGGCGTCCGGCGACCGTCGTACTGCGCAAGCGCAGGGAGCTGCGCTGTGTTTCTCCTGGCGTCGGCCCCGCCGCATGCGCACTGGGTACGGGAGGTGTAGTGCTTGGTCCTGCCCCCAGCCATCGCATAGGGCATGCGCGGAGGGCCATGATATGGGTCGGCCCTGGCGCGTGTGCGTTGTGCACAGGCGGGGGGGTGTTCTCATGCTGCACTGGGCGTGCGCGGAGTCCCGCGTCATGCAACATAGCGCATGTGTCTGACGCATGCGCATGGCGCTCTGACGGACGCCAGCTATACTGTAAGTCAACCTCCTGAGCAACGGCGGGTAGAAAAGCTAGTGATTTTATGAACTTCGTTTTCATGATATTCACTGTGCAATAAAAATGACATGTTAACTTTATTCTTCAGTTTAATACAGTTACGTAGATACCAAAATGTATATATTTTACAAGGAAAAAAATTAATAAGTCATAACTTTTATTTATTTTTTTGTCGTTTGAGTGGTATGAGGGCTTAATTTCTGCTGGACGAGTTGTCGTTTTTAATGGTACCTTTTTTTAGGGTACATGTTTTTGATCACTTTTTATTAAATTTTTGTGGGAGATGAGGTGACCAAAAAACAGATTCTGGCGTTTTACTTTTTCTTTCGGCGTGTTAAATAATGTTATATTGTAATAGTTCAGACTTATGTGTGCGGCAATGCCAATTCTGTTTATTTTTATACATTACCTTAGGGTAAAAATTGGGTTTTTAGAACTTCTAATAATTTTTTTTTTACATAAAAAAAAACATTAATAAACTAATTTTTACTTTACCTTACCATTTCAAGACTTTCTTTTGCAATGCTTTTTACACGGTTTACCGTTCTATATAAACAACATGTTAACTTTATTCTGCAGGATGTTATAGTTACAGTAACACCAAATACATACAGTTTATGTTTTGCAACTATTGCAGAAGGAAAACATGTGTTTTGGGAAAAAAAATCATTTTTGTGTCACCGTACTCCGAAAGACATCACTTTTTCTTTTTCCGACAACCTAATCAAATGAGTATTTGTTTTTGCAAGACAAATTGTAGTGTTTATTCAAACTATTTTGGGGTGCATTATTTATAAACCCTATACATTTTTCTTTAGAGAGAATGGTAAAAACACCAATCAGCCATTGTTTTCTTTCTTTATTTTAATATTACTATGTATACTGTGCAGTAAACATAATATGTTAACTTTATTCTATGGGTAGAGATGACCGAATTTTGCAAAATTAGTTTTGTTACCGATTTTATTGAATCGGCTGCCTGATTAGATTGGAATAAATTTGCCATTAATTGCAAGTGCCCTGAAAACTTGGACTCTATGACTGTATCAAGTTCTTTAAAGGGAAACTGTCACGTCCATTTTCACACCTTGGTAAAGTGTGTTGTTCCCCATTAATAGTATTTTGAAAGGATGACCCATACCTTCAGTAATTGTACTGATTGCAAAGCTTTCTCACACTGTATGTAAATTAAGTGTAAGTAGTCCGCTGTGCATTTCAGCTTTCAAAGGAGTCCAGCCTATCAATTAGATTTGGCTGCATCCCTGGAGTTGATTAACTCCACCACCTCCATGATTTGCTCATTCTAAATCCTGTGCATGTGCAGTGGAATGGTGTACTCCAGCCTGGCTTTAAATGCCTACTGCGAATGATCCTGCTCTGTGCTGCAGAAAAATATATAAGATGTTGTGGTGGGGGGAGGAGTGGTGCTGGATGGAACGAAGGGAGAACATAATGTCAAGGAGATGAGTCGTTCTGTGAGCAGATTAAGAGTAGATTGGGGCAGCCGAAACCTGTACTGCCAAGGGTATTATATGAATGCACCGGCTAATGTAAGACACAGTGGGAAAGCCAAGTAAAAGCTGAGGTCTAAGACTAAGAGTCTAAGAGGTCTAAGACTGAGCTCAAGTGTAGTCCAGCATTCCAACTGCTTGGCAACAATGACTGATGAGTGGCAAACACCTATACTGCCAGGCTTTGATCTGCATGCAACGGCCAATATAAGTCATGGCGGAAAAGCCGGGATACTGCTGAGGTTTTAGACTGAGTTCAGTCTAAAACCTCAGCAGAAAATGCTGAGTGGTCGTGAATTACATAATAACCTAAATCTAAACATTGGGAAAGGAGTAGCTTGGTGAAGCCAAACAGGTGACACACAGCCTTTTACAAAGCAGGCAAATCTGAACATTTCTGAAAATTCGGACAGAAATCGATTTTTGTAGAATCAGTTCGCTCGTCTCTACCTATAGCTCATCACAACTGCGGTTATACCATGTATGATTTTGTCTGTTTTTTTCTAAGGTCTTGTTCTCAGCTGAGAAGTAGAAATAATTGTATTTGATGTAGGCAATGCTCTGTGAGACAAATAGCCTTAACTTCAGACTAAGGTAGATTCCCACACTGCAGATTTTGTTGCAAAAATTTTTGTAACTGAAAATCAGTTACATTGATCTGAAAGGTGTTTTGGATTTCAGCAAGTAAAATCCAGATGAACTAAATAGTCGCAGAAATTTCTGTAAAAAGATCTGCCGAGTGATAATCCACTCTAATATATTTAAGAAACTTTGTAGATAATATTTGGAGATTTATTTAGCTTAGATTATTGTCTATACTGGATAAAATTATATCCCCTTCCCAACTGAGAGCAAGACTAGGTCTGTATGTATTTTCTGCCTCTGCATGCAAGCAAGAATGTTTTCATACACTGACAGCAAACTATGATGTAGAAATGGCGAAAAATTAAAAAACAAACTATATTATATGTAACCCTATAATAAGTTTATGGAGAACAACAGGCACTACTGTGACCAGTCATTGGTGAACGGTACTGGCAGAACTACATTTCCCAACTCTCATTGGAGCAGTAAGCTGGAACGAAGCAACTGTCACTGAGAGAAATAGCTGACATTTTAGACGTGTAACAGGATTTTTTTTAGGGGAGAAACAGCCATCTACAGCAAGATTGAAAAGATTAACATCTAAGAGAGAAAGGAGAAGGACTGAACAAAGAAACAAATCATCAACACTAGTGGGTCTCCTGAGGGGAGTCTCATCTCAGGGTGGTCATCGGAAGCGGTGTCACGTTGGATATGTGGACCCACTGGGTCATACCGCCTTGACTAAATGGCAGCTGGCCAACAGGACGCAGGTCACAGTCTATAGTTTGTATAGTGTACCCGTGGCAGCTCGGACAGCAGTGAGACAGGCTCTAGGCACTAGGCAACAAGCAGACGTCAGGCGTGGTGTAGCAGGACAGGTGTTGTATACGGCACAGCACGACTTCAGCACAGAACGGCACTAAATCAGGATAGCACAGGATACAGGAACAGGTACAAGAGTGGGGAACACTGGGAACTGCCAAACACTAAGAGACCATTTGCTTAGACAAACTTTGGGTACGACAACAATGCACAGGCATGGGAGGAAGGGGCTGAGCCCTTCTTATAGTCCAGGGTACTCATGGGCTAATTTTGACATTAACTTCAGGTGTGCATGCTGGCCCTTTAAGAGCCAGCACGAGCGTGCGCACGCACCCTATGGGACCCGGCCGGGAGAAGCGGAAGTGAGCGCTGGCGTCTCCTGAGGAGGAGATGGGGACCAGCACTCACAGTTCCATGGCTGCGTACGTCAGGAGGTGAGTGAACCTGACAGCCCGCGGCCATGGGCATGACAGTATCCCCCCTCTTACGCCACCCTCCTCTTGGGGCCAGAACGAGAGGGAGAACTTCTTCAGGAGTGTAGGGGAATTGAGGTTCTCTTCTGGCTCCCAGGACCTCTCTTTAGGATCAAACCCCCTCCAATCCACCAAATAAAAGGTTCTTCCACCCACTCTCTTGGTGTCCAGGTTCTCCTTTACCTCAAAAGTCTCTGATGAACCGCTGGGAGCCACTGCAGGAGTGGAAGTCTTAGAGTAGCAGTTCAAGATCACCGGCTTCAGCAGGGAGGCATGGAAGGAGTTGGGGATCTTGAGGGTAGGAGGCAGCCGAAGCTTGTAGGAAACAGGGTTGATTTGTTGCAAAATCTCGAAGGGTCCAAGGAACCTGGGAACAAACTTGTACGATGGCACCCTCAGCTGGATATTCCTAGAGGACAGCCAGGCCTTAGTACCTGGAAGGAACAGGGGAGGCTCTCGTCTTCTTGTGTCTGCTTTTCTCTTCATGCGGTCGACCGCCAGCAGAATAGAAGATCGAGTCTGCTGCCAGATCTGTACAAAGTCCCTGAATGCAGAGTCAGCTGCAGGCACATGGAACGTAGTGGAAACAGGAAGAGGTATACGAGGGTGTTGTCCATAGACAAGTAAGAATGGACACTTAACGGTGGACTCACTAGTATGGTTGTTGTAGGAGAACTCAGCCCAGGGAAGCAGCTGCACCCAGTCATCATACTGCCAGGAGATAAAGTGTTCTAGATAGTTCTCCATTATCTGGTTTATTCTCTCGACTTGACCATTGGACTGGGAATAGAAGGCAGAGGAAAAGTCTAACTTCACACCGAGGATTACGCAGAGGGCTCTGCAGAACTTTGAGGTGAACTGAACCCCCGGATCCGACACAATATGTAGAGGCAAGTCGTGCAGATGGAAGATATGATGGATGAAGAGATTGGTCAGTCGGGAAGCAGACGGTTGGCTGGTCAGTGGAATGAAATGAGCCATTATAGAGAATCGGTCCACCACCATCCAGAGAACCATCCTTTTTCTTGACGAAGAAGAACCCGGCTCCTGCCGGGGATTAAGACTTCATTATGAAGTCCCTCTTCAAGTTCTCTTTAACATAGGCGGATATGGACAGAGTCTCAGACAAGGAGTGAGGCTATACCCTACCACGGGGAAGGGAAGCACAAGGAACTAGGTTGATAGGGCAGTCATACGCCCGGGCAGAGTCACTAATTTTGACATTAACTTCAGGTGCGTGCTGGCCATTTAAGAGCGAGCACGAGCGTGCACGCGCACCCTATGGGACCCGGCCGGGAGAAGCGGAAGTGAGCGCTGGCGTCTCCTGAGGAGGAGATGGGGACCAGTGCTCACAGTTCCTTGGCTGCGGGCGTCAGAAGGTGAGTGAACCTGACGGCCCGCGACCATAGGCATGACAAGAGGGTCCTTCCATTTCTTCTTCCTGTAAACTAACACTTAATCGCTACTGCACATAGTTGGAAGCAGTTGGCCTGAATCAAGGCCGATTTCCAGGTCAACAGAAGAGTGAGTTATCTACTGTGTCTCCCCATCTGGTTGGGATACTACTGGACGTGATAAATAAAGACTCACAGCTTTGTAACTGCTGGAATCTATTTCTCAAGCAAGAGATACTGCTTCACCTAATGTTCAAACTACAAATCTTTCCCTTCTTATTAAGTGCACCTACGATTTCTAAACCTTGTTCCCATCCGCGGCAATGGGGCCCCAAAATATTGATATACAGACAGCAGCATAAAGTATAGTTTAGTGCATATATCTAGAGTGTGCACGTGCATATAAGTAGATTGGTAGAAAGTGTGCGGTGACTGTATATGAGAGAATAAGCAGAGTCATCCATCAGAGTTTATTATATTAATGTGGTCACACTATTGATATTTTATAAGATTGTTATTATTACTCCTATCTGGATGTCCTAGCTGGTTGTATCCAACTGTCAGGGGGAGAGAATTTACTCACAACCAAGTTGTAACTTTACCTAATCCAAAATCTAAATATTAAATAGTTTCCTTGTTCCATGTTACCTTTCTCTGTTAGTATATAACTTCATAGTGTATCACGTGTGTATCAATCTGGGCGGGGGTTTTCTGAGTCAACCCCTCACAGAAGTGACAAGCCCTTCTGTATACCTCTTGAGCTCCTATCAAGACTCAGGTGGGGGCACTACACTAAATATGAAGAAAGAGATTATGTTATACGTTATTACGTTAGAGACTTAATTACTTAAAATTTTACTAATTTAAATTTATACAGTGATTAAGCTTTATTTACATAAAACAGAAAAACACTTATTTGAGTGGAAATTTACTTTACCTAAAGTTAGACATTTCAGAAATCCAGTGTACAATATACACCAAGATGTGATTTATACTGAAGTGTATTTGGTGAATATAATCAAGTCAGAAACCAAACCATTCTTTGCTTATCTTTAAAATAGAATATAAAAGAGAAGTGTTGGCCTTTTCCTGATCCTGTGCCTGTTGTAGTTAAGACATGTTTATGTTACTGCAGAAGTTTATCAACTGCTTGTAAAACTTAAGAGGTGTTGTTTGACTTTCAGTATGCGGCAAGTATGTAGTTCTCAATTACGCAAAAGTCAGCCTGATACTCAGACAACATAGGATATGTCTGCTTAAGTACTTGGACAAAACTAGCGGGTTTTTTTCTGGTTTGAGTTAAGAAGAATGTCATGGTTGACTAGGAAATAAATCAAATCGTAGTTATCTTTAGTTGGCATGTTAGTTCTGGGATGTAGACTTCCTTAGCACCCAGAAGTGGTATTTTATTTACAGAAATCATGAAAAATTATTTAGACTTGAATTTTGAATATAACTTTTAGCATTTTAAGTTCTTCCATATTCAAAATATAATCCCATGAAATGCAAATACAGATAAATTATTAGTATGGTAGAAAGCATTATGACGAGAAAGTAATAGTCAAACTCTATGTAGCATATATAAGCTGCATAGATATAAGCTGCTATCCAAAATGTCATATTTCAACTAATCCATAGTGGCATAATCCTTTACATACAGAGAGTAAAATGAAGTTACCACTGATACCCACTACCCAGGCATACTTTGTCGAGCATTAGACTACGAAAATTTTAGACAGATGCTTTAGACAGATAGCATTACTGTACATTAGTTTTTATGACATTATGTAAAAGCTACATTATAAAAAGGTATACGTCTATATCTATGTCTATTATCCACCAACCCCTTTATGAATCCACGCTGAAAACGGAGAAAAGTTGGTGCAGGTTTCACAGAACCGTGCAATAATTTTTAATTCTAACTAGGAGATTTTTCCCAAACCTTCGCACCTACAAACCTTCGCCCTTTGCTGAAGAGACCAGTCAACGGTTGCACAATTCTGCAGCAAATATTAAAGGAGTTTCTGAGATCGGAAAAAGGGTAGAAATGCCATAAAACGTATCCGGTGCTCCCTGATAATCTGTGTTGAAAGTGCTGCAGCGATGACGTGCTCATATACACACATGATCGCTGCAGCCAAATCCCTGTCCTCAGCAGTATCATTTATGGCCATCTCAAAACATTCTAAAAGAGCAAAACAGTGAAGATTCTGCAATGTCTTGACCTGCCATCAAGAGGACGTCATAAATTGCTGCAAAGCCTTCTGATAATTGCAAGAATTGCAAATTATATTAAAAAAAATAAAGTCTTACCATACAAGTGCTTTTTTAAATATCCTCCTAAATTCAATGCATTAATGGCTAGATTCAAAGGTTTTCAGATGGGACCTATTGCGCTGTTCATTCAGAGCTACCTACTTTATAAACATTTATTTTATTGGCAGTTGCAAATTAGATAGAGAAGTGACATATAATAAATAGTGAAACACGGGTACTGTAGCACTATAGAAGTAAGGAAACCTACAAGAGTTGGGCAACAAACCTACAAGAGTTCTATTACACTGTAATCAATGAAAGACATTGAAGCGTTGAAAGACAGCAAGAGTGTGCAGAAACATATGGGCAGAATATTAGAAGACTACCTCCAAAGAACGCAGAGACTTATTGTGTATAACTTTATGGGTCAGCTTCTGGAAGTTCCGACAAAAAGTAATGCTATGTTGGGTCTAGTATTTTCTAACAGTGCAGAACTTGTTAAAACCTTGATAACAGTAAACACAATATAATTTCATCTTGCCTAAACTGTAAACGACAAAATGATGTGAAAGACGAACATTTCTTTTTAAAAGGGCCAATTTCCCCAATTTCTGCACTTCAGGACATAGACTGGGAGCAACTAATGTCAAATAATGATTTACAGACACTAAATGGGAGTGGAAAAAATAGGAGGTTTCCTTCAGCTCAACTTATCACGGATATGTTGTATGGTTAGCGCACGGGTCCTCGTGTCGGTATACATATTAGCATAGACAAGAAAGTAAGGATTGAATCCAGCGCTGAGTCTTGTGGGTCTGTTAAAATAGGAAGCTTCTTACAAGTTTTATTTTCAACAAAACTAAAAACAATAAGGGTATGTGCACACACACTAATTACGTCCGTAATTGACGGACGTATTTCGGCCGCAAGTCCCGGACCGAACACAGTGCAGGGAGCCGGGCTCCTAGCATCATACTTATGTACGATGCTAGGAGTCCCTGCCTCGCTGCAGGACAACTATCCCGTACTGTAATCATGTTTTCAGTACGGGACAGTTGTCCTGCAGCGAGGCAGGGACTCCTAGCGTCGTACATAAGTATGATGCTAGGAGCCCGGCTCCCTGCACTGTGTTCGGTCCGGTACTTGCGGCCGAAATACGTCCGTCAATTACGGACGTAATTAGTGTGTGTGCACATACCCTAAAAGTTGTGAGTGCGGATAATTCCAAAGTACAATAGAGGATTAGCAGTGTGAGCGGTGCCTACGCGTTTCAGACGCTAACTGCGTCCTTAGTCATGGCTTCTGGTAATCCTCTATTGTACTTTGGAATTACCCGCACTCACAACTTTTATTGTTTTTAGTTTTGTTGAAAATAAAACTTGGAAGAAGCTTCCTATTTTAACAGACCCACAAGACTCAGCGCTGGATTAAATCCTTACTTTCTTGTCTATACTAAATGGGAGTGCTTTAAATCGACTTTATACTGAAAAATGTATTCCTATAGGTTACAAGTATAAATGACTAAATTAAAACCCCACATGGCTTAAACCTCAATAAATGACAAATAAAGTAATCTAAAAAATACAAATCTGAGGGTCAGTTGTAGACTGACTGATTGAAAATCTGTAAAAAAAAAAAATAATTTTAAAATGTCATAAAATAGGCTAAAATACAAAATGTAAAGGCAGGTGGCCAAAGAAAGTCAAGCATAGCCCCAAGAAGTGTTTAAATGTAAAAAAAACAAAAAACAAAAAACAAGTTTAGAACATGTAGGAGTCCTAAATAATGGTAATAGGGAGCTGGTCACTGGGGATTAAGAGAAGGCAGTGCTGCTAAATTGGTGCTTTAGCTCTGTATATGCAAAACAAGACAGTATTTTATGTAGGCAGTGCCTATATTGGCTAGGATGGTCAAAGAAAGTTAAATACAGTAAATGGACATTCTAAGTATTTGGACATCCACTTGGCAAATACGATTTAATGTGGATACATGTAAAGTTATGCATCCGGGAACTAATAATCTGCATGCACCAGATATACTACGGGGGTATTAACCCCTTCCCGTTGTAAACAGCTTTCAGATTTTAATTTTCGTTTTTTCCTCCCCACCTTTTAAAAGCCATAACATCTTTATTTTTCCATCGATATAGTCCTATGAGGGCTTGATTTTTCTCGGGACAAGTTGTAGTTTTTCGAAGCACCATTTATTTTGCCATATAATGTGCTAGGAAATGGGAAAAAAATATATTTGTGTGGTAGAAAATGAAAAAAACTGCGATTCCTCCATGGCTTTTTTACGGAATTCACTGTGCAATTAAAACAATGAGTTAACTTTATTCTGTGGGTCAATATGATTATGGTGATACCAAATACAGATAGTTTTTTCTATATTTGACAAGTAAATACCTAAGAGTAAAAAAGAAAATTTATTTTGTGTCGCCAAATTCCGAGAGCCATAACTTTTTTTTTATTTTTCAGTCGATTAAGTAGTATGAGGGCTTACTTTTTGCGGGATAAGCAGTAGTTTTTATTAATACCATTTTGGTGTACATGCGACGGTCTGATCACTTTTTATTTCATTTTTTTGTGGGAGATGAGGTGACCAAAAAATAGAGATTCTGGCGTTTCCATTTATTTTTTTTACGGCGTTCACCGTGCGGTTTAAATAATGATATATTGTAATAGTTCAGACTTTTACGGATGCGGCGATACATATTATGTTTATTTATTTATTATTTTACTATGCTCTAGGGGGAAAATGGGAAAAGGTTTTTTTTTTTAACTTTTAATATTTTATTTTATTTTTTTACACAAAAAAAAACTTTATTTAACTCATTTTTACTTTTTTTATTAATCCCCCTAGGGGACTTCAACCAGCAATCGTTAGATCGCTTGCACGATATACTGCAATACTAATATATTGCAGTATATAGTGATTCTGACAAAGATGGCGGACCTAGGGGCCTTCATTAGCGATTGCGTTGCGGTTGGCGCGATTTGCTGTTAGAGGGGGCCGCCCCCTCTTTCTAACAATTTAAATGCTGCGGTCGCTATTGACCGCAGCATTTAACGAGCTAAACGAGCGGGATCGCGATGACGCTCGTTAATCTGAAGTGTCGGCTGTAGCAAACAGCCGACACTCGCATGGTATGGAGCGGGTTCACTCCGTGAGCACGCTCCATACTTCCCCTATCCAGCTATGACGTAACTGTATGTCATATGTCGGGAAGGGGTTAAACTTGTAGAGTCACTTGATGAGAATGATCTGGGTGTACTTGTAGCAAACAGAAGCAGCTGATTGATATTGCATGCTGTTATTTAGTAGAAGGCCAGCAAGGTACTGTCGTGTATTGAAAGAGGCATGGACTCGCGGGATAGGGATGTAATATTACCACTTTACAAAGCATTAGTGAGGCCTCATCTAGAATATGCAATTCAGTTCTGTACTCCAGTTCATAGAAAGGATGTTCTGGAGTTGGAAAAAATACAAAGAGGAGCAACTAAGCTAATAAGGGGCATGAATGATCTTAATCATGAGGAAAGATTAAAATAATTAAATTAATTTAGTCTTGAAAAGACACGACTAAGGGGAACAAGATTAACTTGTATAAATATATAAATGGCCGATACCAAAAATATTGTGAAAAACTGTTCCATGTGAACTAATTTCAAAAGACAAGGGGGCACTCCCTCCATCTGGAAAAAAAAGTTCAATCTCCAGAGGTGACAAATCTACTTAATCTTAAAAGCTGTGAATCGGTGGAATAGCTTACCTCAAAAGCTGGTCACAGCAGAAACAGTAGATGATTCAAAAAGCCTTAGATAATTTATTAGAATAAAATAATATCAACCTATAAATATATAAAAGATATATAAATGTCTTGTTTAGATGTTGATGCAGTCTGAGCGCACTTGGGGACAGAAGGGAGTTTTTTCCTATTTAGGGCAGATCGATTCATGCCTTTATGGATTTTTTACTTTCCTTTCATATCAATAATGGTAAAACAAAGTTCTAAAGTTTAGCCATACCCCTTCCCTTCATCCACACCCTCTCCCATCCCTTGCTTTGACTTGATGGACATGTGTCTTTTTTTAACCATACTAACTTTGTAACTATTTCCATGAGACTGTTTTTGGTTCAGTCATAAATGCAGGTCCAGGGTACTTTTATCTCACCTGGAGGACCATTGCTGTACAGAGGAAGTACAGCATGTACAGATGTGTCCATCCTTACTTTTGTTTGAATTTAGTTAAGGGCTCCAATTTCTCGTGAAACCCTTGGCAGACTGCAAATCTTCTCACAACCACTGGGTGTCCACACTTAGACACATAAAGCATAAAAATCTTGTGACAATATCAGCAAATCATGTTTTGTTTTTTGTTTTTTTCAAAGCTGGTCATCTCACGCCACACATCTCAGGATATGTTGAGGTAAGGAAGAACACAAGCTCATTTGTATAATACATGTGCATCGGCCATGATAGATTTTTGGCAGCTATTTAAACAACCAAAATAGCATGCTAGATTTAAATAGTTTATTTTTTGTCTGTGACAGTACGATTGATCTTATAGTCATATAATATTTAAATGATATATAGCTTATTTTTTTTTTTTACACACTGTCCAATAGGTTCTCCACATACATTTAAAAAAAAATTGTGATGAATAACAAAAGTTTAGCTGTGGAATAACATGGCTTGGTTGGAATGGCAAAGTTTGTTTTTTTTCATATATTTGCATTTAGTTCTACCAGCAGTGACAATCAAGCTTTGAGCTAAATGGTTAAGTCATTTGAGACAGGTTGGTTTCTAAGAATACACTGCCTAACAACCACAGCCTTTTAAATGAGGTTGACAGGCAGAAAACAGAGTCAGATTACAACTGCCCTTCGCTAAAAGCACAGAGGTCCCCTAAGATTAGCCTTAGAATGGTTGTGATTCATTTGAATTGATAGAACAGATGAAAAGCATACATTATTTCAACCATATAACTATGTAGTTGTGCAATGCATTGTCTATAAACCCAAAGGCTAGCCTGGAAACTACTCTTGTGTAGCTTTCAGAAGGGGTGTGATTTCCGTGAAATATGGTCTCATTTGTTTGATTCAGGGCTTGAGTTGAGTCTGTGGTTTGAGAATGTACATCAGTTTTATTACTAGTTAGGTTAATTTGAATAAGGTTATGCTCCAATTTGCATTATTTCACACTATTTGTTTTGAATAAAAGAAACATGAAGGAGAAAGTGAAAATATATCAGCCAATGCATTTCATACATCTCTTTCTAATCTGTATTTTTGGAAATTAAACAAGAGCTGCAGAGGCATTACTGATCCACTTTTAGACTGCGTAACGGTGCGGGGTGTGGACCCACTAGGTCGTACCGCGTAGCGGGATAGCAGCTAGCCAAACAGGTACAATACAATGTTTATAGTCCAGAAAGGGTACCCGAGGCAATGTAGACAGTAGTAGTGGATTCAGGCTAAGATGAGGCTCCGACAGTAGACAGACACCTGGCGGGGTGTGACACAATAGATGCAGCGAAAGACACAACGCGACTGCAACTGTTGATGGCACAGAGGCACGGTAGCACGGGATACAGGGTAGAGGCAGCAGGAATGGGAAACACTTGTGTTACCTAATGTTTGTCATTGCAAATGGTCTCCAACAACGCTCAGGCAATGATGAAGAGGGCAGAGTCCCTTTTATAGTCCAGCAGCATTCTCGGCTATTTGCAGATTTTCTGCAACTGTGCGCGCACTGGCCCTTTAAGGCTGTGCATGCGCGGGTGCGCGCGCCCTGCGGGAGACAGTGTCTGGACCAGGAAGTGAGTGCCTGCGTCTCTCAGGAGGGAGATGCTGCCGAGAACTCACAGCACGGTCCGTGGCCATAGACGTTACAGACTGACTATCTTTAGAAAATGATCTCCTAATGGATCCCATTGAATCAGGGGCATAATGATAGAGGATGTAGAGGGTGCAATCTCATCTAGGCCCTGGAGCCGGCTATGAGGAGACAGTACTATAAATGACACGTGATAGAGGGGAAGTCCTGGGTCCTGGAGCTTCAAGTTACGCTTCTGCATTGAATTGTACAGTTTGTAAATGGAAAACAGATGATGGAAAAATGATTAATCTATCTATTTCTAATCCCCATTTTTTTTTAAACTAAGTGACAAAAGCATTAGATTATTGCCTGATGATCCCACTAATTTTGGCCACATCTGCCAACAAACTAATGTGTATAGAGACTGTCTCCCAATGGCAGATGTCACAGTAAACAAGGATCAGCATGTACGCTTGCCCAAGCTGAGCACGTATGTTTATAGGGGGGGGGGTCAAGTGAGATGGCTGTGGGTCACAAGAGTTGGCCGACAGCTATCTAAAGTGTATAGCCAACTTTAATGCTAACTGTAATGAATAGGACATAAATATAAAACGAAGGGAATCAATAGAAATCACATTTAATTTTCTCTTAATTCTATTGGTACTTAAAAAAAAAAGGTTTCCACTTATTTGCACAACTTTTCGCTATCTAAAGGTCTTCTCACCGTGTAGACATGGCGCTTTAATATGCTAGTGGGTATTTTGAATGTAGGATTACATTCCTTATAGAAGTCCATCTATGTGTCGTATTTCTATTATTCACTGTCGGTAAGCATTCCTGTAGGAGAGATGCCCTGTCTCTTTAGTTCCAACTATAGGTGGCTACCCTGTAAGTCAATGCCGACCTTTTCAAGAGCCTTTAAAAAAATGGCTGGGTTTTCAGTCAAACCAGGGATACTCATCTGTAGACGATACTGTCCACAAATGGCACTAGAACAGTTTTCTTCCCTCTGGTGGACTGCTATTTTGCATACTTTTTCCCAGGGAGAATTGCCCTAAAGACTCCATACCGGCTGGATCTCCGCAAGAAAAATTAATCCTTTCCAAGAACTGATGTCCTGAAGTTATAACCACAAGTTCATTCACTGATGGAGGAAACTGCATATGACCATTTTTATTAAAGACCATAACTATTTTTACCATAGAGCCAGCTAGGAAGGTTCATGGGGCAGGAGTTGCACAATAACTACATATATTTATTGTATACATTTTTTGTTTGTACAGTACCTGATCTCACTAACCCTTTGATCACATCCCTAAACATATAGAGGAAATATTGGATTAAAAAGATGTAAGTACACAACTGCTACTGAGGTTATAGGGTGTATTCATATTTAAGGTCTATAGATTCTCTAGTAGAGGTACTTTTTTAGGGTAGTATTAGTAGTACAGGTCATATTAATCCATTCTGTAAAAGTTCAAATAACCATTTCAATCTGTACATTTTGGCTTATTTCATAACACACGTATGTAGTATTTTCCTGATGCTATTTGAGATCTCGCTTTTAGAGATATTGCTGTTTACACGTATTAAAAATTGCTCATTCATAGGATGCTTTCTTGAGCAAGGTTTTATCATTAACCTAATAAATACAACAAATATGGTACCAATTGTGGAATAGTTCCTATAATAGGTGGTCAAGCTGTAATTCTGTCATAAGTTAAATTACACATTTCCATTAGTAACAGAATTTTCTTGGCATACTTAAGCAGACACATGTAAATGATTATACAGAATTAAGAAGCCACCATAATGGAATATGGTGTTTATTAACTTTGGACATATTAAAGTAATTAGTAGATCAGTCTTCTAAGGAAAATGTTTCTTCTAATTATACCAAACTGTTCTTTCTTATTTTAGATATCAAACATCCAAAGGTCATATGAAAGGTCATATAAGGATATCTAATTACTAACAATTTATATAGTATTACTAACCCATATAGGAGCAGGGCTTCTAGTTCTGTAGATACTTACAAATACATTGAGTAGGAGTTTGGTGTAATTATGATTCTTCATGTTTAGATGGCTATACAGTATGGAAATAAAGTATTCTTCCATATAAATTAAAGTGAGACCTCTGTAGTATTCACTGGATATAAAAAGGAATAAGACGAGTATATTACCAGCTGAAAGCTATTAAATGGAATTTACACTCGCCTAATTATCACATCCTGAAAGCTTGGGTTTTGGAGAACACACATTTCTGAACATGTTTTTGGTAGAGACTTAATACTCAAGTTTGTAATTTATAAACATCTCTGATTTTAATTAAAGTCCAGCAGGGTCTTCTTAAAAATAACTTAACAAACAATGGAAAAAATGACACATGATCACACATTAAACTGTGGATACCGGATGTATATATAAATGTACAGTGTGTGTACACAGCGTGTGGATGTACACAGAAGGGAAGAAGTACAAATGTTTAGGTCACAACATACTTCAAGCTTGATTTCAGTAGACTAATGCATTTATACTTTTCTCCAATAGACTAACATAAATTCAAAAAAATTTGTAGCATCTTTTAATGCTGAAATCAAGTTGTATAGCCAAGTACAAATATAGATCTGTAGGGATTGCTTTTCATATCCAACAAAAAAAAAAATGGAAAAACTGCACAGGTAGCGTTGAAAGTAGCTGTGTATGACTAATGTCCACACCACACCTTGCAGTCAAGAAACCAAACACACATTCTGAACAAGAGGAATTAATCCAGAGGGCATTTCAGTTTTTTTCTGCATTTCAGACAAGTCATACTTAAAATAATTATAGCAAATGTTAAAGGTTTGTAGAACTTTATTTTCATAAATATTTATCTATCTACCAAAGCAGAACAGAGTTTGTCATACTCTTCTGTGGTTTTCCATAGGACCGCAGTTCTACTTAATTTTTAGTCAGTTATTACAGTGCATAAAGGAAATCGCTAAATGACAAATTAACTCATCTAGAGATGTAGCAGAGTGAAACCTGTCATTTAGCTCACTAAGATAAAAATGATTTATGCCAAATGACAAACATCTAGATATGTAATATCTTGAGAGAGATGAGATGGATGGACAGGTAGATAGATACTCAAAAATTAGTTGAAAAGTTCAAACATGATACACAGGGTTAAAACCATAATATGTGTGCCAACAAGTTTTAAAATGAATTGACCAAGGCTTGCAGATGCAGACTACCTGTTTCAAAGCGTAGGTTAAATCACATATAGCACATTATGATATCGTCGGGAATTAAAACCCAAGTCTACTCTACCTGCATAGATGCTTCTCTTAATGTATAATACTTTATTGCTGAATATTGCTTAACATCCATCACTTTAGGACAGAAGAAAGGCTCACTTTTACTGAACAGGTTACTATTGTGCAGCAAGTATTGTTTTTATATCTATGTACAAAAGTAACAGAACTAAAAGTCATGTAACCACAGAACTATAATACCACCAGATAGTTATTTACACAACTTGTTCTGTATTCTAAAACAAATCTCCCGATGTATTGCATAATGTTACCACTCATAGATTATACCCTGCATATTCTTACCTGTGAAGCAATAAGATCAGATGGTGAACAAGTCCCAACAGTCAGGCTGGTATCTGTCTTCCTTCAAAGCAAAACCTTTCACAAGGGAAAACATTGCCATCTCAAAATGAACTTTGCTGCAAGCTTGAACATATCCACAGTGATGGGCACAACCCAAGGAGCGAGCTGAGGCTCTCAGTGCACAGTTAGCTTGTGGTATAATACAGTAGCTGATCCAGTGACAGGCATCCCTGTCTTATTTAAAATTCAGAGCACATATCCAGGCTAGCTTGACTTTTACTTGATGAGCTTAACCCTTTCCAGGCTGTAGTGCAGCAGACAGATACTTCTGACAGATCCTTCCATTGAGCTGCAGATGTAGTCTGCCAGCTTCTCTATTCTCATTCCTCTCTTTCTAGTCTTTCTTGCTAGCTCAGATTACTATTAGTCAGATTGTTAGAAGCAGGGAAATGGGCGTAAACAAGGAGATTTCTTGGCTTTTGACTGAGCCTTCAAGCCCTTCCCAGTAGAGAGGGCTTAATGTGCGAGTGTCATTTTACACACAACTCCACCTCATTATTTTTGCAAAGTCTCCTTCTCTCTGCTTCCATTCTATTATTTATGCACACACACACACACATATATATATATATATATATAGAGAGAGAGAGAGAGAGAGAGAGAGAGAGAGAGAGAGAGAGAGAGAGAGAGAGAGAATCTGCGCATCCTGGAGTTGTCACATTCAGCACACTGCTGGGTGACATTCTAAAGTAAATAGAAGAGAATTGTACTCATGTGTAGGTGTTTTCTGCATTCTGGTGAAGTGAAAAATACTATAATTACCTGTATCTCACAAGAATTTGTTTGAACTGCGCATCCTTTATTGCTATTTTTTTACCACCAAATGTAAAAATAAATAAATGTGTTTCTGTTAGGGGAATAAAGTGCCAGTGGAAAGCTACATTTTCCCCCAGACATCTTTTAATCACACTGCTGCAATTGTCCCTGCCACTTTCTGTCAGATAACGTATTTATGACACATTTGAAGGATATTGAACATGGCATTAATGGCAAGTGGCAATTGTGTAATGGTTTATTCAGAAACATATTTATTCCATACCATTTAAATGTACTATCTGGGCTAATTTTATAACAGTGGCTGTCCATGCACATTCAGTAGTCACCAGTTCAGCTGGCAATTACATCCCCAAATGCCAATATTAAAAAAGTGTGTACACAGAAGAAAGGGAGCCCAAGAGCAAGGATCAAATTGGGGCACCACCTTAGAGTGTTGGATAATGGCAACCAGGACTGAAGGGCTTGGTGCTGGTCATCCCCTGTCCATGACTCTTGTACCAAGTCACCCCACTCTTGTTTGCTAACATTTCAGTGCCTAAGGAGAGAGGATTCCTTGAAAGCTTCTCACTATCCAACAGCAGCTGCAGAGGCAATGAGACCAAGCTTCAATGAGGTTTCTTTCTCTCTCTATGTCTCTGTCTCTTTCTCTCTCTCTCTCTCTCTCTCTCATCATATTTTTTCCCTACGTCATGCAAAAAATTTATACTGCAAAAAATAAAGGGATGCAATTGTATACCACTGCCATTGAATTTCATAATTAAAAAAAATAAACAACAAATTATGTATTCTTATTGGTGGTTCTAAAAAATATTACTCTTTTCAGTACCCTAGAAAGAAAAACAACATCTGGATATAAAGCTGTCAAACATATGAAGCTTATGAGTACGTTACAATATAAATCTTTTTTTGGTACGCAGATTTTTAAGAAGTGCCAACATAGCCCTAGGCCAAGTGAATTCACACATGGCAGATTTTGTTGCAGAAATTTCACTTCGTTCATTCACTCACTCATTATTTCTGCAGCAAGCACATACATTACTTAAAGTTGCATTTTGATTAATGAAATTTATTTTCAGTCTCATTGATTTCTGAAACAACATGTCTGTGCACAGTGCAGATTTGGTCAATGTTGGACAGGGTTTCTTGGTTCCACAAGAGGGAATGATTCACAGGGCCCACCCTCCATCTATAGAGAACTTGATGACGTTGATTTTTAATCACATCATAAACTTTGTTGTTACCATTGTATACACAGGATAAAGCAACAATAAGCCTATGCTCCAACGTAGCGCAATTGCTGAGGTTTTTCTGTCCGAATTTGAGGGCGGAAAATCCACATTACATTACAGTAGCAGCAAAGGGGATCAGATTTAAGAAATTGCATCCACGCACTGCGGAAGATGTCTATTAACCCCTTCCCCCTGCTGGCATTCTGGGCCCTAATGTCCAAGCCATTTTTTAGATTTTTCCATTGTCACATTCGAAGAGCTGTAACTTTTTTATTTTTGCGTCGGCATAGCTGTATAAGGTCTTGTTTTTTGCGGGACGACTTGCAGTTTTTATTGGTACCATTTGAGAGTAGATGCGACTTTTTGATCACTTTCTATCACATTTTTTTAAAGTCAGGATTAACAGAAAACAGCAATTTTTCCATTGTTTTTTATTTTATTTTTTACGGCGTTCACAGTGCGGGTTAAATAATGTAACAGCTTTATAGTCGGGGTCGTTACGGACGCGGCGATACCAAATATGTGTAACTTTTTTGCTTTATTGTAGTTTTTTTTAATAGTAAAGCATTTTGGAAGGGGAAAAGCTGGGTTTTTCATTTTTTTTTTTTCACTTTTTTTTTTTATTAACTTTATTAAACTTTTTTTACTTTTTTACTAGTCCCACTAGGGGACTTCACTATCCTCCGATCGCTATTATAATACACTGCAATACTTTTGTATTGCAGTGTATTACTGCCTGTCCGTTTAAAACGGACAGGCATCTGCTAGGTCATGCCTGCGGCATGATCTAGCAGGCATTCGCTGCAGGCAGACCTGGGGGTCTTTATTAGACCCCCGGCTGCCATAGAAGACACAGACACTCGGCGATTTTATCGCCGGGTGTCAGTGAGATGAGAGGGAGCTCCCTCCCTCTCTCCAAAACCACTCAGATGCGGTGCTCGCTATTGTGCACCGAATCTGAAGGGTTAAACAGGTGAGATCGATACTAATATCGATCTCACCCGGCAGAGCAGGGACGCCCCCAGCCCTCAGCTGCTTCTGGCAGCTGAGAGCAGGGAGATTTCACGGCTCCCTGCTCTGTTTACTTTATTCTACAGCAGCGACGTAGTTTGGCGGCGCTCTAGAATAAAGCCCACTAATGACCGCCGTAAAAAGACGTATCGGCGGTCATTAAGGGGTTAAGAAATCAATTTGCAGTGCAGATTTTTTAATCCACAGCATGTCATTTTATGCTGCGGAATGGTTGCAAATTTGCTGCAGATTTGCCCATTGAGTTCAATGGGGAAGTAAAAATCTGCAACAAATGACAAATGATGCTTATTTTGCTGCGAAATGCCTGCATTTCTGCAGCAAAAATCGCAACTAGTAGAAAAAAAACAACCTTTTTCTAATTTAAAATAAAATAAAACAAAAGAACCATACTCACCTCCCCTGGCACTCCCACAGCGAAGAGTTCCTGCTCTTTTTGGCTGATCTGTGTTAAGCCGGCCTCCTGGGATGACGTTTTGTCCCATGTGGCCACTGCAGCCAATCACAGGCTACAGTGTCACATGGGACAAGACATCATCCCAGAAAGGCCGGCTCAACACAAACCAGCCAGAGGAACAGGGACTACGGCATGGTCAGGGAAGGTGAGTATGGTCTTTTCTTTTTTTTAATTCATTCTTTTTCTCTGCATCGGAAAAATCCGGACATAAATCTTCACCAAATGAAACACAATTTGGTGCAAACTTTAGACTGGAATTTACTGCGTAATCCTGTGGTTTTCTGGTGGGCTAGTCCGACCCTAGATTTGGTTAGTATTTTTCGTCAGTATATTTAAGCCAAACCAGGAGAACATTAAGAAAAGACAAGTATAAATCTTTCCACTATACTTTAGGATCGGATCCTGCTTTGGCTTTAAAAACAGATTAAAAATACTGAAAAAATTGGCACTGTGTGAATGTGGTCTTAGTTCTTATGGTGATGATGATAACATGGTTGAGAAACGCCCTTGGCAAAGTCTATCTCAAATGAATGTGGGGAATAGTATAATCAGCTGTGATAGTACACATGACTGATCTCATTTTCCTCCCCTCCCTCCAGGAACAAACACCCAAGGTTACATTCCCCTATAAATGTCAGGATCCACTAACAGGAATTAAATATATTAGCTGTGTCACAAGCATGGGAAAACTGGTTCAACAGTCATTTGACACAGTTATGCAAACTTAAACATTGCTTAATAAAAGTACTGAAAGAATAAATGTAATGTTTGCATTGGCTTTACCCTTGATTTCTTGAATTCATCAGATTAATAACTGCAGAAGCTGCTTTGTCTGAAATCCACACATTTTTCCCCAGGTGTTTGAAATGCATAGTACTGGATGATAGGGAGAGTAGAATAGACAACTGCCCGGAGGTATCTATCGCCTAGTGGTTTCTACTACCCAGTCCTTTTTGGCACTCACAGATGCTCTCCTCATGCAGGACTTGATAAAACAATAGCAGGAAACTCTCTTTTCTTTTTATATTATCCCAATCTATTGATGCTGATTAGAACATTGGTGGCAATGTCATATGTCACCATACCTCAAATGTAAGGACAGCATTATATATGGGTATCCAGTAACTTAGGATTTGATTAAAAAACATATTTCTCCCCTATGGTTGCTATGTATCTGATTTCTTAAGGGTCTTTTACACGGCGCGATTATAGTGTAAAAATCTTAATATTGAGTAAAAGTTCACAAGTCAGTCATTGGGCAGTAAAAACCTGTGCAGCTAATGCAAGATCAGCACAAATTTGCTTGTTTGTCAATCATTTTAAAATGATTGTTTCGGTGTCACATCCCCTCGTGTAAACAGGCATCTTCTAATCGTTAAGGGGGGATTCACACGAGCATGTATTCGGTCCGTGCGGGCCGCGTGGTTTTCACGCGGCACGCATGGACCAATACAAGTCTATGGGGCAGTACAGACAGTCCGTGCTTTTTGCGCAGCGTTTGTCTGCTGCGCAAAAAGCGCGACAGGTTCAATAACTCTGCGTATTTCGCGCATCACGCACCCATTGAAGTCAATGGGTGCGTGAAAATCACGCGCACCACACGGAAGCACTTCCGTGGGACGAGCGTGATTCGCGCAACAGCAGTGAAAAGGATGAATGAAAACCGAAAAGCACCACGTGCTTTTCTGTTTCCGAACATCCTAACGGAGTGTCTTTGCGATGAGCGAAGCCGGACAAGCGTACCGAACTTATCGGGTTCGGCCAAACTCGTTTTGGCCGACCCCGGCAAAAAAATTATCGGTACGCGACGTCAGGAGATAGTCACTGTCCATGGTGCTGAAAGAGTTAAACTGTTTCAGCACCATGGACAGTGACTTGTGATCCCAAAATACATTAACCTGTAAAAAAAACCGAAGTTCTAACTTACCGATTACTCCTGTCTCCTTCCTGCAGTCCGACCTCCCGGGATGACACTTCAGTTCAAGTGACAGCTCCAGCCAATCACAGGCCAAGCACAGGCTGCAGCCAATCACAGGCTGCAGCGGTCACTTGGACTGCTGCGTCATCCAGGGAGGTGGGGCCCGATGTCAAGAGAGGCGCGTCACCAAGGACGCGTCACCAAGGCAACGGCCGGGAAGTTCTCGGTAAGTAGGAACTTTATCTTTTTTTTTTTACAGGTTTTTCGCTGTTGTTTTCGGCATTCACTGTCGAGGGTGCTGAAAGATTTAGCTCTTTCAGCACCTTGGACAGTGACGGGCGTTGACAAGCCTCATCTCTATGATGCCGGCTGCGCGAAAATCACGCAGCCGCGCATCAGACACGCATGACACACGCAGCTGTCAAATGTTTTTTGCGCTCGCAAAACGCTGCGTTGTTTGCGCGCGCAAAAACGCAACGTTCGTGTGAATCTGCCCTTACAGACGGGACAGGAGATGTGGAATTGTTGGGTGGAAATACAAGCAATCTCAATAGCGATCACTAAATGCATGTCTTTCTAATGTTTATGACTCTCAATATCATTGATAGGCACTCGTTTTTGCCAATTTATATTGATGCGTAAAAGAAAACAGCACTGAAGTTTGCGAACATGCATGATTGAGATTGTTTTGTGTAATCAAATTGGGCCATAACCTGTTGTCTCTTTAACCCCTAGCCGCGCCAGTACGTAACTGAACTTCCTGGCGAGGGGTTACTTCCTGCACAAGGACGTACAGTTACTGAACCGCTCCCAGTGAACACTGTCGGGAACCGGGAGGTCAGCTGTCCCTGACAGCTGACACTCCCCTGTTGCCTGAAAGTGGTGAAACGCTGGCGATTTAGGCAATTAATCCCTTAAATGCAGCAATCGATAGTGATCGCCGCATTTTAGGGGTTTGTAGCAGATCGGCACCCCACAACGGAATTGTGAGGGGATGCCATTGCACGGCATGGCAAACGGAGGCCTGGCAATGGTCTCTGGGTCTGTCATATGCTTCCTGTCAGTGTCACACTGACGGCTTTAAGACATTACACTACGTAGGTAGTGTAATGTATTAGAGCAGATCAATGCTGCAGGTCTTCAAGTCCCCTAGTGGGACAAAAAAAAAGTTGAAACAAATTTATAAAAGTGTTGTATAAAAGTGTAAAAATAAAAGTTATAAGTTAAAAAAACTAAAACTGACCTTTTTTCCCTATAATAAGTATGTTATTATGGGGAAAAAAATAAAAACATAAAAAAAAAGAAAACATATTTCACTGCGTTCGTAATGACCCAAACTATAAAACTATAATAGTATTTTTCCCACACGAGGAACACCGCAAAAAAAAACAAAACAAAAAAAAACAAAACAATGCCAGAATCACTATTTTTTGGTCACCAGCCCTACCAAAATATAGAATAAACAGTGATCAAAAAGTCAAATGACCTTCAAAATAGTACCAATAAACACTACACCCCATCCAGAAAAAAAAGAAGCCCTTACACAGCTTTTTTGATTGAAAAATAAGAAGTTATGGCTCTCAGAATATAGTGACACAAAAAATAAATGATTAAAAAAAAAAGTGATTTTAATGTGCAAACTCTGCAAAACATAAAAAAAAACGATATACATATGGTATCGCCATAATCGTATCGACCTGCAGAATAAAGTTAAATTGTCATTTATGTCCACGGTGAACATTGTAAAAAATATAAATAATAAAAAACATTGTCAGAATTGCATTGTTACATGCACCCCAAAATGGTACCAATGAAAACTACAGATTGTCCCGCAACAAATAAGCCCTAACACAGCTCAGTTGGAGAAAAAAAAAAAAAGTTCTGGCTCTCAGAAAATGGCGACACAAAATGTGCAGTGTCCAAAAGCGGATAAGATCGAGCGCCATTTATCAGTGCGACACCGGCCACATAGCTATGAATTATTATTTATTCACCCCATTATTAACCACCTTTTATGCCCTGATGTACTCCGCCCAGCTTACATATGCTCCACATTATAAACTGAAATACCAGTAAAACTGAAACAGAACTACCAAGCAAAATCTGTGCTCCAAGAGACAAATGGCGCTCCCACTCTTCTGAACCCTACAGCGTGCCTAAACAGCAGTTCACGCCCACAGATATGGCATTGCCATACCCGGGAGAACCGGATTAACATTTTATGAGGTATTTGTCTTCAGTGGCACAAACTGGGCACAACATATTGTGCACTAAAATGGGATAACAGTGGAAAATTGTAATTTACAATTTTCATCATCTGCTGCGCATTACCCACTTCACTCACCTTGACGTAATAGCACGTCGTGGTGCGGTGGGTGATGTATGGAGCAGGTTCACGCGCTGAGCCCGTGCCATACGCTGTGAGTGTCAGCTATGTATTACAGCTGATGCCCGGGACTAACGGACAGGAACAGCAATCGTGCTGTCACAGGAGCCTGTTAGGCCACGTTCAGATGTGGCAGAATTGCTGTTGAATTTCGCTGTGGACAGTCCGCAGTGGAATTCTACAGCAGCTGTTTTTTTACATTTGTTTTTATACATTTTTAGGGAAAAAGTAGATCCAGAATGTATATATAAAATATAACTTTTACTGTATTTTCAGATTACATTTATTTATTTATTTTTTACACAATATTAACATATACATATGGTAAATACATATTTCAAATAGTCATACATAGTAGATTCTTGCATTGTTTATGGCAAATATCCAGAATTTTTTTTGAATGATTAGTCAGATTAGACAGCAATTCATACGTAGTTATCAAAGAAGAGTATTCACCAGGATTTTATTTGATATTTCCCTTGTGTTTCTCTTGTACAGGGCTACAAAGCTGGCGCCTGTTTTTGGCGTCTGATGTCAGACGCCAGAAGCAGACGCCAACTTTGAAACCCTAACAATATAGGCGATCTCGTGCCACGGCAAGCATGCTCTCACTGAAGTGCACTACTTTGAACAGGCAGCCATAACTATTTGTTCCAGCACCCTCAGAATTTGGATATAGCTTGTTCTGGCCTATCTCTCCTGAGGAATCGCTTGGCCGTGAGGAAACGTGTTGGGAGGATTTTTTTTATATACTGAGAGAGGTTCCCCGGTCCCCTTACATCAACTCAATAACAGATGACATCTAGCATCTGAACGGGTAGGGGGGTATTGACCCCCTAGTCTTTATGTACTTTAATAGCATCTGTACAAGAGAAGTACAAGGGAAATATGAAATAAAATCCTGGTAAATACTCTTCTTTGATAACTACGTATGAATTGCTGTCTAAGCTGACTAATCAATAAAAAAAATAATTCTGGCTATATCCAATAAACCATGCAAGAATCCACTATGTATGACTATTTTACATATGTATTTACCATATGTATATGTTAATATTTAAAAAAAAATAAAAATGTAATATGAAAATACAGTAAGAGTTATATTTTAGATATAAACTCCGGATCTACTTTTTCTTTATACATATACTACGGAGGATTGCAAAATTTAAGTCTGGGTGGTGGGCTCTAAACCACACCATCAGAATCCATTTATAAATTTTTAGGAAACTTAGTTCAGACAGAGCGGTAAATAACTGTGTGGAAATTAGGCTGCAGTGCAGAATTTTCCCTCCGCAGCATGCACATTGTGTTGCGGAGAAGCAGCGGAAAAATTCGGCCACATGTGAAAGTTGCCTAAAAATTACAATACACTGCAATACATTAGTATATGGCTGAAGTCCCTTAGGGGGACTAATACAATGTGTAAACAAAAGTGAAATAAAGTTATTAGTAGTGAAAAAAAAAATATTAAATGTTCAAAAAATATATATATTTTCCCATTTTTCCTCTAATGTAATGTAAAAAATAAAAAAATAAACTAAATTGGTATCGCTGTGCCCGTAAAAGTCTGAACTATTACAATAAACAATTATTTAACTGGCAAGGGGAACACCGTAAAAAATAAAACCGTCAAAATCGCCTTTTTTTTGTCACCTTAACTCTAAAACAAAATGTAATAAAAAGTGATCAAAAAGTTGTAAGTACCAAAAAATGGTACCAATAAAAACTACAGCTCTCACACCGCTCAATCGACCCAAAAAATAATCTGTATCTGGTGAAATAAAATCTTTCTTTTTTGTTTAACAAATTTTTTTATTTTTTTTTTAAGTAGTAAAATATAAAGAAACATATTTAAGTTTCATATCACCGTAATCATATTGAGCTTCAGAATAATGTTAAGTTGTTGTTTTCACCGCACAGTGAAAGTCGTAATAACGAAACCCAAAAAACAATGAAGGAGTCGCAGTGTTTTCCAATTTCAGCCCGCAAAGAAATGTTTTCAGTTTCCCAGTGCATTATATGGTACTTTAAATGGTGACAATAGAAACTACAATTGCATGTAATAATGAACAAATATAAAATAAAATAAAAACTCTGAAAAAATCAGCACTGCTTGCTAATAGTTACTTTTCAGTAGCCATATGAATGCTGCAATAGGGTACTGTCCAGTACAATCTGGCCTCCTTTTTCAGCTGATTTCTCACCGCTCCTTCATCCAGCTCTGTGGAGGGGGCTGTTGTTCAAACTTCCTCCTAATCAGAAGACTGATGGACAAACAGCTGATCCTTGGATTCTCTGGGAAGCTGATAGATGGTTTCTTTCCTCCAAAGGAATTTGCAGTGAGAAAAAAGCTATTTTTAAATTTTTGCCTCAGGCAACAGAAAACTAGAATCGACCCTGCTTTGAGGGATGCAGTTTCTAAAATGGAGTCACTTCTTGGGGGCTTCCACTGTACTCTGGTACCTCAGGGGCTCTGGAAATGGGACATAGTGCCCAGAAACCAATCCAGCAAAATCTGCATGCCAAATAGTGCTACTGCCTTGAGGAGCGCTGCCCTATGTCCAAACAGCAGTTTATGACCACATGTGGGGTATTGCCGTACTCAGGAGAAATTGTTTTACAAATATTAGGGTGTTTTTTCTCCTTTATCTATTGTAAAAATGGAAAAATCTGAGCTATAGCTACATTTTATTAGAAAAAACGTAGATTTTCATTTTCAAGGCAAACAGCCTGTGGGGTCAAAATGCTCACTACACACCTTGATAAATTCCTTGAGGGGTGTACTTTGCCAAATTGTGTCTTTTTGGAGGTGTTTCCACTGTTTTGGCCCCCAGAAGACGCCTTCAAACCTGACATGGTGCCCAGAATATATTTTAATAAAAAGGAGGCCCCAAAATCCATTAGGTGCTCCTTTGCTTCTGAGGCCTGTGCTTCAGTCCAGTAGCACACTAGGGCCACATGTGAGATATTTCTAAAAAATGCATAATCTCTGTGTTCTCTTTAGTGACCTTTACTGTAGGCTTTAACTCACTTAATTGGTGACCAGCTTTATACCATATTCTGGTCTGTAACTTTGGTCTTTTTTCCTAGGAGTCACTAGGAGACATAATAGTTTTCCTTTTAAATATAGGTGGCATTATATGTATACCCTAGTCACTACTATATGGTATTACTTGCTCCATCTTTTTAGGATGACCCATCAATCATTTGTTTTTTTTGTTTTTAACTTTGTTTATTCAATGAAGATTTATATAGACAAGATTTTGGAACTCTGTTCTTTTGTTGGTCATATACTTGTTATGTAGAGCGGTCTCGGTTAGTGATTTACTACTAAGATATATACAGTATGGACGTTTGAATCGGTGTATTCTTTGTTTTCCTTTATTTTATTATGTCTGTTAGGGTATGTTCACACGGCCTATTTACGGACGTAATTCGGGCGTTTTTGCCCCGAATTACGTCTGAAAATAGCGCCTCAATAGCGCTGACAAACATCTGCCCATTGAAAGCAATGGGCAGACGTTTGTCTGTTCACACGAGGCGTATATTTACGCGCCACTGTCAAATGACGGCGCGTAAATAGACGCCCGCGTAGAAGAAGTGACCTGTCACTTCTTTGGCCGTAATTGGAGCCGCTATTCATTGACTCCAATGAATAGCAGCGCTAATTACGGCCGTAATTGACGCGGCGTTCAAGCGCCTGCACATGCCGGTACGGCTGAAATTACGGGGATGTTTTCAGGCTGAAACATCCCCGTAATTTCAGCCGTTACGGACCCCCGCCGTGTGAACATACCCTTATAGTCACAGATTATGTTTGAATGCATCTCAATTACAGTTCTGGATAAACTTAAAGGTATTTTCCAAACCATTTTTTATATATTTTGGCATTGTTGTCTTGCCACCAATCACCAGGTTCTCTTCTACTTCCTGTGACCACACAGCATTCATCTGGCACCATGTGACTACGTCAGCCAATTGCTGGCTGTAGTGATGACATGTTCAGGGGCGAAAGTTTCTGTGCAGACAGAAGAGAAGAAGAAAACAATTTTTTTTATCTGCCAGCGTGATGTATTTCAAGTGTACATATGTAATTTTTATTTATGTTTGAAGCCAGTTTGCCTAGCGGGAATGTGGAGGATCTAATACAAAAGGTTACAAAAGATCTTTTGAAGAAAAACAGTTGCATAGCTTGAGACCTGGAAATAACTGCACTTCAAGCACGACCATTAACTGTTCAGCCATAAAATTAAAACCACTGGCAGGTGAAGTGAATAACATTGATTATATCATTACAATGGCGCCTGTCAAGTGGTGGGATATATTAGTGAAGAGTCAGTTCTTAATGTTGATGTGTTGGAAGCAGAAAAAATCAGCAAGGATAAGGATATGAGCGACTTTGACAAGGGCAGATGATGGCGAACCCCTGGGTCAGGGCATCTCCAAAATGGCAGGTCTTGTGTGCATCTGGTCGACCATTGAAATCCATTACATGAAGCTTCTGACACTGTTTTGTGCTGATGTCATTCCCAGAGGCAGTTTGGAGCTCTGTAGTGAGTGATGCAACAGAGGATAAGCGATTTTTACACACTTTGTGCTTTAGCATTCAGCGTCCCAGCTCTGTGAGTTTCCGTGGATTACGACTTTGTGGATGAGCCATGTTTACTGACGCTTTCATTTCACAATAATGTCAATAACAGGTGACCGGGGAAGATTTAGCAGATCAGAGATTTCACAAACCGACTTGTTGCAAATGTGACCTCCTATGACAGTGTAAAATGTATAGTCTACAAGCAATGTTTCTCTCTGGAGATTACATGACTGTGTGCTTGATTTTATACACCTGATTGCAATAGGTGTGGCTGAACTATCTGGATTCAGTCCTTAGGAGGGGATTCCAGATATTATTTGCCATATGGTGTATATTCATTGGTGGTAACTTGAAACAATGCTCATGACTCAAAAAAAACAAGGTTGATCATTTAATATTCAGGCGTGTTTAGAAATATGAACAAAAAATATTTCTAGTCATTTGACAGGAAATTTCTACAAAAACACCAAAGAATTTTTTCTAGCTTGAGAGTTTGCTGTTAAATGTAATCAAAAACATATTATGTAATGATATTCTTTCATTATTCACGGTGGCCTACATTTATCTTATTTGTTGTCAGCTCTTTCCATGTTAGAACAAGTCATGTTAACTTGAGCATAATAGAGCAAAGTGCCAAAAGACCACTAACGCCAACAACTAGAGGAAAGCTCTACATGAAGAGAGTTGTTTTATTGCTCTGTGGTCTAGCTTTGAGAATGTAAAATCTACATAAGCCAGGAATACAAAAACAATATTAATATACTAGTTATGATGATGGAACTTATAAGCAAGAACATGTAATATTCAAGCCACTTGATTTTTTTCTTCTATTATTATAGAGTTATCATAGAAGTCTTACATTAGTTTCAATGGAGGACCCAGTGATTGAACCTGTTTCCCTCACAACTTGATGTGATATTCTAGGGATATGCAATATATATTTAAGTGTGCAGAACCCTTTAAGAAGAAATATTTGATGACTCTAATATGGAATCAGAATAATGTCTAATGGGCACAGCCTTATGATGACTTCATTTTGTGTCCCATAAAAGGAATCCCATAGAGGTTCATGGGATCCCTACTGTACCTCTCTATGGCTGTAATTTCATATGGTGACCTTATCCATTGGACTGCATAGATTTACGTCTCTTACAGTAAAAAAACCAAAAACTTTTATACTGTTGGTGACACCTTTCCTCTAAAAGAAAAGCATGCTCCATTATCATGGTTATGGGCTGTGGTATGAAAATATTTTAGATAGATCTCTGTACTAGCCATTGGTATATTAACCGGTTCAGGACCGGGCTATTTTGATCCTTCAGGACCAGACACAGTTTAGCCCTTTTTAGCACTCGTTAGTTAAACGGCTATAACTTTTTTATTTGTTGGGCTAGCGACATGATTTTTGTGTTGTTTTTTTCCGTAGACAATGCAGGTTAATTTTTTTTGAATTTTTATACACATCCTTTTTGCTATTTTAGAATTTTTAGGCTTAAATTTTGAAAATAATAGTAAAAAAATAATCTTTTTTACATTTTAGCTATTTGTTTCTGGTAATAACATAGTTTTACCCTACAGTAGACCTTTTATTTGTGATCGTCATTGTCTACCATAAGTTTTAATATATCACATGTCTATTTTTTGGGTTATTGGTTTAGGGCTAGCGTTACGACAATGATTGGCAGGGGGGAACGTTTTTTTGGGTAGGTATTTTATGTGTATTTATTATTAATTTTTTTTGCACTTTATTTTACTATTATTTTTTATTACTATGGTCTGTCCCACAAAAGTTAGAAAAGACTTTTGGGGGACATTATTATTTTTTTCTTTCTTTTACACCATGTTTTTCTACATGAACTGGGGCTGCACAGCAGCCACAGTTACAGGGGAAATCAGCCCTCTTATAGTGACTATTGTCACAAATAGGGCTGAGCTGGGTCTAGTAAGACACAGAAGCAGCCTGGCACTAACGGCATCCTTGCAATCATGTGACCAGTCACATGATCACCGGGACCAATAGAGACAACAGCGCTGCCGCTGCCTTTATTCATATACACAGTGCTCATTGAGCGGTGTAAAAAAGATCAGAGAAGATAGAAGCAGCGAAAGCTGCCTCTATCTTCTCCTCAGGATCCACAGCAGTCACTGAGTGCCGGAGACCCGACATTAAGCTACTTAAAACTCATGCCATAAATAGTCTATGGCGCAGGTTTTAAGGACCCTGACCGCCGGCCGTAAATACACAGCCAGCGGTCAGAAACCGGTTAAAGTATAGTAATTAGATTGCCCATAAGCCATCTTTCTTTTCAAACTTGATCATCTTTCTTGACGCTGCAATCTACCCATTCCTTTATAGGGTTTTTCAGTTCCAGCAAATAAAATTTAGGCTTTGTTCACATCTGGATTGTGGCTTTATAATTAAAGCCACAATGCAGTGCTAAATCTGCCGTACAATGGATACCACCAGTTTTCATAGTTTTGACAGGAAGAATAGCACTGCATGCCGTGAATATGCCATAAATGCCTAAGATGGGAATAACCCTTTATGTTAACCATCCAACAAAATTTCCAACTCCCAAAGGATACCAAGGGAAAAGTTCATAAAATAGACTTACTACTCTTAGCCTGTGGTCAACTTATTATTCAAAAAAACTTTCTTTATATTGCTTGAAAAACACTAAATTGACCTATTGTCACAACATACCGTATACCAACCAAATTGTCCTTGAAAGCTATTTGAACACATGGAAATTTAACAGACATTTCCCAGAACAGACATTTATGGCTTATCAATCAGACATCACTTAAGTGTCAAATTTTTGGTGGCTCAATGGTTGTAACCCTCAGCAAACTCAAAAACTAGTGTGATCCCTATCCACTTAAATGAATGGAAATTGCAAAAGTAGTAAACAAAAATTATGCACTATGTTGCTCTTGAGATCAATGAGGGAACAGGAACTGATTAATTAATATATAATATGCTACTAGGGCATATGGACGTGTTAGAGGACGGAACCCCAAACGGAAATCTCCTCTATTAGTCAAAGTGGAGAGTTGCTGGAAAGAGTGGATCAGCACTGAGAGCCCAGCAAAACTATGTATTATATTGTCACCGATTCATTTGAATATAACAACCCCTTTAAGTTTATTTTGATTATGCTTAGTATTTGACTTACGCTAAGCCATCTTCTGAGAAAACCACAGGGCATTATTAATTTTGTATACCAAGGAAAAACTTATATTCAGTGTGTGCAAGGTTGTTCTCCTCAAGCAAGTTGTTACTAAGTTTCTGCAACTATTGATGAAAGGATTGCAAATATATACATTTACGGAGATGGCATGGTTATTTCTCCACCCACATTGGCAAGTAATTGAAAATGTGATCTTTTATTAAGGTCTTAAACTAAACATTTTGAAATAAATATATTAAATTACTTAAAGAGGCTCTGTCACCAGATTTTGCAACCCCTATCTGCTATTGCAGCAGATAGGCGCTGCAATGTAGATTACAGTAACGTTTTTATTTTTAAAAAACGAGCATTTTTGGCCAAGTTATGACCATTTTCGTATTTATGCAAATGAGGCTTGCAAAAGTACAACTGGGCGTGTTGAAAAGTAAAAGTACAACTGGGCGTGTATTATGTGCGTACATCGGGGCGTGTTTACTACTTTTACTAGCTGGGCGTTGTGTATAGAAGTAACATCCACTTCTCTTCACAACGCCCAGCTTCTGGCAGTGCAGACACAGCCGTGTTCTCCAGAGATCACGCTGTGACGTCACTCACAGGTCCTGCATCGTGTCGGCACCAGAGGCTACAGATGATTCTGCAGATGCATCGGCGTTTGCAGGTAAGTCGATGTAGCTACTTACCTGCAAATGCTGATGCTGCTGCAGAATCAACTGTAGCCTCTGGTGCCGACACGATGCAGGACCTGTGAGTGACGTCACAGATCTGCACTGCCAGAAGCTGGGCGTTCTGAAGAGAAGTGGATGATACTTCTCATCAGAAAGCCCAGCTAGTAAAAGTAGTAAACACGCCCCGATGTACGCACATAATACACGCCCAGTTGTACTTTTACTTTTCAACACGCCCAGTTGTACTTTTGCAAGCCTCATTTGCATAAATACGAAAATGGTCATAACTTGGCCAAAAATGCTCGTTTTTTAAAAATAAAAACGTTACTGTAATCTACATTGCAGCGCCTATCTGCTGCAATAGCAGATAGGGGTTGCAAAATCTGGTGACAGAGCCTCTTTAAAGTGTACCTATCTTTTCAGGTGGCTTTTCAGAATTCGCTTTCCTATGTGCGTACATAAGGGAATAACACTAGCTATGGCCATTATATGACTAGTATTCTTAATTTTTCAGCAGTTTCCCCCTTTGCAGATTCTTTCTAATTCCCTATTTTCACATATATAGAAGTTGGAGCAGCATGGAGGAGATCACACAGCAGTAATGAGCAGTGTATCTGTTAATCCACACTAGGGTGATATATAAATTGTAACAGAAGCGTCTACATGTCTGTGTGCGTCTTTCTCACTCTGCTCCTGCTTCCCCTTTACATAGACTTATATGGGCCATGTGTCTGTGTCTCTGCACCTGCTCCCTCCCCCTTCTCCCCTTCTACCCTCCTAAGACTTCTATGTGCAGCGTGTCTGTGTCTTTAATTCTGCTCCTGCTCCCTTTTCCTTGTCCTCCTCCTCTTTCCATTGACTTCTATGGTCAGGCTGTAAAGAGACACCCCACAGCCCACACACACACACTTCTTGCATTCTGTATCCCTTGCTCTGTAACCAGGGATGGATTTTTCTTGGCAACGGGGTGAACAGCAAATTACAGGAAAGAAGACACCTGGTGGCAGTAACTTCACACAGAATTAGCATGAATAAAACAATTACATCTTAACAGTATGCAAATTTCAAAGTTGATTTATATCAGGTATATTATTAGATTAGCATAAGTTGTTTGAAAATGTAGTGTTCATTTAACTATAAATGTAAAGGCTATAAATACCTTTGACAAAATTATTTTTACTTACTGTATGTTAGTGGTAACCTGGAGTTAAAAAGGTTGCTCTAAGTTTCAGGCTGCAATCTTCATTCCTTCATTCATTTTCAGCAGCCATGATATTCAGTTTGAAACCTGCTGCTAGTTTCAGACTTATTGCGTGCGTAGGTATCCCTCCCCTTAATGCATGCTGGATGTGAATTCTGTGGGGCAGATTAACTATTGTTGTTTCGATAGAATACTGATGCCATTTTTTTGGCGCAAATCGGTTTAGACAAACTTATTATTGATTTGCACCCAAAAGAACATATGGTTCACCTCAATAAACACTTTTCAAATGTATCTAGATAAGGCGGCGTAGCTTAGTGGGAAGAGTCATGGCTTAACCCCTTAACGACATACCACGTACTAGTATGCAGTAGCTGTTAAGGGTAAGTATGGAGCAGGCTCACGGGCTGAGCTTGCTCCATACTCAGCGGGTGACGGCTGTGTTATACAGCTGACACTTTGAGCAGATTACTTTTATTCTGCCCGTTTAACAACTTAAATGTCGTTGCCAATCGGGACCGCGGCATTTAAATTGTTAGAATCAGGGGGCACCCCCTCAAACACGGCAGGCCCCTGGGTCTGCCATCTCTGTACTCCTTTGAAGCCCTGCCTCTGGTAGGGCTTCAAAGGAGACTGTCATAATAACATTAGTATTGCAGTATATTATATTGCAGTATATTATGCAAGCAATCCAACGATCGCTGCTTCAAGTCCCCTAGGGAGACTATTAAAAAAAGTAAAAAAAAAACAGTTATATAAATATTTTTATAATGTTCCAAAGAAAAAACAAATATTAAAAGTTAAAAAAAAAACCTTTTCCCATATTTTCCCTAAAGCAATGTTAAAAAAATAAAAGTTAACATAACTGGTATTTCTGCGTCCGTAAAAGTCTGATCTATCACAATATAGCGTTGCTCAACCCACTTAGTGAATGACGTAAAATAAAAATATATATAAAACATGCAAATTGCTGTTTTTTGGTCACTTTAGATCTCCAAAAAAAAGGAATAAATAGTGATCAAAAAGTCCTATGTACCCCAAAATGGTATCGTTGAAAACTACAGTTCGCCCCGCAAAATGTAATCCCTCACACCTCTAAATTGCTGAAAAAAGAAAATAGTTATGGCTCTCAGAATATGGCGACACAAAACATTTTTTTTTTTAAGCAAATAGTTTTATTTTTTTAAAAGTTATAAAACCTAAAACAAAACATATAAATTTGGTATCCCTGTAATCATATCAACCTGTAGAATAACGTGAATATGTAGTTTTTACCGCCTGATGGACGCCGTAAAAACAAAGGCCTCCAAAAATGGTGTAATCACTGTTTTTTGCCCATTTCACCATTTTTTTTTCAGATTCCCAGTACATTATGCGGTACAATAAATGGTGCAATGAAAAACTACAAATTGTCCCGCAACAAAACAAGCCCTCATATAGGTATGTCGACAGACAAATAAACAAAGGAAAAAACGAAAATGAAAAAACTCAAATTGGCCTGGTCTTCAACCCCTTCGCGCTCTGCGACATACTATTCAGTCATGCTGAGTGCATCGTTTGCGCTCTCAGTGACGGAATAGTATGTCGTGGGGAAAATGAATCGCCATTTTCCCCCGGCGTTTCATCGAGCTGTGATGCCTGCTGTTTCCGACAGCAGGCTATCACAGCTCAGTGTGCAGGGACCAATCCTAGTAGTTCCGCCTCCGTGTTCGCTGCTATTGGTTAGTCAGTGACGACCGACCAATAGCAGCGATCGCATATATCATTTCCTGCCCTGACCTCAGATCCTGCAGCACCCACTCTCTGTTGGGGTTTGTTAGTCGTAGAGAGCAGTTGTCGAGAGATGTAGTGCAGGGTATTTAGAAAAAAAAACAATATATTAGTTGTTTTTTTGCTTTTACCACCTTTTATCCACTCCCCACTCCTGTCCCTGTGTTCCCCTTGTGTTCCTCTTGTTACCCCTTATTTCTTGGTACCTGGGGGGATCATTATTTTTTATATTTTATTTATAAAATATAATAAAAACTATTTAAAAAAAAGTTAGTTTGGTAAGTTAGCAGCTAGTTAGTTTAGTATTAGGGTTAGTTAGGGAACCATCAAAAAGCATAGTTAGGTACACTATCGTTCAAAAGTTTGGGTCAACCAGACAATTTTGTGTTTTCCATGAAAACTCACACTTATATTTATCAAATGAGTTGCAAAATGACTAGAAAATATAGTCAAGACATTGACAAGGTTAGAAATAATGATTTTTATTTGATATAATAATTTCCTTCTTCAAACCTTGCTTTCGACAAAGAATGCTCCATTTGCAGCAATTACAGCATTGCAGACTTTTGGCATTCTAGCTGTTAATTTGCTGAGGTAATCGGGAGAAATTTCACTGCATGCTTCCAGAAGGCCCTCCAACAAGTTGGATTGGCTTGATGGGCACTTCTTGCGTACCATATGGTCAAGCTGCTCCCACAACAGCTCTGTGTGGTTGAGATCTGGTGACTGCGCTGGCCACTCCATTACAGATAGAATACCAGCTGCCTGCTTCTTCCCTAAATAGTTCTTGCATAATTTGGAGGTGTGCTTTGGGTCTTTGTCCTGTTGTAGGATGAAATTGGCTCCAATCAAGCGCTGTCCACAGGGTATGGCATGGCGTTGTAAAATGGAGTGATAGCCTTCCTTATTCAAAATCCCTTTTACCTTGTACACATCTCCCACTTTACCAGCACCAAAGCAACCCCAGACCATCACATTACCTCCACCATGATGACAGATGGCGTCAGGCACTCTTCCAGCATCTTTTCAGTTGTTCTGCATCTCACAAATGTTCTTCTGTGTAATCCAAACACCTCAAACTTTGATTTGTCTGTCCATAACACTTTTTTCCAATCTTCCTCTGTCCAATGTCTGTGTGCTTTTGCCCATATTAATCTTTTCCTTTTATTAGCCAGTCTCAGATATGGCTTTTTCTTTGCCACTCTGCCCTGAAGGCCAGCATCCCGAAGTCGCCTCTTCACTGTAGACGTTGACACTGGTGTTTTGCGGGTACTATTTAATGAAGCTGCCAGTTGAGGACCTGTGAGGCGTCTATTTCTCAAACTAGAGACTCTAATGTACTTTGTCTTCTTGCTCAGTTGTGCAGCGGGGCCTCCCACTTCTCTTTCTACTCTGGTTAGAGCCTGTTTGTGCTGTCCTCTGAAGGTAGTATTACACACCGTTGTAGGAAATCTTCAGTTTCTTGGCAATTTCTCGCATGCAATAGCCTTCATTTCTAAGAACAAGAATAGACTGTCGAGTTTCACATGAAAGCTCTCTTTTTCTAGCCATTTTGAGAGTTTAATCAAACCCACAAATGTAATGCTCCAGATTCTCAACTAGTTCAAAGGAAGGTCAGTATTATAACATAATTGCACAAGGGTTTTCAAGTGTTTTCTAATCATCGATTAGCCTTCTAACACAGTTAGCAAACACAATGTACCATTAGAACACTGGAGTGATGGTTGCTGGAAATGGGCCTCTATACACCTATGTAGATATTGCATTAAAAACCAGACATTTTCAGCTAGAATAGTCATTTAGCGAATTAACAATGTATAGAATGTATTTCTGATTAATTTAATGTTATCTTCCTTGAAAAAAACTGTGCTTTTCTTGCAAAAATAAGGAAATTTCTAAGTGACCCTAAATTTTGAACGGTAGTGTATAGCGTCAGGGAATTTAGTGTCAGGAATCAGTAACAATAGTTAGGTTTAGCGTCAGGAATCCGTCACTGTAGTTAGGTTTAGCCTTCGGGATCCATCACTGTAGTTAGGTTTAGCATCAGGGAAGTTCACATAAAATCAGTAGTTAATGTCAGGGAATCGTTAGGTATAGCGTCAGGGAATTTAGTGTCAGGAATCCGTCACAGTAGTTAGGTTTAGCGCCAGGGAAGCTCGGAAAAATTTAGTTAGGATTAGCATCAGGAAAGCTCGGTATAATCTAGTTAGGTTTAGTGTCAGGGAATCGTCGCCCTAGTTATCTTTAGTGTCAGGAAGTCTACTCATTCTATAAAAATAAAGAAACAAAAATATAAAAATATATATATAAAAAAAAAAGTTTAGATACTTACTTATCTGCAGCATCTCAGCTAGTATTAGGGTTTGTTAGTGTCAGGGAATCATTATGTAAAGCGTTAGGGCATTCAGTGTCAGGAATCCTTCACTGTAGTTAGGTTTAGCGTCCGGGAAGCTCGAAATAAACTAATTAGGTTTAGTGTCAGGGAATCATTATGTAAAGCGTCAGGGAATTCAGTGTCAGGAATCCGTCACTGTAGTTAGGTTTAGCGTCCGGGAAGCTCGAAATAAACTAATTAGGTTTAGTGTCAGGGAATCGTCGCCGTAGTTAAGTTTAGTGTCAGGGAAGTTTACATAAAATCTAGTTAGGTTTAGTGTTACGAACCATTGCCCTAGTTAGCTTTAGTGTCAGGGAAGTCCACTCGTTCTATAAAAACGTTTTAGGTAGCAGTCTATTGCTTCTACTTTTATTTTGTTCTTGTCAAGTTTTCTATTTGTTTTTGTTTGCTGTATACACAATACACGTGTCTAAATACACAATTTACATGTGTCTAAGCACATAAATAATAAAGATGTCCCAAAGGCAATTTTCTGCAGAAGAGGCCTATGCATTTCTTGCATCTGACACAGACTCGTCGGATGGCAAGACTCTCTTTTATTTGTCAACCTCCTCATCCAGTGATGAAGTGGGGGGACCCCCTAGGAGATACCCCAAAACCGCCACCACAGTTGAAACCCCAGCAAAGTAACCCCATTTGGACCACCACACCAGACAATTACGAGCCCCAAATCCCTGAGTACACGGGCAGCCCAGGGATAAAATTGAATACGGCAGGGCTCAGTGAGATGGACTTTTTCAAGTTCTTTTTCACGGATGAATTTATAGAGTTTATGGTGTCCCAGACAAGTTTATTTGCCCAACAGTATATAACAAAGAACTACACATAATTTTATGCCCAATCCCACAGGTAGACTCCTGTAGACGCAGCAGTGTTGGGCAGGTTCTGGGGACTGCTTTTGAACATGAATACTGGGAAGACCCCAGCAGTTGGCAGGCACGTAATGGATACAAAAAGAACTAAGTGTACCAAAGCACACTGAAAGCCAATTTCCCAACTGCTGACTGATATTATTAAAAAATAACTTTTAATGATTTTACCACTAAGAATGTCCAGGTGGACATAAACAATGTATACGAACAATTTAAAAGTTATAGCCGATGTTGCTGCCACACACGCTCAGTTTACACTCCGTCTGCATGTATTGCCAGACAGAGCACAGAGTGCTAGAAATTATCCAGTGACAGATATGACAGCTAAATAGCTGCAGACTGCCGTACTGGAACGGATTCAAGTTAAATTCAAAATTGGATTCGTGTGCTGGATTTGCTAGACAAGTAGGGCTGTTTAAAACAATGAATTTAGCCCCCCCGACATGTTTCGCTGTCAACACAGCGTCCTCAGGGGATCAAAATGGGGCTAGTAAGCGCGTGTACGTGTTGTTACTTCCTTTAAAGACTTCCATTTCGTAATTCACAGTGTCCACCTGTGTCGGAACCAATGGAGTGTCGATTACGAGGACGAGCCTCCACATCCTAAGATTGACATGGGAATTAGCCAATGTGAGGGCCGTATCAGTGTAGCCAATAAGAGTGCGCCAAATGCGCATGGGCACTGTGTCCAGAATCGGACACAGTAAAATTAGCTACTCCCCTGGTTCTCTTAGCGGCGCATGGGCACTGTGTCCAGGATCGGACATAGTAGAATTAGCTACTCCTCTGGTTCTCTTGGCGGCGCTTGCGCATTTAAAGACCGATCGGACTTAGTCAGTTTTGACATTTATAAGATACTCATTTGGTTCTCTTAGCAGCGCATGCGCATTTAGAGACCGATCGGACTTAGTCAATTTTGACATTTATAAAATATTTAGACATATGTCTTAGATCGCATGGCTTACAGAGGAGGTAACGTGGAGCGCATTTGCGCACTGGGGACATGGAGGGACTTAGATGAATTTTGTAGTACAGATCTGGATAAATAGTAACGTTGATAAGTCTCATTATTTAACTTAGCCTAACCAAATCGAGCGGATATATGGATAAGTGCACGTTTCTGGATGCCTAGACAAGAGGTCGAATGGGAATCAGGTATGTATTCCAATATATGTGTATGCATTGTCTACACTCCAGATAAGTGTGTAAAAATAGTGTCCAGATACTTGTATAAGTCCAAAGGGGTGGTTCACTTAGGAAGAAGAAAAGAAAAGGAAGATAAATAGTGGTCCAAAAGGGCATGTAAATTAGAAGGGTATGTGGAGAGATAAGCTGTCATTTTAACCCCTTCCCGACATTTGACGTACATGTACGTCATGGAAAGCATTGACTTCCCGCAAAATGCCGTACATGTACGTCAAACGTTTGGCACCGGCTCAGAAGCTGAGTCGGTGCCATCATCGTCGGATCTCAGCTGTATCTTACAGCTGACATCCGACTGTAACGGCGGGGACCGAAATTATCTTCGATCCCCGCCATTAACCCCTTAAGTGCAGCGCTCAAACGCGATCGCTGCACTTAAGGTGTTTGCAGCTCATCGGAGCCCCGGCAATGAAATTGCCGGGGTTCCGGTGGCTGCAATGGCAACCGGAGGCCTAATACTGGCCTCCCGGTCTGCCTAGCATCGAAGCCGGTCAAGATCCGCCCGGCGGCGGAGCCTGATCGGCTTCCGTAGCTGCCGGCAAGATGGCGCCGGGTCAGGAGCTGATCCGGCGTCATCAGTGGTGGAGGTCAGCTGTACTGTACAGCTGACATCCACCTGTAACGGCAGGAACCGGAGCTAGCTCCGATCCCTGCCATTAACCCCTTCGATGCAGCAATCGAAAGCGATTGCTGCATCGTAGCGGTTACTAGCAGATCGCCAGCCCTGACAGGCAATCGGGACTGGCGACTGCTGTTATGGCAACAGGAGACACAATGGTCTCCTGCTCTGCCATTACGGAAGCCGATTTAGGCCCCGCCGGGAGGCGAAGCCTAAACGGCTTGCTGTCAGTGAATGACTGACAGATCTAATACATTGCACTACATAGGTAGTGCAATGTATTAGAAAAAAATAAATCTGACCATTGGACCTTCAAGTCCCCTAGTGGGACTTGAGAAAAAGTGTAAAAAAAGTATAAAAAAGTGTAAAAAAAAGTGCAAAAAATAAAAGTTTGAAAACAATAAAAGTTTCAAGTAATCAAATAAAACACAATCCCCCTTTTACTCTTATCAAGTCCTTTATTACTGAAAAATAATAATAAACCATATGTATTTGGTATCGCCACGACCGTAACGACCGGAGGTATCAAAATATTATATTATTTATTGCACGCGGTGAACAGCGTAAAAAAAACCCGTAAAAAACGTTACCAGAGTTTCTGTTTTTTGGTCACTTTGCCCTACAAATATTACAATAAAAAGTGATCAAAAAGTCGCACGTATCCAAAAATGGTACCTATAAAAACTATAGCTCGTCCCGCAAAAAACAAGCCCTCATACACGTCCGTCGACAAAAAAAATTAAAAAGTTATGGTTCTCACAACTTGGCGACAGAAAAAATACATTCTTTTTACAAAAGTTACTTTATTGTGCAAAAAGTTGTAAAACATAAAAAAGTGCAATAAATTAGGTATCGCCGGAATCGTACTGACCCGCAGAATAACGTGAACATGTAGTTTATAATGCGTGGTGAACGCTGTATAAAAAAAACAAAAAAAGCTGTGCCAGAATTGCGTTTTTTTGTTTACCTGGCGTCCCAAAAAATAGGATAAAAGGTGATCAAAAAGTCGCATGTACCCCAAAATGGTACCAATAATAACTACAGCTCGTCCCGCAACAAACCAGCCCTCATACCGCTACGTCTATGAAAAATAAAATTAGTTATGGCTCCAATAAGTCAGGAAATAAAAAAATATGCAGTTGTGCCCGAGGGGAACATTTCTTCAGTTTCAAGAGGCGATTTATCAAGGACCTAAAATTAGGGAACCAGGAAGGGGAGAGCCCAAACATATCCGCTGGAAGCGACGGTGCCCGTATTATACCAGGATAATACTTTCCCAGCAAAATTCCCCAAACTACAAAGGCGCGGAGTGTGGACCAAAAGGGGGATAAGAAAGGATGCCATATATCAGTGCGACACCGGCCTGTGCAGAAAGGATTGCTTCACAGCGTAACACACATCTATGGATTATTTTTATTTTTTTATACCACCTATGCCCCTTATATACTCCGCCCCGCTTACATGTACCCCCACATTATAAAACACCAGCAATACTCAAACAAATATAGTACCAAGCAAAATCCGCTCTCCAAAAGCCAAATGGTGCTCCCTCGGCCCTGAACCCTGCAGCGTCCCCAAACAGCAGTTTCCTTCAACATATATGGCATCGTCATACCCGGGAGAACCCTTTTAACAATTTTTGGGGTGTGTGTCTCCAGCGTCATAAGCTTGGCATGACATATTTGTCACTGAATGGCATATCTAGGGAAAAATATACATTTTTAATTTGCACCATCCGCAGTGCATTCATTTATGGAAAAGACCTGTGGGGTGAAAATGCTCACTACACCCCTTAATCAATGACTTGAGGGGTGCAGTTCCATAGTGGGGGTACTTATCAGGGGTTTCTTTTTATTATTTCACATCTGAGCGTCTGCAGTTGTGAACCAATACTTTGTAAATCGCCAAATTAGGCCTCCACTCCGCATGGTACTCTTCACTTCTGAGCCCTGTCGTATGTCCAGACAAAAGATTAAGTGCCCCATGTAGGGTGTTTCTAAAACCGGGAAACACCGCATAATAATTAGAGGGCTGTCTCGTTATGGTTGCACAAGCCGGGCACCACATATTGGCATATCTATGGAAAAAAATCCCATTTTCACTCTGCAACATTGAGCGCACACTAATTTCTACAAAACACCTGCAGGGTTAAAATGCTTACTACACCCCTTGGTAAATGCATTGAGGGGTGTAGTTTCCAAAATTGGGTCACTTCTGGCGGGTTTACACTGTTTTGGACCCACAGGTGCCCAGAAACCAATCCAGCAACATCTGCACTCCAAATGGCGGTCCTTCCCATCTGAGCCCTGCAGTTTGCCCAAACAGCAGTTTATGACCACATATGGGGTATTGCCGTACTCGGGAGAAATAGCTTTACAAATGTTGGGTTCTTTCTTTCCTTTATTTGTTGAGAAAATGAAAAAATTTGCGCTAAAGCTACGTCTTATTGAAGAAAAAGGACTGTTTTTATTTTCACTGCCTAATTCTAATAAATTCTATGAAACATCTGTGGGGTCAAAATGCTCACTACACCCCTAGATGAATTCCTCAAGAGGTGTAGTTTCCTAAATGGAGTCCCTTTTTGGGCGTTTTCATTGTTTTGTCCCCTCAGGGGCTTTGCAAATGTGACTTGGCCGCCGCAAACCATTCCTGCTAAATGTGATCTCAAAAAGCCAAATAGTGCTGTTTCCCTTCTAAGCCCTGCCGTGTGTCTAAACAGCCGTTTATTACCACATGTGGGGTATTGTTTTACTCGGGAGAAATTGCTTTACAAATTTTGTGGTGCTTTTTCTCCTTCAGTCCTTTTGGAAATGAGAAAAAATTAGCTAAACCTACATTTTCTTTGAAAAAATGTAGATTATTATTTTCAGGGCCTACTTCCAATAATTTCTGCAAAAAAACTGGGGTGTCAAATCGCTCACTATACCCCTAGATAATTTCCTCAATGGGTGTAGTTTCCAAAATGGGGTCACTTGTGGGGGGTTTCCACTGTTTTATCCCCTCAGGGGCTTTGTAAATGCGACATGGCCTCCGCAAACCATTCCTGCTAAATGTGAACTCCAAAAGCCAAATAGCGCTCTTTCCCTTCTCAGCCACGCCGTGTGTCCAAACAGCCGTTTATTACCACATGTGGGGTATTGTTTTACTCGGGAGAAATTTCTTTACAAATTTTATGGTGCTTTTTCTCCTTTAGTCCTTGTGGAAATGAAAAAAAATTAGCTAAACCTACATTTTATTTGAAAAAATGTAGATTTTCATTTTCACAGCCTACTTGCAAAAATTTCTGCAAAAAACCTGTGGGGTCAAAATGCTCACTATACCCCTAGATAATTTCCTCAAGGGGTATAGTTTCCAAAATGGGGTCACTTGTTTGGGGTTTCCACTGTTTTGTCACCTCAGGGGCTTTGTAAATGTGACATGGCCTCCGCAAACCATTCCTGCTAAATGTGAACTCCAAAAGCCAAATAGCGCTCTTTCCCTTCTCAGCCACGCCGTGTCTCCAAACAACCGTTTATTACCACATGTGAGGTATTGTTTTACTCGTGAGAAATTGCTTTACAAATTTTGCGGTGCTTTTTCTCCTTTAGTCCTTGTGGAAATGAGAAAAAAAATCGCTAAACCTACATTTTCTTTGAAGAAATGTTGATTTTAATTTTCACGGCCTACTTCCAATAATTTCTGTAAAAAAACTGTGCGGTCAAAATGCTCACTACACCCCTAGATAATTTCCTTGAGGGGTCTAGTTTCCCAGATGGGGTCACTTTTGGTTGATTTTGACTGTTCTGGCACCGCAAGAGCCCTTCAAACCTGACATGGTGCCTAAAATATATTCTAACAAAAATAAGGCCCCAAAATCCTATAGGTGCTCCTTTGCTTCTGAGGCTGGTGCTTCAGTCCAGTAGTACGCTACGGCCACATGTGGGATATTTCCTAAAACTGCAGAAACTGGGCAACAAATATTGAGTTGCATTTCTGTGGTAAAACCTTCTGTTTTATAAAAAAAATTGTATTAAAAATGTATTTCTGCAGAAAAATATGAAATTTGTAAATTTCACCTCTACTTTGCTTTAATTCCTGTGAAATGTGTAAAGGGTTAAGACATTTTCTAAATGCTGTTTTGAATACTTTGAGGGGTGAAGTTTTTAAAATGGGGTGACTTTTTTGGGGTTTCTAATATATAAGGCCCTCAAAACCACTTCACAACTGAACTGGCCCCTGTAAAAATAGCCTTTTGAAATTTTCTTGAAAATGTGAGAAATTGCTGCTAAAGTTCTAAGCCTTGTGAGGTCATAGAAAAATAAAAGGATGTTCAAAAAACGATGCCAATCTAAAGTAGACATATGGGTGATGTTAATTAGCAACATTTTTGTGTGGTATAACTGCCTGTCTTACAAGCAGATACATTTAAATTGAGAAAAATGCTAATTTTTGCAATTTTTCGCTAATTTTTGGTGTTTTTCACAATTAAATACTGAACATATCGAGCAAATTTTGCCAGTAACATAAAGTCCAATGTGTCACGAGAAAACAATCTCAGAATCGCTTGGATAGGTGAAAGCATTCCGGAGTTATTACCACATAAAGTGACACATGTCAGATTTGAAAAATGAGGCTCTGTCAGGAAGGTCAAAAGTGGCTAAAGAGGGAAGGGGTTAATAGATAAAAATGTGGGATTTCTAATTCGCTATCTAGCGAATGATGGTGATTACAAAGTAATCTATCTGACATTTAAAGGTCATAAAAGACTATAGGAAGGCAACATAAGTGAAGCCCTCATTTAGTCCATTGGGGCTCAAGGATCCAAGCCTGTGGATCCATTTGGCCTCTTCTTGTAGAAGTTTTTTTATCAAGGTTGCCTCCCCTGGGGCCCAGTTTAACTTGGGTGATACCCCAAAATTTCAGGGCATTAATGTCACCTTGATGATGGAATCTAATATGTTTAGATAAAGGTGTATCTTCTTTTGTGTTAACTGTACTTTTATGTTTGGAAATTCTTCTACGGAGTTGTTGAATAGTCTTACCCACATATAGTTTTGGGCAAGGACACCGTGCTGCATAAATGATACCACTGCTTTGACAGTTTATAAATTGTCTGATAGTGAACATCTTACCGTCACTTGGGTTTACAAAAGTTTTGGTTGTCGGCATTAAAGGGCAGAAGGAACATCTGCCACATGGAAAGGATCCCTGTACTGGGGGTGGAAGCCAACTCGTATGTGACGTGGAAGGTCTAGAGTAGTGGCTATGTATCAGATGTTCACGGAGGTTCTTGCCTCTCCTATAGGTAATGTTGGGAATACTAGAAATAATGTCACAGAGGTCAGTATCTGTTTGCAGAATAGACCAGTGCTTTTTAAGAATGTCTTTAATCTGATGTGAACAGTTGTCAAAGTTCCCTATGCATCTAATAAGGGAAGATGGTTCAGTATTAACGGACTTAGATTTATTATTCTCCCTTGTACCATGAAGTAGTTCATCCCTAGACGTTGCCCTAGCTCTAGCATAAGCTCTATGCAGAGTTTTTTTTGGGTATCCTCGTGCAAGAAATTTATTGTATAGGGTATCACATTCCAGTTGGAAAGTAGATTCTTCGGAGCAGTTTCTTTTAGCTCTTAAATATTGCCCAATAGGAATGCCTTTTTTGAGGGCCGGAGGATGAAAACTTCCCCAATGCAAGAAACTGTTGGTTGCAGTCTCTTTTCTAAAAATTTGGGTTTGAACAGCCCCACCAGGATCCAGGGTAATTTTTAGGTCCAAAAAATTAATTTCTTTTGTGTGTATGGTATAAGTGAATTTCATCCCGATTTGGTTGTTATTAATGATGTCCATAAAGTCAGAGAAAAGGTGGGGGTCCCCCTCCCAAAAAACAAGTATGTCATCTATATATCTTCCCCAAAATAAAATGTGACAAGTGAAAAAAAGTAAATCATCGTTAAAAATTAAAGTGTCCTCCCACCACCCTAGAAATAAATTTGCGTATGTGGGTGCACAAACAGTGCCCATGGCTGTGCCTTTAAGTTGGTGATAAAATTTGTTGTCGAAAAGAAAGTAATTGTGTGTAAGTAGAAATTGTAATAAAGATACTGTGAAATTATTATGTGCCTGAAACTGAGTCCCCTTAGTGCTCAGAAAGTGTCGAACAGCATTGAGGCCCAGATCATGATTGATGTTCGTGTACAATGACTCGACATCAATGCTGGCTATTAGTGTCGTGGAAGAGACATTAATACCCTGTATCCTGGTGAGGGTGTCTTTGGTATCTCGTAAGTATGAGGGTAGGGCTGTAACGAAAGGAGATAAAATTTCGTCGACATATGTACTGATGCCCTGCGTTAAATTGTCATTACCGGAGACAATTGGTCTACCAGGTAATGGTGTCGCGTTTTTATGTATTTTTGGCAAGGCATAAAATGTTGCCACGGTAGGGGTAGAGTTATACATAGATTTAAATTCCTCCAGTGAAATCAAACTACTTTCTCTTGCATCATTTAGAAGGATATGTAATTCAGATAAGTATCGTTCAGTCGGATTACCGTCCAGTATTTTGTATGTGGATACATCATTGAGAAGTCTGTGGACCATGGCGACATAGTCTAATCGGTTAAGGATGACAATGTTGCCCCCTTTGTCAGATGGTTTAAATATAACTTCCTCATTTTTGCTAAGTTCTTCCAATGCTATTTTCTCTGATTTACTGAGATTGCTACAGATTTTTTGTTTGCTCAGTTGAAGTTTCTTTAAATCTGCACTAACCATTTTGACGAATATATCAATATGTGGATATTGTGAGATGGGAGGTGTTAATCGTGACTTGGGTCGAAGTGTAGAAAAGGGGCCGGTGGCCCTATCGGCAGTGTATTCATTTTCCTTCGACAATTCTTCTAGTGCACGTAGAGTGGTAAGTTCAGTGTAATTTAAAGATGAGGTGTCATCGAATTTGTTCTTAAAGAACTTATGTAAGGCAAGTTTTCTTGCGAACAAATTGATGTCTTTTGTCCACATGAATTCGTCAAAATTTGGAGTGGGAGTGTACGATAGACCTTTGTGTAACAATAGATTTTGCTGCGGATTCAGTTGGAATTCTGATAGATTTATTACTTGCATATCATCTGTGCGGCATGTGCCGCTATGCATTATTTGGTCTGGCTCCACGGTGTCTTGTGCGTTCCTAAAAAAGGAATCACAGGGAAAGTATTGGTTGGTGCTGAGATTTGAAGGCCCATGTTTCCAGCATTCACAGTATTCCTCAAAGGGCCGTCTATATGTTTCCCTACGGGAAATGGAGTATTGGGTGTCCCTATTGGGGGTATGTGAGATGCTGATGATATTGAGGAGGTAGCCTGTGCAGAGGAGATAAACGAGGAAGCAGTGCGTTGCCCGTTGTGTGCTGGCCATAGTGTAGAAGTTCCCTTAGGACCAATAGATGTCCTTTTTGATGTATTATATTTTCTATTTTTTAATTTCCGTTTCGCTCCCAGTCTATTATCGTCAAGAGGTATCCTGGATTCCTCGGTACCAGACACATCCGACTCAGAGATGTCTATAGATCTGATATCACGATTTTGATATGGAGCAGGGGGGGCACGACTGCGATATGTATATATTTGGCCTGTGTCAAAGTCTCTGCGGTCTCTGATATATTTTCTATGCTTTCTCTCCTTTATTTCTCTCTGTAGGTACTCGATATTTTTTTGTAACTTTATTTCACATTCACTATATTCTGGAGTTGAACTAAAACTCTGAATATCATGAATTTCTTTTTCTAACTGTGAGCCTACTTTGAGAAGGTCTTTTTTCTCAAAGTCCAAAAGGTATTGCATTAGACGTAGGGAGCTTTCAGTTAGTATTTGCTCCCATCCCTTAATGAAGTTTGTATCACTACGATATAGATTAGGGATTAGATTGATGCGTAGACCTCTGTATATTATTTGTTGTTGGATGTAGGTTTCCAAGCTCGTGATTTCCCAACATGATCTTACATATTGCTTATACGTTTTTTGGAGGTCTTTAAATGCCGTCTGCACGTCAAATTGATGCAGTGGTATGCTTTCCGTAGAAAAAACAAATAGTGCTTCAGACGCCAAAAATTTTTAGAAAAGAGACTGCAACCAACAGTTTCTTGCATTGGGGAAGTTTTCATCCTCCGGCCCTCAAAAAAGGCATTCCTATTGGGCAATATTTAAGAGCTAAAAGAAACTGCTCCGAAGAATCTACTTTCCAACTGGAATGTGATACCCTATACAATAAATTTCTTGCACGAGGATACCCAAAAAAAAACTCTGCATAGAGCTTATTGTAATGGTGGGGGGGGTAGGGAAACGGACAAGTGAGCCCTAATCTACCCGCCACTCTGTCCCTGCCTACTTGCAACGACCCGCCCTAGGCGACGGGGTACAACTGGGCGGCGGTCCCTGCGCTCAGTAAGTGCATGACAAACACGACAAACAAACAAGGGAATACAAGCAAGGGAAATGGGCAGTTGCTCGCGGAAACACCGTGAGCAACAGAGTAGTGAACGAGCCGAGTCAAGCCAGGAGAGTGCGAGGTACAAAGCGAAAAGCAGAAGAGTAGTCGGTAAGCCGGGGTCTGTATGGAGCAGGATCAAAAAGTAGCAGGAGCTGTAGCCGGGCCAGGAAACCTCAAGGAAAGAATTCACAAGCACAGATGGACAGGAAGAGCAGGCTTAAATAGACCGAGGGCGGGAGCTAGCTGAGTCTGGCCAGGTTGCGATAGGCTCTCCCACTCCTAAGCCTGCCAGCCTGAGTGGAGGAAGCTGGTGTCTGTCTCAGGGATGTACACTCAGGTGTTGACTGATTAATTCTGGGAATTAACCCCGAAGCAGTGCCTGGCAGATCCTTTACAGTACCCCCCCTTTTATGAGGGGCCACCGGACCCTTTCTAAGTGGACCTGGCTTACTGGGGAAACGCAGGTGGAACCTCCTGACCAATACCCCAGCATGAACATCCCGGGCGGGTACCCAAGTCCTCTCCTCGGGCCCGTATCCTCTCCAATGGACCAGGTACTGGAGGGAGCCTTGGACCATCTTGCTGTCCACGATCCTGGCCACCTCAAATTCCACCCCCTCAGGGGTGAGGACGGGAACAGGAGGTTTCCTCGAGGGGGCCAAGGACGGGGAGCAGCGTTTCAGGAGGGAGGCATGAAACACGTTGTGTATACGAAAAGACGGGGGTAACTCCAGCCGGAAAGAGACAGGACTGAGGACCTCAATGACCTTATACGGCCCAATAAACCGGGGAGCAAACTTTTTGGACGGAACCTTGAGACGCAAGTTCCTGGATGACAACCACACCAGATCCCCGACCACAAACAGGGGGTTAGCAGAACGTCTTCTATCGGCCTGAGCCTTCTGTATGCTCTGGGACGCCTCTAGGTTCTTCTGAACCTGGGCCCAGACTGTGCACAGATCCCGATGAACGACCTCCACCTCGGGATTGTTGGAACAACCAGGTGAAACGGAGGAGAACCGTGGATTAAACCCAAAATTACAGAAAAAGGGAGAGACCCCTGACGAGTTACTGACCCGGTTATTAAGGGAAAATTCGGCGAGGGGAATGAAAGAAACCCAATCAAATTGACAGTCAGAGACAAAACATCTTAAGTATTGTTCTAGAGACTGATTAGTCCTCTCCGTTTGGCCATTGGTTTCAGGATGGAAAGCAGAGGAGAAGGACAGATCAATCCCCAACTTATTACAGAAGGCTCTCCAAAACAATGAAACAAATTGTACCCCCCTGTCAGAAACAATATTGACGGGGACCCCATGGAGACGCAGGATGTGTTTGATAAACAAGGTAGCCAACGTCTTGGCGTTGGGTAGTTTCTTGAGGGGCACAAAGTGGCACATTTTACTGAAGCGGTCTACCACCACCCACACCACCGACTTGCCTTGGGATGGAGGCAAATCGGTGATAAAATCCATGGAGATATGTGTCCAAGGTCTCTGGGGAATGGGCAACGAACGCAGTAAGCCCGCTGGTCGGGACCTGGGAGTCTTGGACCTGGCACAAACCTCACAGGCGGCGACGTAGGCCTTAACGTCTTTAGGCAAACCAGGCCACCAATAATTTCTGGTAATGAGGTGTTGGGTACCCAGGATGCCTGGATGGCCAGATAGTGCGGAGTCGTGATTTTCCCTAAGTACCCTTAGCCGGAATTGCAGGGGAACAAACAGCTTGTTCTCAGGAAGGTTCCCAGGAGCTGAACCTTGATCAGCAGCAATTTCAGAGACTAAATCGGACTCGATAGAGGAAATGACTATACCTGGAGGCAAAATACAAACAGGATCTTCCTCCGAAGGAGGGCTGGCCATGAAGCTACGCGACAGTGCATCCGCCTTAATATTTTTAGACCCGGCCCTATAGGTAACCAAAAAATTGAATCTGGTAAAAAACAACGCCCATCGAGCTTGTCTCGGGTTTAGCCTCCGGGCAGATTCTAGGAAAACCAGATTCTTGTGGTCGGTAAGGACCGTTACCTGGTGCCTAGCCCCCTCCAGGAAGTGGCGCCACTCTTCAAATGCCCATTTAATGGCTAAAAGTTCGCGGTTGCCAATATCATAGTTACACTCCGTGGGCGAAAACTTCCTAGAAAAGTAAGCACAGGGGCGGAGATGGGTGAGGGAGCTGGTACCCTGGGACAAGACGGCCCCCACTCCCACCTCGGACGCGTCAACCTCCACAATAAATGGCTCCCTTTGGTTGGGCTGAACCAGCACGGGGGCCGAGATAAAGCACTTCTTGAGGGTCTCAAAAGCCTGGACGGCCTCAGGGGGCCAATGGAGGACATCAGCACCCTTGCGAGTGAGGTCCGTAAGAGGCTTAGCGACGACCGAGAAGTTAGCAATAAATCTCCTGTAATAGTTAGCGAACCCCAAAAAACACTGTAGCGCTTTCAGGGAGGCAGGTTGGACCCATTCAGCCACAGCCTGAACCTTGGCAGGGTCCATGCGGAATTCATGAGGAGTGAGGATTTGACCTAAAAATGGTATCTCCTGTACCCCAAATACACATTTTTCGATTTTGGCAAACAGTTTGTTTTCTCGAAGGACCTGGAGCACTTTCCTGACATGCTCTATGTGGGAGGACCAGTCCCTGGAAAACACCAATATGTCATCAAGGTACACTACAAGAAATATCCCCAGGTAATTTCTCAAAATCTCATTTATGAAGTTCTGGAAGACCGCAGGGGCATTGCACAACCCAAAGGGCATGACGAGGTATTCGAAATGGCCTTCGGGCGTGTTAAACGCAGTCTTCCACTCATCCCCCTCTTTGATGCGAATAAGGTTATACGCCCCCCGTAGATCCAATTTAGAGAACCATTGGGCCCCCTGAACCTGATTAAAGAGATCAGGAATCAAAGGAAGGGGATACTGGTTCCTTACCGTGACCTTATTCAGGCCACGGTAGTCAATGCATGGCCTAAGACCACCATCCTTCTTCCCTACGAAGAAGAAGCCAGCACCTACCGGAGAAGAAGAGGGACGAATGTAACCCTTGGCCAGGGATTCCTGGATATACTCCCTCATGGCTTCACGTTCGGGACAAGAAAGGTTAAATATCCTACCCTTAGGAAGCTTAGCTCCTGGTACCAATTCGATAGCGCAATCGTATTCTCTATGAGGCGGTAACACTTCGGAGGCCTCTTTAGAGAAAACATCAGCGAAGTCCTGAACAAACTCGGGTAGCGTATTCACCTCCTTAGGGGGAGAAATAGAATTAACAGAAAAACATGACGTACAACATTCATTACCCCATTTGGTTAGCTCCCCAGTATTCCAGTCAAACGTAGGATTATGCAACTGCAACCAGGGAAGACCTAGAACCAAATCGTACGATAATCCCTGCATCAATAGTACAGAGCATTGCTCCAAATGCATGGAGCCAACAAGGAGTTCAAAAACAGGGGTATGCTGTGTAAAATAACCATTAGCAAGAGGAGTGGAGTCGATACCCACTACCGGAACAGGTTTAGGCAAATCAATCAGAGGCATAGCGAGAGACATAGCAAATTCCACAGACATGATATTAGTAGAGGACCCTGAATCCACGAAGGCACTGCCGGTAGCAGACCTACCACCAAAAGAGACCTGAAAGGGAAGCAATATCTTAGTATGTTTCATATTCACGGGAAATACCTGTGCGCCCAAGTGACCTCCCCGATGATCACTTAGACGCGGGAGCTCTCTGACAGCATTCTTACGCTTGGGACAGTTGTTTACTTGATGCTTGACATCCCCACAGTAGAAGCAGAGACCATTCTTCCTGCGGAATTCTCTACGTTGTTGAGGGGACACGGAGGCCCCGAGTTGCATAGGTATTTCTGAGTCTTTAGGGGAGAAACGAAGCAACGGGACTTCGGGAGGCATCATGGGGGAGTCGGAGGAAAAAACACATAAACGTTCACGTTGTCGTTCCCTGAGACGTCGGTCAAGTCGTACCGCTAAAGCCATAACCTGGTCTAGGGAGTCAGAAGAGGGATAGCTAACTAGCAGGTCTTTCAGGGCATTCGACAGACCCAACCTAAACTGGCACCTTAAGGCAGGGTCATTCCACCGAGAAGCTACGCACCACTTCCTAAAGTCAGAGCAATACTCCTCAACAGGTCTCTTACCCTGACGTAAGGTCACCAGCTGACTCTCGGCAAAGGCAGTTCTGTCAGTCTCGTCATAAATAAGTCCGAGGGCAGAAAAGAAACAATCAACGGAGGAAAGTTCAGGGGCGCCAGGAGCCAAGGAGAAGGCCCACTCTTGGGGCCCTTCCTGGAGCCGGGACATAATTATACCCACCCGCTGGCTCTCAGAACCTGAGGAGTGAGGCTTTAAGCGAAAGTAAAGCCTACAACTCTCCCGAAAGGAGAGAAAAGCCCTCCGGTCACCTGAGAACCGGTCGGGCAACTTGAGGTGGGGTTCAAGGGGTGCGGTGAGGGGAACTACCAAGGTAGCATCAGGCTGGTTGACCCTCTGAGCCATGGCCTGGACCTGTAGGGAGAGACCCTGCATTTGCTGAGCCAGGGTTTCACGGGGTTCCATAATGGTGTCAGGGACCAGGGTAGACTAGGTATAGGGCTTGTGAATTTGTAATGGTGGGGGGGGTAGGGAAACGGACAAGTGAGCCCTAATCTACCCGCCACTCTGTCCCTGCCTACTTGCAACGACCCGCCCTAGGCGACGGGGTACAACTGGGCGGCGGTCCCTGCGCTCAGTAAGTGCATGACAAACACGACAAACAAACAAGGGAATACAAGCAAGGGAAATGGGCAGTTGCTCGCGGAAACACCGTGAGCAACAGAGTAGTGAACGAGCCGAGTCAAGCCAGGAGAGTGCGAGGTACAAAGCGAAAAGCAGAAGAGTAGTCGGTAAGCCGGGGTCTGTATGGAGCAGGATCAAAAAGTAGCAGGAGCTGTAGCCGGGCCAGGAAACCTCAAGGAAAGAATTCACAAGCACAGATGGACAGGAAGAGCAGGCTTAAATAGACCGAGGGCGGGAGCTAGCTGAGTCTGGCCAGGTTGCGATAGGCTCTCCCACTCCTAAGCCTGCCAGCCTGAGTGGAGGAAGCTGGTGTCTGTCTCAGGGATGTACACTCAGGTGTTGACTGATTAATTCTGGGAATTAACCCCGAAGCAGTGCCTGGCAGATCCTTTACACTTATGCTAGAGCTAGGGCAACGTCTAGGGATGAACTACTTCATGGTACAAGGGAGAATAATAAATCTAAGTCCGTTAATACTGAACCATCTTCCCTTATTAGATGCATAGGGAACTTTGACAACTGTTCACATCAGATTAAAGACATTCTTAAAAAGCACTGGTCTATTCTGCAAACAGATACTGACCTCTGTGACATTATTTCTAGTATTCCCAACATTACCTATAGGAGAGGCAAGAACCTCCGTGAACATCTGATACATAGCCACTACTCTAGACCTTCCACGTCACATACGAGTTGGCTTCCACCCCCAGTACAGGGATCCTTTCCATGTGGCAGATGTTCCTTCTGCCCTTTAATGCCGACAACCAAAACTTTTGTAAACCCAAGTGACGGTAAGATGTTCACTATCAGACAATTTATAAACTGTCAAAGCAGTGGTATCATTTATGCAGCACGGTGTCCTTGCCCAAAACTATATGTGGGTAAGACTATTCAACAACTCCGTAGAAGAATTTCCAAACATAAAAGTACAGTTAACACAAAAGAAGATACACCTTTATCTAAACATATTAGATTCCATCATCAAGGTGACATTAATGCCCTGAAATTTTGGGGTATCACCCAAGTTAAACTGGGCCCCAGGGGAGGCAACCTTGATAAAAAACTTCTACAAGAAGAGGCCAAATGGATCCACAGGCTTGGATCCTTGAGCCCCAATGGACTAAATGAGGGCTTCACTTATGTTGCCTTCCTATAGTCTTTTATGACCTTTAAATGTCAGATAGATTACTTTGTAATCACCATCATTCGCTAGATAGCGAATTAGAAATCCCACATTTTTATCTATTAAAATGACAGCTTATCTCTCCACATACCCTTCTAATTTACATGCCCTTTTGGACCACTATTTATCTTCCTTTTCTTTTCTTCTTCCTAAGTGAACCACCCCTTTGGACTTATACAAGTATCTGGACACTATTTTTACACACTTATCTGGAGTGTAGACAATGCATACACATATATTGGAATACATACCTGATTCCCATTCGACCTCTTGTCTAGGCATCCAGAAACGTGCACTTATCCATATATCCGCTCGATTTGGTTAGGCTAAGTTAAATAATGAGACTTATCAACGTTACTATTTATCCAGATCTGTACTACAAAATTCATCTAAGTCCCTCCATGTCCCCAGTGCGCAAATGCGCTCCACGTTACCTCCTCTGTAAGCCATGCGATCTAAGACATATGCCTAAATATTTTATAAATGTCAAAATTGACTAAGTCCGATCGGTCTCTAAATGCGCATGCGCTGCTAAGAGAACCAAATGAGTATCTTATAAATGTCAAAACTGACTAAGTCCGATCGGTCTTTAAATGCGCAAGCGCCGCCAAGAGAACCAGAGGAGTAGCTAATTCTACTATGTCCGATCCTGGACACAGTGCCCATGCGCCGCTAAGAGAACCAGGGGAGTAGCTAATTTTACTGTGTCCGATTCTGGACACAGTGCCCATGCGCATTTGGCGCACTCTTATTGGCTACACTGATACGGCCCTCACATTGGCTAATTCCCATGTCAATCTTAGGATGTGGAGGCTCGTCCTCGTAATCGACACTCCATTGGTTCCGACACAGGTGGACACTGTGAATTACGAAATGGAAGTCTTTAAAGGAAGTAACAACACGTACACGCGCTTACTAGCCCCATTTTGATCCCCTGAGGACGCTGTGTTGACAGCGAAACATGTCGGGGGGGGCTAAATTCATTGTTTTAAACAGCCCTACTTGTCTAGCAAATCCAGCACACGAATCCAATTTTGAATTTAACTTGAATCCGTTCCAGTACGGCAGTCTGCAGCTATTTAGCTGTCATATCTGTCACTGGATAATTTCTAGCACTCTGTGCTCTGTCTGGCAATACATGCAGACGGAGTGTAAACTGAGCGTGTGTGGCAGCAACATCGGCTATAACTTTTAAATTGTTCGTATACATTGTTTATGTCCACCTGGACATTCTTAGTGGTAAAATCATTAAAAGTTATTTTTTAATAATATCAGTCAGCAGTTGGGAAATTGGCTTTCAGTGTGCTTTGGTACACTTAGTTCTTTTTGCTTTTGAACATGGGGCTTCTGAAAAAGCCATCCATTAGGACTTACGGGAGCACAGACATCTTATACCACACCCCAATGTACCGCTTGGCCATGTCCAGGATGCGCTATGAGGCAATACTTCGCTTCTTACATTATACTGATAATGAGCAGTGCCCACGCTGAGATGATCCCAGTTTTGACCATTTGTATAAACTGAGACCCCTATTAGACCATTTCAGTGCCCAGTTTGCCCAAGCATACACCCCCAAGAAGTGTATTTCTATTGATGAGTCCCTGGTACATTTTAAAAGGAGGCTTCAATTCCGCTAGTATCTGCCGAGTAAGAGGGCAGGCAAGGTATGGCGTAAAAATGTCTAAGCTGTGCAAGAGTGCATCAGGGTATACTTACAAATTTAGGATATATGAAGGGAAGGACACCAGTATTCAGCCCCCATAATGCACCCCCTTACTGGCAGTTAACACAAAAATTGTGTCGGATTTGGTGCAACCACTGCTGAACCAGGGTTACCACCTCTACCTGGATAATTTTTATACCAGCGTCCCACTCTTCAAGTGCCTCGCTTCCAGAAGTACTGTGGTATGCAGCACTGCTAGAAACAATCTGAGAGGCCTCCCTAAGTCTCTGCTTGGGCAAACACTCAGAAAGGGTGAGAGCAGAGCACATTCTAGCAGCAACATATTGTGTGTCAAGTACAAGGACAAGAGAGATGTCCTTGTATTGACTACAATACATGGCCACACCAGTATGTACCTGTACGAGGTACCAATACAGAGACCCCCAAACCAAACTGCATCCTGGACTACAATAGGTACATGCGAGGAGTGGACTTGTTAGATCAAGTCCTGAAGCCCTACAATGCCAATGCGGAAATCGAGGGTGTGGTATAAGAGGCTGGCAGTGCACATCATACAGATGGCACAATGCATACGTGCTACGTCGATGTGCAGGCCAGAGTCTGCTCAAAGAGGGGGATAAGGAAGGACACAATATATCAATGTGACACGTGTTCTGAAAATCCAGGGCTCTGTATGAAAGATTGTTTGAAAATTTACCATACATCCCTTGATTTTTAATCTACCCCAGTTATACTTACCCTGATGCACTCAGCACAGCTTATCCCCCTCATCACTCCCTTCTGAGCACTGCCGTGTGCTCAGGCAGCAGATAACAGCCACATGTAAGCTATTTCCGTACCTGGGAGAATCCACATTACAGTTTGTAGGGTGTATGTCTCCGGTGGCACATGCTGGGCACAATATATCGGACACTGAAATGGCATATATGTATAGAAAATTGCAAATCTCACTTTCCACCATCTACTGCGCATTATCTTTTACACAATACCTGTGGGGTCAAAATGCTCATTACACCTCTAGATGAATGTCTTAAAGGGTAGCTTTTAAAATGGGGTCACTTCTTGGGGGTTTCAACTGTACTGGTACCTCTGGGGCTCTACAAATGCGACATGGCACCTGAAAACCAATCCAGCAAAATCTGGACTCCAAAGAATGCATAGCACTCCTTCCCTTCTGAGCCCAACCATAGGCACAAACTGCAGTTTATCACTGCAAATGGGGTATTACCACACTCAGGACAAATTGGGCAACAAAATGGAGTATTTTATTCCTTGTGAAAATAAGAAATTTTTAGCCAAAACGACATATTATTAGAAAAAATGAAAATGTTTTTTAATTCACAGCCCAATTCAAATAAATTCTGTAAAAAAAATGATGGAGTCAAAATGGCTACAACACCCATAAATGAATTCCTTGAGGGGTGCAGTTTCCTAGTCACTTTTGGGGGATTTCTTAAATGTTGGCACCACACGACCTCTTCAAACATAGCATGGAGCCTAAAATATATTGTATTAAAAAACAGGCCCCAAAATGCAGTAAGTGCTTCTTTTCTTCTGGGGCTTGTGTTTTAGGCTACTAGTACACTAGAGCCACATGTGGGTTTTAAAAACTGCAGAATCTGGCCAATACATATTTAGTAATGTTTCTCTGGTGAAACCTTCTGTGTTACAAAAAAAAAACATGGATTAAAATTGAATTTCTGCAAGAAAAATGAAATTTGCAGATTTCACCTCCACTCTACTTAAACTCCTGTGGAACGCCTAAAGGGTTAAAAAACTTTTTAAATGCTGTTTTGAATACTTTGAGGGTACTAGTTTTTAAAATGGGGTGTTTTATGGGGTTTATAATAAATAGGCCCCTTAAAGCCACTTCAGAACTGAACTGGTACCTAAAAAAAAAAGGCTTTTGAAATTTTCATGAAAATAAGAGAAACTTCTGGTCATGTTCTAAGCCTTGTAACGTCCTAGAAAAATTAAATTAATGTTCAAAAAAATGATGCCAATCTAAAGTAGACATATGGGAAATGTTAATTAGTTACTATTTTGTTTGGTATAACCATCTGCCTTACAAGCAGATACATTTAACTTAAAAAATATGCTACATTTTCCACATTGTCTCTAAATTTTGCTATTTTTCATAAATAAACACTCAATGTATTGACCAAATTTTACCACTAACATAAAGCCCAATGTGTCTTGAGAAAACCATCTCAGAATCGCTTGGATAGGTAAAAGCATTATGCAGTTATTGCCACATAAAGTGAATTATGTCAGATTTGAAAAATGGGCTCTGAGCCTTAAGGCCCAAACTAGGCTGCATCCTTAAAGGGTTAAGGGGTTAAAATGCATCGACTAGCACCAAAAAACTGGAGTAAATGAAGCCAAGGGTCTAACGTACAGAACCAATAAAAACAAGGGGACATATACAAAAACACAGAAAAAGGCCATACTTACAAATGGACACAGCCAGGTCAGAAACGCTGATGAAGGAGTGAGCAGGTGCTTTAAATAATAATAGCCACTCCCACTAGTCTTGAGGGGAGTGGTTTGTGTGGTGCATGGGATGTGTAGTAAGAAATAATAAATGAATAGTGTGTGTGCAAGTGTAATACTATAAGTAAAATATAGGGGGCAGTAATGAGTGAAGTGCCTCAATAGAAATAAATGGATAATGGGGTGCAAGTGTGTGAAACATGGAGGGATAGTGTGTACGTCATGAGGCACAACGTGTATAGCCAGGTAGAAGCCTATTTGTGACGCCTTGATAGTTCATAGAGCGGGCTACCCTGCTATACACGTTGTGCCTCATGACGTACACACTATCCCTCCATGTTTCACACACTTGCACCCCATTATCCATTTATTTCTATTGAGGCACTTCACTCATTACTGCCCCCTATATTTTACTTATAGTATTACACTTGCACACACACTATTCATTTATTATTTCTTACTACACATCCCATGCACCACACACACCACTCCCCTCAAGACTAGTGGGAGTGGCTATTATTATTTAAAGCACCTGCTCACTCCTTCATCAGCGTTTCTGACCTGGCTGTGTCCATTTGTAAGTATGGCCTTTTTCTGTGTTTTTGCAAGGGTCTAACATGTCTAGCAAGATGTGCTAAATTTATGATACAGTGTGCGCCACTTTAATAAATTTGGTGCATTTTATGACTGCCTGGATTAAGTTTACACTGTCTAAATGTTATACAACATTAGTAAATCAGCCCTGTGTATCCAGAATGCTGATGCCTTCTCTATCTTTCATGTATCAGCCCAGCTTCATTGCTTTCTACTTCTAAGGCCCTGTTCCCATCTGTTTGTGATGTACGTCTAGCATGTATGCCAGGAAAGCTCCTTGCATACACACTAAATGTGTCCATAAAGTAACATTAGCCCGATGGTGGCTAAAAGAGTGTCCTTTCGGTCTGCGTCAGGCCAGTATATGTCAGTAGAACCCGTTATTCCATACAACGGAATCTAGAAAAGAAAACATTCCACGTGGTATATGCTTTTTTTTTTTAACATGCAAGCCCATGAGTGACAGATTCCGCTGTAGGGCATACATCATAGGCATCCGTTAAACATATATTCATGTACTTTTCATTAGCTTTTCATGATGTACAGTATACGTTAAACAAATGGCATAAATGCCTATGGTCTAACTACCGCTGTAGTAGCCATAGCAGCTGCTACGGGGCCCACCGCGCTATGGCTGCTACAGCGGTAGCGACATCACAGCTACAGCGGTAGCAGTAGCAATGCCACATTCAATAGAATGTTTTGACGCAGATACTATTGGACGCTATACCAGAGCAGGGAGATATCTCCCTGCTCTATCATAGGCTACACATACCTCCCAACCGTCCAGGCGGGTGGCCGGGGGTATGTCACGTGCAGATACAGTTGAACCCAATTCTGAAGGAGGAAACCATCCGCTCCCAGCTTCAGAATTAGTTCAGAGCGGAGGAGCAGAGGGGGCTCCTCCGCTCGCGGAGGACTCCCCAGGCACAGCGCTACTTTAAGTGCTGTGATCGGGGAATCCCTGATGTCCCTGTCCATATATGGACAGTGATGTCAGTCGCTACTCCTAGTGTGGAATCCCTATTTTGCTGATGAGCTGGCCAGGGATTCTGCTCCTAGGGGAAACCCCTGAGGTCACTGTCCATATATGGAAAGTGACTTCAGGGGCTCCTCTTGGAGCGGAATTTCCGGCCAGGGTCGGCAACAGGGATTCCGCTTAAGGAGTAGCCACTGATGTCACTGTCCATATATGGACAGGGACATCAGGGCTTCCCTCTCGGGGAGCGGAATTCCCGGCCTATGCTCTGGCTGTGAATTCCGCTCCTAGAGGGAGTCCCAATGTCACTATCTGGTGCTATCTTCAATTACTATCAGTGGCGGATTATCATCAGGGCAGTTCGGGCGGGCGCCCGGGGCCCACGGCTCCCAGGGGGCCCATAGCCACCCAAACCCCCTCATGCCCAGTGGTGTCGCTAGCCCTGGAGGGAGCCCCGGTGCCAGGACCGCACCTGTCATCAGACGAATGGAGCTTCGCTCCTACTTAGCAGCCGTGGTCTCTGCTGCTTTAGAAGCTCCCCCTCCAGCCCCCCTTCCCTGCTGTAAACATCTCTCCTCCTGCTGCTAGCTGTCGGGACATGGGGGAGGGGAGACTGTCGGCGGGCTCTGTGTTGGGCTGTGAGCAGGAGAAGGGCTGCAGTGAAGACTCACAAATATCCTACATAAAAAGTAAGTGCATGTGTGTTTACAATGTGTATTTTATATGTATATAATGTGCATACTCGTGTGTGTTTACAGTGTGTACTTTATATGTGTATAATGTGCATACTCGTGTTTGTTTAAAGTGTGTACTTTATATGTGTATACTGTGCATACTCGTGTGTACTTTATATGTGTATAATGTGCAAACTCGTGTGTACTTTATATGTGTATAACGTGCATACTCGTGTGTGTTTACAGTGTGTACTTTATATGTGTATAATATGCATACTCGTGTGTGTTTACAGTGTGTACTTTATATGTGTATAATGTGCATACTCGTGTGTAATTTATATGTGTATAATGTGCATACTTGTGTGTACTTTATATGTGTATAATGTGCATACTCGTGTGTACTTTATTTGTGTATAATGTGCATAATGTGCATACTCGTTTGTACGTGCGCGTGCGCGTGTGTGTGTGTGTATATATATATTTCTGCAGCATTTTTTGCTGCAGAAAATGGTGCATATTTTGCTGCATTTTTCTCAGGGTTGGGAGGTGGTGACATCTCCTCTGAAAAAAACACAACAATTCTGTCCACTTTCCGCAGCAGGAATTGACATGCTGCAGTATGAGAAATATGCAAAATGTCTGGTCGGAAATTTTACGCAGCGTCTGGATGAGATTTGGTAAATCTCACTCATTTTGCTGCTACCGCATTCTGCGTATTTTCCGGGTGGAAAATACGCAGCAATTCCGTTAAGTGTGGACAAGCCCTAATACAGTAGCAGCAGAGTAGATTAGATGTGAACAATTCTCATCCATACGCTGCGTAAATGATAAGTGGGGGAAAAAAAAGCTCAGAAATTGACCTGCGGTGCGTTTTTTTATTCAGCAGCATGTCAATTGTATTTGCGTAAACGCTGCTCATTTGTTTCGGGTTTTCCCCATTTAACCCCTTAATGACCAGCCTATTTTAGACCTTAATGACCAAGCCATTTTTTACGTTTTTCCATCGTCGCATTCCAAGACCTATAACCTTTTTATTTTTGCGTCGACATAGCCGTATAAGGTCTTGTTTTTTGCGGGACAAGTTGTACTTTTTAATAGCACCATTTTGGGGGACATATTATTTATTGATTAACTTTTATTAACTTTTTTTTGGGGGGGGGATAGAAAAAAAACTGAAATTTCGCCACTCTTTTTCGCGTCTTAAATAAACGGCGTTTACCGTGTGATATAAATAATGCAATAACTTTATTCAGCGGGTTGTTGCGATTGCAACGATACCAAATTTGTATCGTTTTTGTATGTTTTACTACTTTTACACAGTAAAAACGCTTTTTTTTCAAAATTATTTGTTTTTGTGTCTCCATATTTGAAGAGCCGTAACGTTTTTATTTTTTCGCCGATGCGGTCGTATGAGGGCTTTTTTTTTGCGGGAAGACTTGTAGTTTTTATTGGTACAATTTTTGAGTAGATGCGACTTTTTGATCTCTTTTTATCAAATTTTTTTAAAGTCAGGATTCACAGAAAACAGCAATTTTTCCATAGTTTTTTATTTAATTTTTTACGGCGTTCACCGTGCGGGTTAAATAATGTAATAGATTTATAGTCGGGGTCGTTACTTTATTTTGGTTTTTTTTAATAGTAAAGCATTTTGTAAGGGGAAAAGCTGGGTTTTTCATTTTTTTTCAAATTTTTTTTTTTATTAACTTTATTAAACTTTTTTTCACTTTTTTACTAGTCCCACTAGGGGACTATAATATGCGATTCTCCGATCGCTATTATAATACACTGCAATACTTTTGTATTGCAGTGTATTACTGCCTGTCCGTTTAAAACGGACAGGCATCTGCTAGGTCATGCCTCCGGCATGATCTAGCAGGCATTCGCTCCAGGCAGACTTGGGGGCCTTTATTAGGCCCCCGGCTGCCATTAGAGATACAGACACTCGGCGATCGTATCGCCGGGTGTCGGTGGGAGAGAGAGGGAGCTCCCTCCCTCTCTCCAAAACCACTCAGATGCGGTGCACACTATTGCGCACTGCATCTGAAGGGTTAAACAGGTGAGATCGATACTAATATCGATCTCACCCGGCAGAGCAGGGACGCTCCCAGCCCTCAGCTGCCTCTAACAGCTGAGAGCAGGGAGATTTGACGCTCCCTGCTCTGTTTACTTTATCCTGATGCAGTGCCGTAAAAAGGCATATGCATCAGAATAAAGCCCGTTAGTGACCGCCGTTAAAAGGCGTATTGGCGGTCACTAACGGGTTAATTCAATGGGGAGGTAAAACCTGCAACAGATAGCAGATGTTATGTAAAATTACAATTTAGAAAAAATAAAAATCTTATACTTGCCCAGAATTCTGTTTCTTGGTCCGGGCCGGCCTTCTGGGATGACGTTTCACGCCATGTGACTGCTGCAGCCAATCACAGGCCAATCACAGGCTGCAGCAGTCATATGGGATAAAATGTCATCCCAGGGCTGCAGTGTAGCGACGCTGTGTAGCACTATATACAAGGGGGGGGGGAGCGCTGTGTGGCACTATATATAAGGGGGAGTGCTGTGTGATGCTATCTATAGGGGGCTGTGTGACGCTCTCTACAGGGGGTTGTGTGTGTGTGGCTCTATCTACAGGGGGAGTGTGTGTGGCTCTAGCTACAGGGGGAGTGTGTGGCTGTATCTACAGGGGGTGTGTGTGTCTCTATCTACAGGGGTGTGTGTGTGTGGCTCTAGCTACAGGGTGTGTGTGTGTGGCGCTGTCTACATGAGGGGTTGGCGCTGTGTCCCTGCACAGTGTGATACTGTCAGTATGTAGGGACACAGCCCTGTGAAAGGGGAATCGTAACACCCATTTGTTAATGCTTGTGAAAAAAGGTAGTGTTAGCAATAGTTACGGCGCGGCAGGGTGGTGGTGGAGAAGGGGGGCCCAAGTTTGGGTAACAGCCCAGGGCCCATGGTCTTCTTAATCCGCCACTGATTACTATTCAATTACTTCAATAACTTCATTATTCTGCATGGGGGCTTCTGTGGGCATTATACTGTTTGGGGCGTCTGTGTGGGCATTACAGTGTATGGGGGCATCTGTGTTGTCATTATACTGTATAGTGGCATCTATGGGTCCGTGTACTGTATAATGGCAGCTATGGGGGCATTATACTGTAATGGTGGCAGCTAGAGGGCAGTATCTGTGTGGGGGCAGCTATTCGGTATTATACCGTGTGGGAGGCACTATGGGAGCATGATACTCAGTGGCGTAACTACCGCTATAGCAGCCGTAGCGGCTGCTACGGGGCCCGCAGCATGTGGGGGCCCGTGCCACCCGCCGTCACAGCCCCCCCTCCCATGGCCGGAGGCTCCGCTAGCAGCCGCTACGGCTGCTACAGCGTGACGCCACTGAAGGGGTTGCTCCTACAAAAGACATGTATCCCCTATCCACAGGATAGGGGATACATGTGGGATCACTGGGACGCCCAGCGATAAGGAGAACAGTGCCCCGAAGTTCTCCATGACAAACCTCAGACTTCCGGGGTCTGTCTGCAGCTCCATAGAAATTACTTGCGCACCGATCGCGCTTGTGCGCATACGTGACCAGCGCTCCTTTCATTTTTATTGAACTGCGCAGACCCCGGAAGTCCGAGGTTTGTCATGGAGAACATTGGGGGACTTTCGGTCCCCTGTTCTCCTTATTGCTGCCAGTGATCACACATGTATCCCCTATGCTGTGGATAGGGGATGCATAAATTCACTGAAGTGACAATTGAGTAAAATATACCTTTTATTATAGTAACTCGCTAAAAACAGGGGTAACACACCACTGTGAAAAAAGCCCCACCGTGTATATTAAAAAATGTATTAAGCAATAAACACTGAGTAATTTAGATAAGTATATCTCAGTGTTTGTATAGATATTCACCGGAATCAGCATTTAACCTGGGCACAACAATAGTACGAGCCCCAAGAACACACCAGGGTCCGTAATCAAACACCGGAGTCTCCTAGTGCTGGGTCCACTACAATGCTACTGTCCCCTATGCAACAATCCCACATACAAAAACGACCCTACGCGTTTCAAATACTCATCCTCAGGGGTCTGTATCTTGGTCACTCTGGCCTAATTACCAGCGATAAATATTCAGCAGCAGGTATTCTGCTGCGCATCACGGAAGGATGCTCGCGTCGATGTCAGCGGCATACTTCTTTTCGGGCACTGAGTTGCTATAAGCACCAGACTCCACCCCTCGTACTTGGCGGCGCTGTCCGAACTAACCAATCACAGCGCCCCCTGAATTCGTGACGCCTGTCCATGTGACTCCCGGCCGTCATCTGACAGCCCGGAACCATCATTGACCGCATCAGAACGAACACGCAGGCGCAGTGGAAGCCACGGACACATCGCCCATGCTGCCAAGAAAGAGCAAGGTAAGAGCAAAACGATATAGAATATAGGATATATCTTGCGGGTCAGTTCCACACCGCAAGTGGACTATCTTAAACCAACTCTTTTACTGTAACCACGTATTGGATAGATAAATGTGGTGTCCCTCACATTATGAAGTTTGGATTAAAAACCTGTTACACGCGACCTAGCCAGTTGGCCATATCAATCAGAGTGCACTACGCAAACACCCCCCCACCCGTCAAAGCAACCATATTGGCCTGGCTGCTTGAAGATGGATGATATAGTTGCATGTTAAATAAAGCACGTATAATTAGTCTGCTCGTTTAGACCCGCTGGTTGTGTACATGCCAGTCTGTGGATCCACTGGGCTTCTTTGCGCAGAATTAGATTATCCCAGTCGCCTCCCCTTTTCGGAGGTCTTATAAGTTCAATTGCTTTAAACTTTAAACATTCTGCACGACCCTGGTGTTTAGCATGTACGTGTTTCGATATCGGGGTATCCCTAGCATGGACAATATCTCCAACATGCTCCCTTATCCGGCGCCGAAATTGTCGCACCTTTTTACCCACATAATTAAGGGGGCATGGACATGTGATAAGGTAAACCACCCCCGCTGTTTTGCAGTTAACAAAATCACGAATGTCGTACTCCTCTTTTGTTGCGACAGTCGTAAACCTGTTTCCCTTAAGGATGAAGTCGCAGGCCTTACAGCTACCACATCTATATGTACCTGGTGTTTGTCTATCCAGCCATGTGCCCCTCGGTATAATGGGGTCAAAACAACTATGCATGACTCTATCCCTAATGTTTTTCCCTCTACGATACGTGACTGAGGGCCATTGTGTGATCTGGTCTGCCAAATCTGTATCAGCACTGAGAATACGCAAGTACCTTTTAAGGATTTGCATGATATCATTATGTTTCGAATCATAAGTACCTATGAGTCTCGTAACTCGTTCTTCTTTACGTTTTTTAGGAACAAGGAGACTCTGCCTGTCTGCGTCCCTCGCTCCCTCATAGGCCTTCCTGATTACACCCATGGGGAAACCTCTATCCTTCAATCTAATTTTGAGCTCCTGTGCCTGACTCTCAAAATCGTCCATGGAGCTGAAATTCCGGCGTACTCTCATAAATTGGCCTTTAGGAATGCCACGTTTGAGGGGATAGGGATGACAACTGTTCCATTGTAAGAAACTATTGGTTGCTGTTTCCTTCCGGTGTACTTTGGTGCGAATTGTGCCTTCCATTGTTTTTATAATTTTCAGATCTAGAAAGGACAGTTCTTGGTCACTAATCTCGCACGTGAACCTTAGCCCTAGATCATCTGTGTTGAGGGCTGCTACAAAACTATTGAACTCCTCAGCTGTTGAGTTCCAAAACAACAGCACGTCATCAATATATCTAATCCATATCCCAATTGACGAAGTCCATTTGGCAAATTTATCCCCAAAGACAATTGTCTCTTCCCACCAGCCAATAAATAGATTTGCATAGGTGGGAGCAGTAGGGCTCCCCATTGCTGTGCCACATTGCTGGTGAAAAATCTTGTCTTCAAAGATAAATATATTTTTTTCCAGAACAAAGTGTAGTAGCTGCAAAACAAAGTGGTTATGGGCCACAAACTGAGTGCCCCTCTTCTAAGGAAGTACTCTACCGCCTCACACCCCAGTTTGTGTGGAATGGACGAGTACAACGCCTCTACATCCAGGCTAGCCAACAATGTGTTGTGTTCCAAAGTAATACCTTAAATTTGTTTCAGAACATCCATGGTGTCACGTACATATGATGTGAGACCCAGTACAAACGGACGCAGCACCTGATCTATATATGTACTCACGTTCTGGGTTAAGTTGTTAATGCCTGAAACAATAGGTCTGCCACGTAAGGGGGGATACCCTTTGTGGATTTTGGGCAGGCTATAAAAACATGCCATGATGGGAAACTGTGGGAACAAAAAACCAAACTCACTAGCACTGATCAAGGATCTGCTTTTCGCATCACTTAAAATGCCCAGAAGCTCCTTTTTGAACAGTGCTGTGGGATTGTCCTTTAAAATGGTGTAACAGTCAGGATTGAGTAAAATGTCCTCACACATTTTCTTATAGTCATCTCTGCGCATAACCACGATGTTCCCACCCTTATTGAATGCTTTCAGAACAATGTTTTGTTTTTTCTCCAGAGTGGTCAGAGCTGATCGTTCGGACCAAGACAGATTGTTGTCTATGCCCCTCATATCCTGACTAAGACTTTTAATCTCGTCTCCCACCATGTCTACAAATAAATCCACATTGGTAAAGTCTCCTATTGGTGGCAGCTTCCTACTCTTCATCTTAAGATTGGTGAATGGGCCTAAACCTGGGGTTCTACCAGATTCCTCTAGTAACCCCTCTAGGGTCTCAAGGCCTTCCATATCCGATTCTTACAAACCCATTTCCATGCATTTTTTCCTATTATGATGTTTGAAGAATTTAATCCATTTCAGCTTGCGAGCAAACAAATTAAGGTCTTTTATCCAGGTAAATGAATCGAACTTCACTGTGGGGACAAAAGAAAGCCCCTTTTCTAGTAACATAGTCTCAGATGCGCTCAGATTGTGTTCAGATAGGTTTATGATTTGTAGCCTATTCGTACCTTTTCCCTTCACTAATCCTTTTGTCCCCTCAGCATGTAGCGGGAAATCGGGGGATTGTTGGATAAAAAATTATTGCCACTATTGGAAGAAGCTCTGGCACGGCCTCTATTCCTACCTCTGGCTCCTCCCCTAAATTTCTGTCTCCCACCACAGGGGATGCTTGTCTTTTGTAGGACACACTATAGGCCGTTTTTTTTGTTTTTGGGGGGGGGGGGGTCTGTATGGCATTATCTACAGGGGGGGTTCTGTATGGCGTTATCTACAGGGGAAGTTTGTATGGCGTTATCTACAGGGGGGTTCTGTATGGTGTTATCTACAGGGGGTCTGTATGGCATTATCTACAGGGTGGGTCTGTATGCCATTATCTACAGGGGGGTTCTGTATGGCGTTATCTACAGGGGGGTCTGTATGGCGTTATCTACAGGGGGCGTCTGTATGGCGTTTTCTACAGGGGGGGTTCTGTATGGTGTTATCTACAGGGGGTCTGTATGGCATTATCTACAGGGGGGTCTGTATGGCGTTATCTACAGGGGGTGTCTGTATGGCGTTATCTACAGGGGGGCTGTATGGCATTATCTAGAGAGGGGCTGCATGGCATTATCTAAAGGGGGCTCTGTATGGCGTTATCTACAGGGGGCTGTATGGCGTTATCTACAGGGGGCTGTATGGTGTTATCTACAGGGGGCTGAATGGCGTTATCTACAGGGAGATTTGGGGCTGTAAGACATTATCTACAGGGGGGCTGTATGGCGTTATCTACAGGGGGGGCTGTATGGCATTATCTACAGGGGGCTGTATGGTGTAATCTACAGGGGGATTTGGGGCTGTAAGACGTTATCTACAGGGGGGCTGTGAGACGTTATCTATAGGGAGATGTATGGTGCTATCTACAGGGGGGTGGTGTGTATGGTGGAATCTATAGGGAGGCACTATCTACAAGGGGGGGTTGTGTGATACCCAGCGGAGGAGGGCCCCAGTCAAAAGTTTGCTATGGGGCCCAGTATTTCCTAGTTACGCCCCTGATGATACTGTTTGGGCTGAACCTGGTGTGTATGGGCAGGAATTGACTGGGATTAGAGGTGTGGCTTAAAAGAAAACAAATTGTTGTTTCCAGCTGCGCGTCGCATCGGTTGTCCCTCTTTGTGATACTTGAAAGTACAGCACTGTCTACAGGGAGGGCTATATAGAACTGTATGGGGAGACTGTTTAGCCCTGTCTACAGGGAGCGCTGTATAACACTGTCTTCAGGAGGGGCAATATAGCACTCTCTACAGGGGGGCTGTATGCCACTGTCTACAGGGGTGCTGTATAGCACTGTCTACAGGGGGCTGTATAGCACTTTCTACAGGAGGCTTTATAGCACTGTCTACAGGGCGCTGTATGGCACTGTCTACAGAGGGGGTTGTATAGCACTGTCTACAGGGGGCTGTATAGCACTGTCTACAGGGGGGCTGTACAGCACTGTCTACAGGGGGGGCTGTATAGCACTGTCTGCAGGGGGGCTGTATAGCACTGTCTTCAGGGGGGCTGTATAGCACTGAATGGGGACACTGTATAGTTGTCTACAGGGGGCGCAGTATAGCACTGTCTACACGGGGCTTTATTGCACTGTCTACAGGGGGGCTGTATGGCACAATCTACAGGAGGGGACTGTATGGCACTATCTACAGGGGGGTACTATCTACAAGGGCGGGCTGTGTGTGGCACCCAGGAGAGGGGGGCCCAGTCAAAAGTTTGCTAAGAGGCCCAGTGTTTCCTAGCTACGCCCCAGGTAATGGATGCCTGTGGTGGATGTGATACAGTCGCATCCGTCACTCATAGGCTATTATAGCATCCGTTTAACATATATGTCATGAAAAGCTTATGACGTATAGGCTAAACGTATGGTAAAATTTTTATATAAATAACATGTCTCTATGAATGACCCGAATCACTATCCTGCTATTCTGAGCGCAGTGAGGATCAGAAGAAGTAGATCATCTTCTTGCCCACAATAATAATAAAGAAACTCAGACCTGCGCTGCTCCAGAAAACAGATGAAAACATAGTGGTGTTCAGGGGTGCACATTCATTTTAGGTGACCCTGCAGCACTGACTACATCTCCTTTTTATAGACACATATGAGTTTATTCTCTGTTTTAATTACTTTCTCAACATTTTATAGCAAGGCATCCTAACAGTCAACTGAAACAATGCAATCTAATGGGTGTGTTACCGTGAACAAATGTTTATTATTGAAACATATGTTATTATTAGATTTATGTCACCTTTATTTAAAATGCAGGCCAAGTAAGCACACCCAGCAATAATTAAATGGTAATCAATAATTATATGTTCAGGAATTTAGAACAAAGAGGATCTCATATTTATGTAATTCATCAGTATACTTCAAGGAAGAATTCTACCACATTATCAGATTACTGTATCCTTCCTCTAAAAAAAGCCATGCAGGTGCAAACAGGGGTGGACATAGACATAGACAGCAGAGGACCCCTGGCTGGCCGCAAACTCTCCAAAAGCTCAAAGAACACCCCACCCTTATGTCTAGCAATCCACCAATACTTGTGGGCACTTGTTATTAGCTCAGTCCCTTACATGCAATCCAATAGACAGTATGCAGCTGCTTTTAAAGTGGCAGTGGACCCCCCTACTTATTGGGTCCCTTTGCAGCTGCACAGGTTGCACCAATGGAATGTCCGCCCCTGTGTGCAAAGTTGTACAACAACTGCATCACAACAAAATCAGGGGAAAATGTTGTAGTTTCTTTAGGGGGGTTACTATAGATCTTTCTTATGATCACAGCCATAGTTTTAAAGAAATTGTTTCTACCAAGGCTTTTTTATTTTTTTGTATCACAATTTTCTTAACACAATAAAATTGAAATTTATGGGCATGCTGCATATTTTATAACACAGTGTAAGACCTAGAAAAGCATATTTACAGATGTGATTCCCATACACAGTCGAGTAACATTATTATGGCCACCTCCTACTTTCGACGTAGCCTATGAAGGAAGTGTTGTGGGCTTGGTGGGTATATAAGGTGTGCAATATGCTGTCTGAACACATATCACTCATTGTTGACATGGGTAAAAGTTGGAAAAAGGGATGATTATTGGCTTTCGGGCAAAGAGTGGCAGTATTTCTCAAACAGCGCAGTTTGTGAACTGTTCACGTGCTGCTGTGTTGAAAGTGTAACGTCAGTGGACAAATGGCACCGACGTGGAAGCTGCGGAGCACCACGTGCAATTGATGTGAGAGGTAAACGTCGGCTACGAAGGTGCACGTGGGACAAACGACACGCTACAGTGGAGCAGCTCACCATGAAAATCAACCAGGGGGCTACCAGACGTGTATATAAAACAACAGTTCAGCGCACCCTACTGCGTACGGGGCTCCGAAGCAGACGGATGGTCACTGCTCCGATGCTAACAAAGGTGAGGCACGTTTTCTACTTCATCGAACGGATGATTGTTGGCGTGTCAGGCGAGAAACATCAGAGAACAAACACCCTGCAACCATTGCTGGAAGAACACAAGCTGGTGGAGGCAGCATTATGGTCTGGGGAATTTTTTCATACCATTCTCTCGGCCCACTCATCCATGTGGAAGACACTCTGTATTCAAGATATAAAGCAGCTGTATCTCAAAAAGTAAAAATTATGTTTAATACGTTTTTAAAAAGGTTGCACCAAACACTATACACAATTTTCTTAAAAAAGCAAACCTGTTTGAAAGGTTTACATAGCCTTTAACACATCAAATAAAAACAAATGTCAACACCTCTTTTTAAAGGGTAAGTAAATGTTTAACAAACTTCTGACATGTCATAGTGACATCAACTTTTGATGGGTGGGGGTCCGGGTGCTGAGACCCCCACCTATCGCTAAAACGAAGCGGCAGAAGCGCTCATATGAGCGCTGAGCCACTTCGTTTCTGTTCGCCTTTTTCCGGAAAGCCAAAGTAGCAGTGTACGGGCTCATTGACTTTCTACGAGCCCGTACACAAACTGCTCAGCTTTCCAGAAACAGAAACCAAGTGGCTCAGCGCTCACACGAGCGATTCTGCCGCTTAGTTTTAGAGATCGGTGGGAGTCTGCGAGCGACGCTGCTTCCGTAATTTTCATTCGGTTTTATGGGACTTACGGAAACAGCGTAGCTCAGCAAGCTACGCTGTTTTAATCAGGATGTGGTTAGGAGGCAGAGAGAGCAAAAACAGGTGGTTATGTCATACATTTCCCTTATGGGAAAACTGAGGGCTGTATGGGGGGATTATATTGCAAGGGGAGGTGAGGTTGTCTCACTGACTGCTGGGGGCTCTATAGGGAGGTCTGAGTGCCTGATTCTGACATCTCTGTGGGGGGGGGTAGACCCCCATAGAGCCCACCGCTCAGACCCGCCTATAGAGCCTCCAGAAGTTAGTTGCTCAAACTCCATATAGAGCCCCCAGAATTTAAACACTCAGACCCCCTTATAGAGCCCCCAGCAGTCAGACAATTTGACTTCCCCTTGCAATATATTAGTAACTAGTGAGGGCTCTATGGGAACGGGGGATTATACTGAACGGGGTGGTCTAACCATCTAAGTGACGCCAGAGGACTCTATGAAGGAGGGACTAATCCCCCCATCCCCCATAGAGCCCTCAGTATTTCAGTATTTATTATACAGCAGGTGAAGGGTTGAGTGTGTAACTGACTGCTGAGTGTCTATGGAGGGAAATTATTATCCCCCCATAGAGTCCTCTGCAGTGAGTTAGATGGAAACCCCCCCCCCCTGCTGTATAATAAATACTGAAATATTGAGGGCTCTATGGGGGATGGGGGGATTATTCCCCCCTCCATAGAGTTCTCTGCAGTGAGTTAGATGGAAATCCCCCCTGCTGTATAATTAATCCCCCCTTAGCATCTGCCGATTGTTGCTTGGGGCAGGAGGCGAACAGCAGACTAACCTTCTTCCTCACCGCTCGACCACCGCCCTTCTCTTCTGTTCCTCACTGGTGGTACGTGAAGCGTCAAAGAGGGGCGTGTTCTACAACCTAGCAGATGCACGGCTGCTAGTCCTATCCACCCCTGCTATTACTATCCCTCCCCCTCCACCCCATCAGAACTGTGCTGGTGGCTCTATTACATTACAGTCCACCCCTCCCTTCCCTCCCTCCCTCTCAGCAGCAGTCATTAGCGGTGCTAGCACCCCGAGAGATCCTAGAGTCTCTTAAGTGATTTTTTAAATTATGTGCGATTCAGGGGCGGCCATGGGCCCCCTGGGAGCCTTGGGTCCCGGGCGGCCGCCCGAACCACCCATATGATAATCCGCCACTGCATATGCCCATACATGCTGTTTGTCTTCCCTGGGGCAGATGGAGTCAGTGGTTGGAAGAGCATGACCAAGACTTCCAAGTACTTCCCTGGCCTCCTAATTCGCCAAACTTAAACCCAATTGAGCATCTGTGGGACCATGTGATGTGGAATGTGTTCAAACGGTGAGGGGATAGAAGGATGCGGCCCAGCAATGCGACCACAATTGTTACACCACAGACCTCTTAATAAATCTGTCACATCTTACTCCAGTTGAGCAGAAAACTAAGACTGTCGTATGAAAGGCCAGACTTAGTAAATCTTTCTTTAACCCCTTAATGACCACCGATACGCCTTTTCATGGCGGTCATTATCTCCCCGAAAAAAAGTTAATAAAAGTTAATAAAAAAGTTCTATATACCACAAAACGGTGTCATTGAAAAATACAACTCATCCCGCAAAAAACAAGTCCTCATACAGCCATGTTCACGTGAAAATAAAAAAGTTATAGCTCTCTGAATGTAACAATGAAAAAACAAAAAAAATTGCTTGGTCATGAGGGCCCAGAATGCATGCAGGGGGAAGGGGTTAGGTGTTCTCCGTACACATACTTTGGCAGGGTCAAAATGGTGGGTGCATTTTTTTGTCTTGACTTACCCGGCAATGACAATATTGTTATGTGGTCAACACACGTCTCTACCCCAGTTGGGTGGTGTCGAAAATGAGCATAATGCATGTCAATTATACAGAGTTGTCATAATAAAGATATATAATAATAAAGGTCTATTGTTGAACTCAAAGGGATTATATTATCATTATCTCTATTTATTTTTTTCTTAATAAAGGTTTTATAAACATCAGAGTTGTTTTTCTTATGGCCCAACATTTGTTGATATCCTTTTGTGACAAACATAGATACAATACAACTACTTAGGCCTCATGCACACGACCGTATTTTTTCCCACCCGTAAATACTGGCGTAAATACGGGTCCGGTGTCACACGTATTCCACCCGTTTTGCACCAGTATTTACGAACCCGTGCTCGTAAATATGGGTCCGGTGTCACACGTATTCCACCCGTATTTACGAGCACGTTTTTGGCGGCAAAATAGCACTGCACTAATCGGCAGCCCCTTCTCTCTATCAGTGCAGGATAGAGAGAAGGGACAGCCTTTTCTGTAATAAAAGTTAAAGAAATTCATACTTACCCGGCCGTTGTCTTGGTGACGCGTCCCTCTCTTCACATCCAGCCCGACATCCCTGGATGACGCGGCAGTCCATGTGACCGCTGCAGCCTGTGATTGACCTGTGATTGGCTGCAGCGGTCACATGGCCTGAAATGTCATCCAGGACGTCGGGCCGGATGTCGAGAGAGACGCGTCACCAAGGCAACGGGCGGGAGACCGGACTGGAGGAAGCTGAAAGTTGTCGGTAAGTATGAACGTCTTTTATTTTTATTTTTTACAGGTTTATACTGATCGGTAGTCACTGTCCAGGGTGCTGAAAGGGGGGACTGCACTTTGATCGCGTCACAGAAAATAACTGAAAATCAAAGCCCACAACTCATATGGCCAACCAGCCCAGGGTCCATTAAAGGACCCCAGGGCTGTCTGAACATATTTCCTGTTGTTAGGGCATACTGAGGTATGCCCTAACAATTGCCTGTGTACAATCTGTACACAGGCTAATGTACTGGCATATAGATCTATTCCAGTACATTACAGTTACAAAATAAAAATAAAAATTATAAATCCCTTTATGGGATTAAAAAAAAAAGTTAAATGATTGTAAAAAAAATTAATGATAAATAAATAAAAAGTAAAAAAAATACACAGAAACACATTTTTTTATAATAAATAAACTTTTTTAAAATATAAGTCCCAAAACATGAAATAATATGGACATATTTTGTATTGCCACGACCGTAACAACCTGTACAACAAATGTATAGCATTATTTATGATGATCGGAGTATGGTGTAAAAAAAAATTATTAAAACTGCAGCAAAACTGCTTTTTTTCTGCATTTTCGCTCAAATAAAAATTTATAGACATTAAACGATAATGTATTTGCACCAAAAAATGGTACCCACATAAAGTACAACTCGTCCCGCAAAAAACAAAAGTCTCATACAACTACGTCGTACAAAAAATAAAAGAGTTATGAGCGTCGGGACGCAAAGAGGGAAATCTAAAAAAATAGTTCTGTCCTGAAGGCCAAAATTGGCCGTGTCCTTAAGGGGTTAAAGTATTGTTGTATGTTTTTCTGACATATGCTATGATTAAGAACAGTTGTGTTCAAAACACATATGTGTCAGAGACCATGTCTCCACTTTTTCCTATGTTTTTAATGCTTTGCCAATACAGAAATTGGTTTTATACCCGCAAGTGGTTTTCTTTATCACTACAGATTACCCTAGAAAGCCTGCAAGTTTTGTCCGTGCACTCCTAATACTGAAGGACATTGACCATATAAAGGGAATTCAGTGACTCAGTGACTTTACTCATACACTGATTTATAATTTAAGCAGCTCTTATGGGGTTCATTCTTGGGGAGAGCTGCATAGATAAAGATCAATGTATTTAGCATGTTCATAGTAAAATGAACACTAAATGTAAAACAATTTGAGTGAACGCTAGAGATGAGCAAATTGATTCTACATAAACCGAATTCGGTCCAAATTTTAGAAAAAATTTCAGATTCAGCAAATTCTGAAACCTTTGGTGTTCTTGGTGCACGAATCGTGGCAAAATGGCGGTCATTAGTGAGCACCAATCGCTATTTTACAGATTAGAAAAAGGATCACATGATCTTTAAAGCCTTACAGGTAGCCCTCTCAAAATGCACTGCTGTTATCCCTCCCTCTACATTTACAATTATTTGGACAGTGACACAAATTTTGGCATTTTAACTGTTTACCAAAACATATTGAATATACAGTTATATAATCAATATGGGCTTAAAGTGCAGACTTTCAGCTTTAATCTGAGGGTATTCACATCCTAATTTGAGGAAGGGTTTAGGATTTACAGCTATTTATATGTAACTGCCTCTTTTTCAAGGGACCAAATGTAGTTCTGGAACAGCATTCTTTGGACAGATGAAACTAAGATCAACCTGTACCAGAATGATGGGAGAAAGAAAGTATGGAGAAGGCTTGGAACGACTCATGATCCAAAGCACACCACATCCTCTGTAAAACATGGTGGAGGCAGTGTGATGGCATGGGCATGCATGGCTGCCAAAGGCACTGGGTCACTAGTGTTTATTGATGATGTGACTGAAGACAGAAGCAGCCGGATGAATTCTGAAGTGTTCAGGGATATACTTTCTGCTCAGATTCAACCAAATGCAGCAAGGTTATTGGACGTTGCTTCACAGTACAGATGGACAATGACCGAAAACATACTATGAAAGTAACCCAGGAGTGTTTTAAGGCAAAGAAGTTGAATATTCTCCAATGGCCAAGTCAATCACCAGATCTCAACCCGATCGAGCATGTATTTCACTTGCTTAAAGAGGCTCTGTCACCAGATTTTGCAACCCCTATCTGCTATTGCAGCAGATAGGCGCTGCAATGTAGATTACAGTAACGTTTTTATTTTTAAAAAACGAGCATTTTTGGCCAAGTTATGACCATTTTTGTAGTTATGCAAATGAGGCTTGCAAAAGTCCAAGTGGGTGTGTTTAAAAGTAAAAGTCCAAGTGGGCGTGTATTATGTGCGTACATCGGGGCGTTTTTAATACTTTTACTAGCTGGGCGCTCTGAAGAGAAGTAACATCCTCTTCTCTTCAGAACGCCCAGCTTCTGACAGTGCAGACCTGTGACGTCACTCACAGGTCCTGCATCGTGACGGCCACATCGGCACCAGAGGCTACAGTTGATTCTGCAGCAGCATCAGCGTTTTCAGGTAAGATCTTACCTGCAAATAGCAGATAGGGGTTGCAAAATCTGGTGACAGAGCCTCTTTAAGACAAAACTTAAGGCAGAAAGTCCCACAAACAAGCAACAACTGGAGACAGCTGCAGTAAAGGCCTGGCAAAGCATCACTAAGGAGGAAATCCAGCACTTGGTGATGTCCATGGGTTCCAGAGTTCAGGCAGTCATTGCCTGCAAAGGATTCTCTAAAATTTATTTTAAAAAAACATTTCATTTAAGGTAATGTTAATTTGTCCAATTACTTGTGAGCCCCTGAAATGAGGAGGCTGTTTAGAAAAATGGTTGCAATTCCTAAACGTTACACGGGATAGTTTTGTTCAACCCCTTGAATTAAACCTGAAAGTCTACACTTCAATTGCATCTCAGTTATTTCATTTCAAATCCAATGTGGTGGCAAGCAGAGCCCAAATCATGAAGATTGTGTCACTGTCCAAACAATTCTGGACCTAATTGTATATGTTGCTGTCACCTTGGCATTACATGCTGACTTGGCATTATAGAGCTTGAAAGGGGTTGGATACAGTCCTAGCAGTTATGAGAGAGTCAGACACTTGTTTCAGGTCAAACGATGCACTTTATTCGGTCCAAATTTAATCAAACAGCCAATTTGACTAAATTAGATTTGAAACAAATTTGGGGAAATTCTTTCATCTCTAGTAAACACCATTTTACAGTTTACATATACATTTAATCTACATAGAAATTTGAGTACCTTCCCAACATCATTGTTCTAATAATACGTGGGCTCACCCAATTTTCTGAGACCTTGGTAACTGACTTTGTGCATGAAACAGTTAGTCCACCCATGCTTGAAAGTTTAGTATTTACACTAGACAATCTGATGTAGGGAGAACTAACTGGCCCACTGTATTATAGAACCTTAGTTAAAATGTTAAGGTGTCTTTACACATCAGATAAAAGTTGGCCAAATCTGCTGGCTTTCTGATATTTATGGGGGTGTCCCGAAAATCCCTAAACGACAGATGTCAGGTGTGGCATACTGGACTTCCCCATGCCATATCCTTTATTCCTGCAGGAGATAAGCCGCTGGCGGTAGAGTCTGGCAACCGCTTAGTCCACTCTCCCTTGTCGAATATACATTCACACTCGGCAGAGCTGTGAATACATGCAAGTGTGACCATGTATATGTGGCATCTTTAGGGATATGTCTGATAACAATCTTATCAACTGTTTGCAAGAACAATTAGCAAAAATCTGAATGCAGTTCAGGGAGCGCATTTTGCAAAGGCTGACTGCCTGGAATCATGTAGAAGCCAGTCCAAAGCCATATGATCCTTTTTATAAATTGTAAAATGGCAGCAGGTACTGCCATTTTGTTTCTATTCAAGTGTCGTGAACACCAAAAGTTGAAAATTTTGCTGAATCAAAAATTTTGTGAAAATGTATTCATGTAGAATCTATTTGCTCGTATTTAATTGTTACTTTTTGTTTTTCAGAAGCAAAATAATACAGATTCTCATGAAATCTAGAAACTCACTAACCATTTCTCCATTTGTAAATAAAGTTTACTCGGCATTGAAAAGATGGGAATCTAGTCTACCATCTGTAATTCTGACTAATTAGGGAACCCTGGGGGTGGCACTGTGTGGTCATTTGTTCAAACCTTTTCACAAGTAGTGCCTTGTCTCAGTCTTACCATATGGAAGGCTACAATATTACAATATGTTTCATAACGCATCAAGTAAGTGTTCAGCTTTATGTAACTAACAGATGTCCAAGGTAAACTTAATCCCTTCCTGTTTTTGGGCGTGACTGTACGTCCAAATTCAAAGTGTGTTCCCGCAATAGGGCGTACAGTCATGGCCTGTAGATAAAGCCAGCACAGGAGCTGTGTGCGCTTCATCTTCAGCGGCTGTAAGCTGTCATACACAGCTGACATCCCGCTGCAATGGCTGCGATGGCATTTAAACCCCTCAATGCGGCTGTTAATGGCGTCCGCCGCATTGAAGTGGTTGACAGAGGGAGAGAGCTCCCTTTGTACCCCCGCCCCCCCGCCGCGATGGATCGTGGGTGGCGATGGTTGCTATGGCAACCAGGAAGCCGTTGCTAGGCTTCCTTGTTGCCCAGGTACGGTAGCCTATTAGGTCCTGCCCAAGGCATGACATAATAGGCTAACTGTCAAATGAAGAATGACAGTTACGATACACTGCACTACATAGGTAGTGCAGTGTATTGTACCGGGGATCATAAGACCAGATCTTCAAGTCCGCAGGTCTGTGTTATAAAAAAAGTGAAAAAAAAATGTGAAAGAAAAATAAATAAATAAAAGTTTTAACTAATAATAAAAACAATCGCCCTGTTTTCCGATCAACTCCTTTATTATTAGAAAAAAATTAAAACATGAAAAAAAAACTATACATAATAAGTATCGCCACGTTCGGAACGGCCTGATCTATAAAAATATCACATTATTCTTACCACACGGTGAACACCGTAAAGATTTTTAATAAAAAACAATGACAGCATTTTATTTTTTGGTCATCTTGTCTCAAAAAAAATATAATAAAAAGTGATCAAAAAGTTGCAAGCAACGAAAAATGGTACCAATAGAAACTACAGTTTGTCACACATAAAACAAGTCCTTCCGCAGCGATATCAACTAAAAAATAAAAAAAGTTATGGCTGTCATAAAATGGCGACACTAAAACATGATTTTTTTTTAGAAAAGAGTATTTTTATTGTGGGAACGTAGTGAAACGTAAAAAAACGATAGAAATTTGGTGTCGCTGTAATCGTATTGACCCGCAGAATGAAGTTAACATGTTGTTTATACTGCACGGTGAACAGTGTAAAAAATAAAAAAACAAAACCGTGCTAGAATTGCTGTTTTTTGGTTTCCTCATCTCCCAAGAAATGGAATAAATAGTGATAAAAAAAAATTGCATGTACCCCAAAATGGAACCAATAAAAATTACAGCTCGTTCCACAAAAAACAAGCCCTCACACAGCTCCGTCAATCGAAAATTAACACGTTATGACTCTCAAAACACAATGATGCAAAATTATACTAAATGACGGCCCAGACTAATTTTTTAGGTCCAGTAGAATTTCACTAAATACCCCACATCATGATTTGCTTGACCCCGCAGGTGGACCCTGTAGATGCAGCGGAGATGAGGAAACTTTAGGGCCTTGTGCTGCTTATAGGGCTAGTGAAGAAGTCAAAGATTAGGCAATACTGGAGCACAGATATTTTGTATAATACCCAATAAACCCGGTCTGTGCATAAAGGATTGGTTCAAAGCGTACCTCACCAATCCATGGATTATTCATTCACCCCATTATTACATCATCCTATTATGCCATGATGTACTCCACCCAGTTTTATATATTCCCTTATGTACTCCGCCCAGTTTACATATACCCTGATGTACTCCGCCCAGCTTACATATAGCCTGATGTACCCGCACATATTACATATACCCTGATGTACTCCTCACAGTTTACATATATCCTGATGTACTACACACAGTTTACATATACCCTGATGTACTCCGTGCATATTACATATACCCTGATGTACTCTGCACAGCTTACATATATCCTGATGTACTCCGCCCAGTTTACATATGCCCCCACATTATAAGCTGAAATACCAGTAAAACACCAAGCAAAATCTGTGCTTCAAAAGCCAAATGGTGGTCCAACTGAGCCTGACAGTGTGCTCAAACGGCAATTTATGACCACATATGGGGTACTACTGTATTCTGGAGAACCTGCTTAACAATTTATGGGATGTGTGTCTACGGTGGTACAAGCTGGGCACAACACATTGGGCACTGAAATGGCATATCTGTGGAAAACTGCAATTTTCAATCTGCAACATCTATTGTTTACTCATTTTTGCAAAACACTTGTGCGATCAAAATGCTCACTACACCCCTAGATAAATTCTTTGAGGGATCTAGTTTCCAGAATGAGGTTATTTTTGGGGTACCACTGTACTGGTACTCTAGCTCAATGCAACATGGTGTCAAAAAACGAATATTGTAAAATCTCCACTCCAAATACTAAATGGCGCTCCTTCCCTTTAGAGCCTTGCTGTGTGTCCAAATAGCAGTTTATGACCACGTGTGGGGTATTTCCCTACTCTGAAGAAGTTGCTTTACAAATGTTATGGTGCTTTTTCTCCTTTATTTGTTGAGAAAATGAAAAATTTTGAACTAATGCTACGTCTTATTGGAAAATAATGTATTTTTCATTTTCACTGCCCATTTCTAATAAAATCCATCAGACAACTGTGGGGTCAAAATGCTCACTACACCCCTAGATGAATTCCTCAAAGGGTGTAGCTTGCCAAATGGAGTCACTTTTGGGTAGTTTCCACTGTAATGGTACCAAAGAGGCTTTGCAAAAGCGACATGGTGCAGAGAAATCAATCCAGCAAAACGCTGTTCTAAATTCTAAGAAACGGTGCTCCAGAATTGTTATATCATGGGGAATGCAATTACAGTATTTACTAAAACAGAGATGTCAGGGGAGCTGACAGGTCCTCTTTAAGGGAAATTGTTCCACTTCTCTTACCACATACCTGGGAGAATAGCGCTCTTTTTTATTTGTCATTAATACAAATAAAATATTGCAATCACCCTGACCGACACCTTGTATTTTTTACCATTCCATCCCATTAAATCTTTGCTTTTTCTGTTTGTGCTTCAAAGAAACCAAAGGAGAATGTTCTAGTAGCTATTGAATTACAGCTCATTCAAATAAACATTTCCATTCAAACACAAGGCCTTATTTTATAACCTACACAGGAAGTGTCCACCTGGATAACTTTACTGGCTATCTTTTTGAATTCAATTGAAAGGTTTTAACAATGACAGTCTTAAAAGGAATGAGACAAAAGATGTCAAATAGACAGAATGGCAAAAAGCCAGTGCATGTATTTTGAAACAAACAGACAAAAAGAGTTACATTACACCAGCAGTGGTTTCAATGAGGTCTCTGCGCCTTCCGTCTGTTCCCATTCATTTCAGCAAAGATTGATGTTCTTTTAAAGAGTTCAAACGTGGGCTTTGTAAAAATGTGCGTGTGTGTGTGTGTGTGTGTGTGTGTGTGTACTGTGTGTATCTGCAAGTGTGGCTATGAAAGTCTAGGTGTGTGACAGTTAATATCTAATAAATCTAATCAGAAATTTCTTCCCAACACTGTTGCAGAAGTTCCCACAAACGTGCTGCACTTTGAAAGCTTTGCTTTCACCCTTCTCTCCAAGCTCAATGGGGTTTAAAGAGGCTCTGTCACCAGATTTTGCAACCCCTATCTGCTATTGCAGCAGATCGGCGCTGCAATGGAGATAAGAGTAACGTATTTTTTTTTAATAAACGAGCATTTTTGGCCAAGTTATGACCATTTTTATATGTATGTAAATGAGGCTTTCTAAAGTACAACTGGGCGTGTTTAAAGTAAAAGTACAACTGGGCGTGTATTATGTGTGTTACATCTGGGCGTTTTTACTTCTTTTACTAGCTGGGCGTTGTGTATAGAAGTATCATCCACTTCTCTTCACAACGCCCAGCTTCTGGCAGTGCAAAGACACAGCTGTGACGTCATTTGATTCTGCAGCAGCATCGGCGTTTGCAGGTAAGTCGATGTAGCAACTTATCTGCAAACGCTGATGCTGCTGCAGAATCAACTGTAGCCTCTGGTGCCGATGTGTCCTCGCTCGTCCGACATGATGCAGGACCTGGGGCAGGAAGTGAGTGACGTCACAGCGTGATCTCTCGAGAACATGCTGTGTCTGCACTGCCAGAAGCTGGGCGTTGTGAAGAGAAGTGGATGATACTTCTATACACAACGCCCAGCTAGTAAAAGAAGTAAACACGCCCCGATGTAACGAACACAATACACGCCCAGTTGTGCTTTTACTTTAAACACGCCCAGTTGTACTTTAGAAAGCCTCATTTACATAAATATAAAAATGGTCATAACTTGGCTAAAAATGCTTGTTTTAAAAAAAAAAAAACGTTACTCTTATCTCCATTGCAGCGCCGATCTGCTGCAATAGGAGATAGGGGTTGCAAAATCTGGTGACAGAGCCTCTTTAAGTCTGGAGACTGCACAGGCCATTTTATTAAGCAGGGTTTGAAGATTTTGTGCTGTGAGGCGCCGATCACGCAACCTGTTGACTCTCAAAAACTTGTCACCTGATATTGTAGTGGCCCTTGGTCTGCCAGACCTCCTCCTGTCAGAGTTTACACCAGTTTTCAAGTGCCTTTTGATGGCATAGAAAACTGTTCTGCACCTTGGCTTTCTTGTCAATTTCACTGTAGGACAGGCCTACACTTCTAAGGGTTATAATGGTCTGTCTGTCGGTCTGTCTGTCTTCTTTTGTTAAGTGCCCTTTTTCTTGCCATAATGAAAGCAATGGGCTCTGTCCTGAAGAGCAAAACTGCCCAAATCCTGCCCTACAGGATGTTGTAATGCAGTCTGTTCCCACACTGGTTATATAGAAACAGAGGGTTTGAAAGTATTGTCCAAAAGTTGAGACACCTGTAGGAATAGTTTGCATCAAATTTCAATCCATAATTTGCTTCCTGTGCTTCCAGAACATATATATAGTGCTATGCAAAAGTTTTAGGCAGTTGCAAAGTTAGAATGCCTTCAAAACAGAAGTGTTAATAGTTTTTTTTCTATCAATTAACAAAATACAAAGTGAATGAACAGAAGAGAAATCTAAATCAAATCAATATTTGGTGTTACCACACTTTGCCTTCAAAACAGCAGCAATTTTTCTAGGTACACTTGCACAAAGTCCTGGATTTTGTAGGATTATAGACAGGTGTATGATTAACTAATTATACAAAACAGGTGATAATGCTTATCATTTTCATATGTAGTTTGAAACACAGTCATTAACTGTAACAGAAACCACTGTGTAGAAGGCTTAAAACTGGGTGAGGAACAGCCAAACTCAGCTACAAATGTGAGGACAGTTTTGTGTCACAGATCCATCATGTGAAGACTAAGCACAGCAACAAGACACAAGGTTGTTATACTGCATCAACAAGGTCTCGACCAGGCAAAGATTTTAAAGCAGACTTGGGCTTCAAGATGTGCTGTTCAAGCTCTTTTGAAGAAGCACAAAGAAACAGGCAACATTGACTACCGTGGACGCAGTGGTCGGTCATGGAAATTGACTGCAGCAGATCAAAGACACATCATGTTTACTTCCCTTTCAAGTTGTAAAATTTACAGCAGTGCCATAAGCTCAGAACTGGCAAAAAAACTGTGGGACCCAGGTCCACCCATCTACTGTTTGGAGAAGTCTGGCCAGAAGTGGTCTTCATGGAAGAATTGCGGCCAAAAAGCCATATAATCGACGTGGAAGCAAGGCCAATCGACTCAACTATACATGAAAACATAGGAACTGGGGTGCAGAACAATGGCAGCAGGTGATCTGCATTGATGAGTCAAAATTTTAAATACTTGGCTGTAATAGAAGGCAGTTTATTCTCCGAAGGACTGCAAATCGGAACAATAATGAGTGTCTGCAGGCCTCAGTGGAGCATAGTGGAGGGTCCTTGCAAGTTTGGAACTGCATTTCAGCTAATGGAGTTAGAGATTTGGTCAGGATTAATGGTGTCCTCAATACTGAGAAATACAGGAAGATAATTATCCATCATGCAATACTATCAGGGAGACGCCTGATTGGCTCCAAATTTATTCTGCAGCAGGACAACGACCCCAAACATACAGCCAATGTAATAAAGAACTATCTTCAGTGTAAAGAAGAAAAGGGATCCTGGAAGTGATGATATGGTCCCCACAGAGCGACGATCTCAACATCATTATGTATGTCTAGGATTACATGAAGAGACAGAATGGTTTGATAAAGCCTACATCCACTGAAGATCATGTGTGGAGCAACCTTCCTGCAGAGTTTTTTTTTTCAAAAACTGTGTGCAAAGCTGCCTAGAATAATTTATTCTGTTTCGCAGGCAAAGGGTGGTTACACCAAATATTCATTGGATTTACATTTCTCTTCTCTTCATTCCCTTTGAATTTCGTTAATTGATTAAAAAAAAACTTCAATTTTGAAATAAATCTTACTTTGTGTAATTTTTCCACAACTGCCTAAGACTTTTTCACAGTACTGTATATATATATATATATATATATATATATATATTTCTGATTGAGAGCATGGCGTAAAATGGTCCACCTATGCCCATCAAGCATAAAGCACATGCAACATTATCTGGAGCAGACAACTCAGCCATCTAATAATGATTACTGAGTTGTCATACATTGTAGAGATGTATTCCTAAGGATATATTTACACTGTGCGGTCAAGTCGCAGCAAGGTATATGCTGTAGCTGAACTGGCATTGTAAGGTGCAACATTGCATTTCTTATGCACCAAATAATATTTGTAGTAAATGTTTAACCCCTTCCCGCCACTCATCTGTAGATATGAGTCCTAGCTGCCTAAAGAGCGTGCAGCTAGGTAATACATCTACAGTCCTAACTTAATGGCAGATCGCGCTCTATAGCGCTCTGTCATTAAAGAGATTTTGCTGACACTGTCAGCCTGACTCCCCTACGGTGACAAGGAGTTGAAATAATTAGCTCCCTGTCACCAAAAAAATCTTAACAGTGTTCAAAGTGTTTAGTAGTGGGACCGAATGCAGGAACCTTCGGGCTGTTGCCATAGAAACCTGTGACGCTGCAATGAGTGCAGATCACTGCTAATAGTGATCTAATGCCCAGTAGCCATTAGATCACAATTCTATATGATCTGCACACAGAGGATTGCTGGCAGGACACAGATCATAGATCATATCATCTCGGCATTCTTCAACGCCAGGGCAATGTGTTCAGAAAAGTTACATAAATAAATTAAATAAATAGATCAGTAACATTCTTTTTATCCACAAATAAATAAAAGTTCATACGAAAATAATGAAAATAATAAAAACACCTCCAAAATAAAAAAAATAACATCTATCTATCTATCTATCTATCTATCTATCTATCTATCTATCTATCTATCTATCTATCTATCTATCTATCTATCTATCTATCTATCTATCAGACAAAAAATGGTGACAGCACACTGCGAACACTAATGTAACCTAAACCACTAAATATACATAAATATGCATTACTGCTAAATCTACTTACAATAGGGAGGTTCTTGGTGCACATTTTGATCAAAAATTGTTCGCCAACCTGCCATATATATATAAAGAAATCTTGTGCAAATCCTCTTTTCTCACAGTGAAGTTAAATGAAAGCTTTATGAAGTAAAGTTACAATAATAAGAGATGGAAGTAAGATATAAGAAAAACATGTCCCCAGAGATCCTCTCAAGAGAAAGGCAGAAGATCTAAAGATTGACTTTTAGATTAGCATTTTAAAGGTTTGTTCTGGCTAACTTTCATCAACCCCCTGTATCATCAGGGGCACCCTCTATAACGTTGATGCGCGTTACATGGGTGTCATGCACCTATTTAATTATGCGTCCTCATCGTGCCAAATATTTTAACCTAAATCCACACAAATAATTATTCATCAATTTTTTTCTGTATCTCCAGCTCCGCCCTATTTGCTCTTAAACATCTCAAATAAAAAAAATTGTACACAGGTGCTTTGCACCTGTTTATAGATCCCATATGCTATCTAATGGTTGGGGACAAGCAAGAATAAAGAATGGGGCCCTTTACTCTCAGGTGTTATAGCAAGGACGTACCCATATTTGGCGTGGCTATAGATGGGAAAGTGAGAGGATAATATTGTTCTGTTAAGTTTTTGGTTAAAATAATTATATTAAATATTTAAGGAATAAAAAGAAAGAACTTTCCATTTTTTTCTATTTGTGCATTTATATATATATATATATATATATATATATATATATATATATATATATATATATATATATATATATATATATATATAAATATATGTATATATATATATATATATATATATAGTTAATTTATTTCAGTAATTCAATTCAAAAAGTGAAACTCATATATAGTATAGATTCATTACACACATAGTGATCTATTTCCAACATTTTTTTCTTTTAATGTTGATGATTATGGCGAACAGTTAATAAAGACCCAAAATTTAGTATCTCAGTAAAAGTAGATTATTAAATAAGCCCAATTTAAAAAATTACCGAAATGTAGGGCTACTGAAAAGTATGTACAGTATATGCACTCAATAGTGGTCGGGGGGCTCCTTTTGCATGAATTACTGCATCAATGCGGCGTGGCATGGAGGCGATCAGCCTGTGGCACTGCTGAAGTGTTATGGAAGCCCAGGTTGCTTTCATAGCGGCCTTTGGCTCATCTGCATTGTTGGGTCTGGTGTCTCTCATCTTCCTCTTGACAATACCCCACAGATTCTCTATGGGGTTTAGGTCAGGTGGGATTGCTGGCCAATCAAGCACAGTGATACTGTGGTTATTAAACCAGTTATTGGTACTTTTGGCAAGGTGGGCAGGTGCCAAGTCCAGGTGCCAAGTCCTGCTGGAAAATCAAATCAGCATCTCCATAAAGCTTGTCAGCAGAGGGAAGCATGAAATGCTCTAAAATTTCCTGGTAGACGGCTGTGTTGACTCTGGACTTGATATAACACAGTGGACCAACACCAGCAGATGACATGGCTCCCCAAACCATCACTGACTGTGGAAACTTCTCACTGGACTGCAAGCAACTTGGATTGATGCCTCGCCGCTCTTCCTCCAGACTCTGGGACCTTGATTTCCAAATGAAATGCAAAATTTACTTTCACCTGAAAACAGGACTTTGGACCACTGAGCAACAGACCAGTCTATTTAACCTCTTCCCGCGCTGCTCCGCAATAGTACGTCCTGCAGAGGGGTTGCTTCCCGCATTAGGTTGTACAGTTGCGGAGTAGTTCCCGGCGCACACTGTCCCAACGGACAGTGTCCGGGAATCGGGAGGTCAGCTGTCCCCGACAGCTGACACTCCAGCCTTGCCAGTCAGCGGACCATCGCCGCTGATTTCGGCAATTAACCCCATAAATGCGGCGACAGATTGCGTTCGCCACATTTAAGGTGTTTGAAGCACATCGGCAGCCCCCACAAAGTGATTGTGGGGGCTGCCAATGCATGTCGTGGCAATCAGAGGTCAGACAATAACCTCCGGGTTGCCATGTACGGAAGCCTCGGAGGAGCAGCCTCCGGCCGGTCCTCCGGGGCTTCCTGTCAGTGTGACTGTCACGTCACAATGACAGTTGGAATGCATTACACTACGTAGGTAGTGTAATGTATTCCAGCAGCGATCAGAGCTGCAAGTCTAAGTGTCGCCTAGTGGGACAAGTGAAAAACTTAAAAAAAAAGTAATAAAAAAATAAAATAAAAAAATAAAAGTTATAAGTTATATAAACAAACACTGCATTTTTTTCCTATAATAAAACTTTCATTATAGGAAAAAAATTAACACGTTAAAAAAAGTACACATATCTGGTATCACCGCGTTCGTAACGACCACAACTATAAAACTGTAGTGTTATTTTTTCCCGCACGATGAACACCCCCAAAAATATCAATAAAAAACGACACCAGAATCGCTATTTTTTGGTCACCACCCCTCCCAAAACAGAGAATAAAAAGTACACAGCTTTTTTGACTGAAAAATAAAAAAGTTACGGCTCTCAGAATATGGTGACACAGAAAATTAATTATTTTATAAAAAAGTGATTTTATTGCGCAAACGCTGCAAAACATAAAAAAACCTATATACATATGGTATCGCCGTAATCGTAACGACCCGCAGAATAAAGTAAAATTGTCATTTATAGTGCACGGTGAACGCCGCAAAAAATAAACTAAAAAACATTGTCAGAATTGCTTGTTTTTGGTCACCCGGCTTGCAAAAAATTTTAATAAAAAGTGATCAGAAAAATCGCATGTACCCCAAAATGGTACCAATGAAAACTACAGATTTTCCTGCAACAAATATGCCCTCACACAGCTCCGGTGGTGAAAAAATAAAGAAGTTCTGGCTCTCAGAATATGACGATGCAAAATATGCTGTCACGAAGCGGGTTAGTGGACCCACTAGGCCGTACTGCAGTAGCGGGGAGGCAACTGGCCAAACAACAGGAAACCCCAGCAATACAATGTCCCGCACAAGGGTACCTGGATAGTCCAGACGGTGGCCGCAGCTCTGGCACTGATGCAGATGGGTGCAGCAGATAACACCAAACGTGGCGGATGACACAGGAGCCGCAGGTTGCGCCAGACGTGGCGGATTCCTCCAGACGTGGCAGATGACACAGGACGTGGCAGATTCCTCCGGACGTGGCAGATGACACAGCACGTGGCGGATACCTCCGGACGTGGCAGATGAAACAGGACATGGCAGATGACACAGGACGTGGCAGACTCAATACTAAAGGCACAGCACGGGAAACAGGAACAGGTAACAAGGCACGGGTAACAACTGGAACGGGAAACACTAAGGGACCATTTGCAAGACAGACTGGGAAAACGAACAACGCTCAGGCAAGGATCAGAAGGCCTGGGGCCTTCTTATAGACCAGGAAATCGTGGCAGTTGATAATGATGACGACTTCCTTTGTGCGTGCTGGCCCTTTAAGAACGGGCACGAGCTTTTGCGCGCACCCTACTGGACCCAGCAGACCAGAGCGGAATTGAGCACTGGCGTCTCTTAGGAAGATGGGGGCCAGCGCTCACGGATCTATGGCTGCGGGCGTCGGGAGGTAAATAAACCCGACGCCCCGCGGCCATAGACGCTACATGTGGAGTGTTTTCTAAAAGCGGGTAACATCCGACACCATTTATAAGTGCGACACCGGCCACACATCTATGAATTATTATTTATTTACCGCATTATTATACCCTCTTATTATACCCTGATGTACTCCGCACAGATTACATATGCCCCGACATTATAAACTGAAATACCAGAGAAACCCAAAACAGAAAAACTACCAAGTCTTCAGTGTCACAAACTGGGCATAACATATTATGCACTAAAATGGCATAACAGTTTAAAATTGCAATATTCACACCATCCGCTGAGCATTAACCCCTTTGCGCACTATGACTTAATAGCACGTCATGGTGCGGGGGTTGATGTATGGAGCGGGCTCACGTGCTGAGCCCGCTCCATACGCTGTGGGTGTCGGCAGTGTATTACAGCTGACACCCAGGACTAACGGACAGGAACAGCGATCGTGCGGTTACAGAAGCCTGTAAAAATAACAATATACTGCAATATATTAGTATTGCAGTATATTGTACCAGCGATCTAATGATCGCTGGTACAAGTCCCCTAAGGGGACTAATAAAATGTGTAGAAGAATTAAAGTTATTAGTAGTGAGAAAGAAAAAAGTTTAACGTAAAAAAAAAAAAAAATTCCCATTTTTCTTCTAAAGTAATGTTAAAATATAAACAAAATTGTTATCGCTACGTCCGTAAAAGGCCCGAACTATTACACTATACCATTATTTAACTTGCACGGTGAATACCGTAAAAAACGTAAATAATTTAAACCACCAAAATCCCTGTCGTTTTCGTTTTTACCGCACGGCGAAAGCTGTAAAAGCGAAAACCCAAAAAAATGGAATCAGATTTTTTTCCTATATTACTATATTTTCCTATTTTTTTTCAGTTTCCCAGTACTTTTTATGGAACTTTAAATGGTGTCAATAGAAACTACAATTCCTCCCGCAAGAAATAAGCCGTCACATCACTCTACTGACGGAAAAAGAAAAAAGTTATGGCTCTTGGAAGCGGGGAGTGAAAAACGAAAATAAGAAAGCAAAAAATGGATCAGTCCTGAAAGGGTTAATTCATTTCTAATGAAAAAAACTTTTGACCCCATGTGAGGTATTTCCGGGAGAATTTGCTTTACAAAAATTGGTTGTTTATTTCTCCTTTATCCCTTGTGAAAATGAGAAAATTCAAAATTTTAGTGGAAAAAAATTGTGATATTAATTTTCTCCGCCTAATTCTAATAAATTCTGCAAAAGACCCGTGGAGCCTAAATGCTCACTATACCCCTAGAAAAATTCCTTGAGGGGTGTTTCCAAAATGGGGTAACTTGGGGGGTTTCCACTGTTTTGGTCCCTCCTGGGCGTTGCAAAGGCGGCATGGCACCGAAAAACAATCCAGCAAAATCCGTGCTCCAAAATCTAAATGGCGCTACTTCCCTTTTGAGCACTGCCATGGGTCCAATCAGCAGTTTATTACCACATATGGGGTGTTGCCGTAATCAGGAGAAAATGCTTCATAGTGGAGAGGAACATTACGCTACGTGGACTCTTGAGTGAGAGTGCGGACTTTGCGCCAGAACTTCCCTGTGTGAGATCATATTCGTTCCAGCTCAGCAGTTGACGAGGGGGAAGGGGTTAACTGGACACAGGTGGTATAAATTAGTCATCAGACCTCATTTTGAGCTTGCTCTTTCTGAGCTTGGTGGTTTAAGTGGCTTGTGAACTAAGTGGAGTTCTAAAACCGGAGTTGAAAAGAGGAGTTGAAGCCCCAGTAAGTACTCTTCTTTTTCTTTGACAATTGTTCGCTGTTTTGGTGTAACTTGGATAATGGATAGCAAGATTGGAGGTTTTCTTCAGTGCACAGTTTGTCATATGTATACACGACTGGAGCCGGAGTTCCAGGGTGAATATCTCTGTGGCAGATGTGAGCATGTTGTTCACCTGGAAGCTCGTATTAGAGATCTGGAGGAGCAGAATGCAACACTGAGGAGGATAGACAATTTTGAGCGGAGCTTGCTGCTCACAGAGCATGCAGTTAGTGGGTTAGAACTGGAGGGTGAAGACATGGGTGAGCAGGATCAGGTAAGTAGCTGGGTTAATGTAGTTAGGGGCAGTAGAAAGGGGTCAAAGACAAGGAAGGCCGATCCGGTTTCTGGCATTCCAAGCAAAATTGCCAGGTTGGGTGATGATGCGAGGGTGTCAGTCTCAGAAAAGGCAGCCCTAGTGGATACTGATCTCCCTAACAGCCGGGAGAACAGCCCAGCTAGTAGTCGGCGGGATGGTAATGCAGGCAAGCCAAGACAATTGATAGTTGTAGGGGATTCTATAATCAGGAAGACGGATAGAATAATTTGTCGCCAAGACCGCCTCAACCGAATGGTTTGCTGTCTCCCTGGTGCCAGGGTTCGGCATGTGGTGGAACGGGTGGACAAATTGCTGGGAGGGGCTGGTGATGATCCAGCTGTCGTGGTCCATGTCGGTACCAACGACAGAATAAATGGTAGGTGGAGGAGCCTTAAGAATAATTTTAAAGAACTAGGCTACAAGCTGAAGGGAAGGACCTCCAAGGTTGTATTCTCAGGAATACTGCCTGTGCCATGCGCATCACAGGAAAGACAGCGGGAGCTTAGGGAGTTAAATGCATGGCTGAAGTCTTGGTGTAGAGGAGAAGGATTTGGGTTCCTAGAGCACTGGGCTGACTTTTCATTGGGGTACAAACTGTATTCTGCAGATGATTTGCACCTAAATGGAAGGGGGTCCGCTGTGCTGGGGGAGAGAATTCTAGCTGGGGTGGCGGAGTATTTAAACTAGGGCTGAGGAGGGAGGTCAATGTAGAAAAAAAAGGGGTAGCCAGGTTAGAGAGGGGTCAGACTATATTGGTGGGGGGAGAAACAGAATGTGGGGAGAGGACTAGACAACAAGATAAGGAGATCCTTTCGTTACAAAACATCAGTGTAAATAAAAAGGACCGATTAATGTCAAATCACATTTCTGATAATAAAAGTGAAAAACTGACAGGCAAGTTAAAGTGTATGTTCACAAATGCCAGAAGTCTAGCAAGCAAAATGGGGGAGCTGGAGGCCTTGATACTGGAAGAAAATATAGATATAGTTGGTGTTGCTGAAACATGGCTGGACTCTTCACATGACTGGGCTGTAAATCTACAGGGTTTTACACTTTTTCGTAAAGACAGGACAAATAGGAAAGGTGGTGGTGTATGTCTGTATGTGAGAAGTGATATGAAGGCGAGTGTGAAAGAGACAATAGTGGGTGAAGACTGTGAGGAGGTTGAAACCTTGTGGGTGGAACTAGAAAGGGAGGTAAACACTGAAAAAATTACTTTTGGTGTAATCTATAGACCCCCCAATATAACTGAGGAGATGGAAGGTCAGATATATAAACAGATGGAGCGGGCTGCACAGGCGGGTACTGTAGTGATAATGGGAGATTTTAATTTCCGGGATATTAATTGGTGTCATGGTTCGGCTTCAACTGCAAAGGGGAGACATTTCCTCAACCTGTTGCAGGAAAATTTTATGGGCCAGTTTGTGGAAGACCCGACTAGAGGTGAAGCTCTGTTGGATCTGGTCATTTCTAATAATGCAGATCTTGTTGGGAATGTCAATGTTCGTGAAAACCTCGGTAACAGTGATCATAATATAGTTACATTTTACCTATACTGTAAAAAACAAACGCAGGCTGGGAGGGCAAAAACATTTAATTTTAAGAAAGCCAATTTCCCCAGGATGAGGGCTGCAATTCAGGATATAGACTGGGAAGAACTAATGTCAAATAATGGAACAAATGATAAATGGGAGATTTTCAAATCTACTTTGAGTTATTATAGTGCAAAATTTATTCCTACAGGTAATAAGTATAAACGACTCAAATTAAACCCCACATGGCTTACACCTTCTGTGAAAGGGGCAATACATGACAAAAAAAGGGCATTTAAAAAATACAAATCTGAGGGTACAGCTGTAGCCTTTGTAAAATATAAAGAGCTTAATAAAATCTGTAAAAATGTAATAAAATTAGCAAAAATACAAAATGAAAGGCAGGTGGCCAAGGATAGTAAAACAAATCCTAAAAAATTCTTCAAGCATATAAATGCAAAAAAGCCAAGGTCTGAACATGTAGGACCCCTAGATAATGGTAATGGGGAGTTGATCACAGGGGATCAAGAGAAGGCAGAGTTACTAAATGGGTTCTTTAGCTCTGTATATACAACAGAAGAAAGAGCAGCTGATGTAGCCGGTGCCAGTGCTGTTAATATATCAGTTGATATACTGAATTGGATGAATGTAGAGATGGTCCAAGCTAAATTAAATAAAATAAATGTGCACAAGGCTCCGGGACCAGATGGGTTACACCCTAGAATTCTTAAAGAGCTTAGTTCAGTTATTTCTGTCCCCCTTTTCATAATATTCAGAGAATCTCTAGTGACAGGTATAGTGCCAAGGGACTGGCGCAGGGCAAATGTGGTGCCTATTTTCAAAAAGGGCTCTAGGTCTTCCCCGGGTAATTATAGACCAGTAAGCTTAACATCCATCGTGGGGAAAATGTTTGAGGGGCTATTGAGGGACTATATACAGGATTATGTGACAATAAATAGCATTATAAGTGACAGCCAGCACGGTTTTACTAAGGACAGAAGTTGTCAAACTAACCTAATCTGTTTTTATGAAGAGGTGAGCAGAAGTCTAGACAGAGGGGCCGCTGTGGATTTAGTGTTTTTGGACTTTGCAAAGGCATTTGACACTGTCCCCCATAGACGCCTAATGGGTAAATTAAGGACTATAGGTTTAGAAAATATAGTTTGTAATTGGATTGAGAATTGGCTCAAGGACCGTATCCAGAGGGTTGTGGTCAATGATTCCTTCTCTGAATGGTCCCCGGTTATAAGTGGTGTACCCCAGGGTTCAGTGCTGGGACCACTATTATTCAACTTATTTATTAATGATATAGAGGAAGGGATTAATAGCACTATTTCTATTTTTGCAGATGACACCAAGCTATGTAATATAGTTCAGACTATGGAAGATGTTCATGAATTACAGGCAGATTTAAACAAACTAAGTGTTTGGGCGTCCACTTGGCAAATGAAGTTTAATGTAGATAAATGTAAAGTTATGCATCTTGGTACCAACAACCTGCATGCATCATATGTCCTAGGGGGCGCTACACTGGCGGATTCACTTGTTGAGAAGGATCTGGGTGTACTTGTAAATCATAAACTCAATAACAGCATGCAGTGTCAATCAGCTGCTTCAAAGGCCAGCAGGATATTGTCGTGTATTAAAAGAGGCATGGACTCGCGGGACAGGGATGTAATAATGCCACTTTACAAAGCATTAGTGAGGCCTCATCTAGAATATGCAGTTCAGTTCTGGGCTCCAGTTCATAGAAAGGATGCCCTGGAGTTGGAAAAAATACAAAGAAGAGCAACGAAGCTAATAAGGGGCATGGAGAATTTAAGTTATGAGGAAAGATTGAAAGAATTAAACCTATTTAGCCTTGAAAAAAGACGACTAAGGGGGGACATGATTAACTTATATAAATATATTAATGGCACATACAAAAAATATGGTGAAATCCTGTTCCTTGTAAAACCCCCTCAAAAAACAAGGGGGCACTCCCTCCGTCTGGAGAAAAAAAGGTTCAAGCTGCAGAGGCGACAAGGCTTCTTTACAGTGAGAACTGTGAATTTATGGAATAGCCTACCGCAGGAGCTGGTCACAGCAGGGACAGTAGATGGCTTTAAAAAAGGGTTAGATAATTTCCTAGAACAAAAAAATATTAGCTCCTATGTGTAGAAATTTTTCCTTCCCTTTTCCCTTCCCTTGGTTGAACTTGATGGACATGTGTCTTTTTTCAGCCGTACTAACTATGTAACAAATGTTGTGGTTATTTTTTTCTTTATTCCTTGTAAAAATGTAAAATGTCTATGCTTTTTCAGAAAAAAAGTCGATTTTCATTTTCACTGCCTAATTCCACTAAATTCTGCAAAAAAACTGTGTGGTCAAAATGCTAACTAAACTTCTAGATAAATTCCTTGAGAGGTGTAGTTTCCAAAATGGGTTCACTTTTGGGGGGTTTCCCCTGTTTTGGACCCTCCAGGGTGTTGCAAACGCGACATGGAACCAAAAACCAATCCAGCAAAATCCGTGCTCCAAACTCCAAATGGCGCTCCTTCCCTTCTGAGCCCTGCTGTGGGTCAAATCAGCAGTTTATTACCACATATGGGATATTGCCATTATCGGGAGACATTGCTTTACAAATGTTGGGGTGATTTTCTTCATTATTCCTCGTAAATATTAAAAATGTCTATGATTTTTCAGAAAAAGTAGATTTTCATTTTTACAGACTAATTCTAATAAATGTAACAAAAAACCTCTGTGGTCAAAATGCTAACTATACACCTAGATAAATTCCTTGAGGGGTGTAGTTTCCAAAATGGGGTAATTTTTGGGGTGTTTCCACTGTTTTGGCTACACAAGACCTCTTCAAACCTGACAAGGTGCCTAAAATATATTCCAAAAAAAAGGAGGCCCAAAATCCACTGGGTGCTTCTTTGCTTCTGGGGCTGGTGTTTCAGTCCATTAGAACACTAGGGCCACATGTGGGATATTTCTAAAAACTGCAGAATCCGGGCAATAAATATTGAGTTGCATTTCTCTGGTAAAACCTTCTGTGTTACAAAAAAAAATGTATTAGAAATGAATTTCGGCAAAAAAAATAAAATTTGTAAATTTCACCTCTACTTTGCTTTAAAAGGGTTAAAACACTTTGTGAATGCAGATTCGAATACTTTGAGGGGTGCAGTTTTCAAAATGGGGTGACTTTTGGGGATTTTCTAATATATAAGGCCCTTAAAGCCACCTTCAAACTGAACTGGTCCCAAAACGCACACGCTCATGTAAATCCGGCCTAATAATTAAGACTACTAAGTGCCAGAACAGTCAAGGGAGCGTACCAGCTATAGTTTCACCCATAAAGCAGCGCCTTATAGGTGTCAGTAAAACACTGACAGGCAATAATACACTGCAATACAGGAGTTTTGCAGTGTATTATAGAAGCGATAAATGATCACAGAGTCAAGTCCCCGAGGAGGTCTAAAAAAATAAAATAAAATAGAATTTAAAATGAAAAATCCACTTAAAAGGCAAGACTAGTAAAACGTAAAAAAATGCACGTATTGCTGCGTTTCTAACAACCCATATAATAAAGTTAAAATGTTATTAATATCGTACAGTGAAGGAAGTAAAAAAAATAATAAAAGTTAAATCAATAATAATATGTACCCCAAAATGTTACAATTGAAAAATATAACCTTTCTTGCAAAAAATAAGCCCTCATAATGCTACATTGATGGATAAATAAAAACGTTTTGGAACTTGGAATATGACAATGTGTACTTGCTGATTTTTTCTTTCCCGCTCTAAAAATGGATCATAGTTTTTTTTTTTTTTATCACATTTGTTTTTATTGAGTTTTTCAAATCGAACATACAAGTAAGCAGGAACTAAGCTTACTTACAAAACTTAACATAGTAAAAATAGAAATAAATTTACATAACTTAACATAACAAAGGTATCAGTACAATATCATAGCTTTGTGTACAATAAATCATTATGAACAATAAAACAATATGTAAGGGAATACATCAGGGAGTCTCAATGGTATTTTTGCACAATAATATATGGTTTGTATGTGTGAATATCCATAAATCTAGTGTATCGCATTACAATACTGGCTGGAGGTCCAAACATCCCACATGTTGTCAAATGAGCTTTTTTTATTTAAGGAAGAGGCGATCATAGATTCAAACCAGCAGTTGTTGTTTATTCCCTGAATAATTTCTGACAAGGATGGGATTTTATTGGTTTTCCAGTATTTTGCTATTTTGAATCTAGTCACTATAATAGTGTGTAGGATAACTGCTCTGTGAGTGCGATCATACTTGTCGGCACCAATTGCCAACAAGCATAATGGGGCATCTAGGATAATTGGGTATCCACATATATTTGACAGAAAACGACCCATTTTTCTCCACACTTCCAGGATATGTGGACACTTCCACCAGATGTGCAACATAGTGCCTGTATTACTACATCTCCAACACTCTTTTGATTCTTCGTAAAATTTATGAAGTTTCTCCGGGGTGAGGTACCATCTATACAAGAGTTTTCTGGCTGTTTCAATATGATTAGTACATCTGGAGATCGATGAGACAGCATAGAAGGCCGAGTTCCATTGATCTTCAGATATAGTGACCTCAAGATCATGTTCCCACTTTTGTTTGTATATATGCAAGTCATTTGGGAAGGAGTTTAGTAAAAATTTATAACATTGGGAGATATTACCTCTGGAGGATGAGTTATTTGCTAACCATTTGCTTAATTTGGATTCTGATGTTGGGAGAGGTTTGGGTATGGATGTCAGTGCATGCCTAATTTGTAGATATTTATAAAAGTCATGTTTCTGAATATTGTACATTTGGGCCAGAGTTTGGAAGGGTATCAGGATGTCATTTTCCCATAAATCGGACATGTGGAGTAATCCATTAGCCATCCAAGTAGAGATGTCAAGATCTGGAATGAGAGCCATCAGTAGTGCAATACTAGATTTCTCATAATCCGTAGAATACAGGCTATGTTTAATAACTAGGTGGTGCCATAACTCAGTGATTGCCCTTATTGTAGGATGTGTGGACCTCATATGGTTCCCAAATAAAGAGGAAGCAGATAGGGATATTGCTAATGAGTGCCTTCCCAATACAGATGATTCAATGGAAACCCAATGTTTAGAAGCATCCTGTGACCATAACGATTTTAATTGGTCGAATATAGCGGCTCTATAGTATTGTAATAAAGTGGGGCATCCCAATCCCCCCTCACGCATGGGTCTGTAAAGAATATCTGCTTTAACTCTTGATTTGGTTTTCCCCCATACGAATCTCATTAAGATGGATTGCAGTTTATTTATGAAAGCGTTTGTCACAAATATGGGAACATTCCTAAAAGTGTATAGAATCTTAGGAAGAGTTAACATTTTGATGGCAGCTATTCTACCTAACCAAGAAACACCGTGGTGTTTATAGTTATGTAGGTCCTCAATGATTTTCTTGTGGAGAGGAATATAATTTTGGTCAAACAATTTTGAGACTGGAAATGTTAGATTAACCCCTAGATAAGGCAGGGCGTCTTCCACCCATTTGAAGGGGAATGATGCTTTAAGTTGTGCTACCATTTTCTGGGAAAGCCCCATATTCAGAATTTGTGACTTAGAAGTGTTTATTTTGTAGTAAGACGCATTACTAAATTCTGATAAAACTTTACTTATTTCTGGAAGGGACGTGGTTGGGGAAGAGCATATTATTATTACATCATCCGCGAACAGACCTATACGGTGTTCCTTTTTCCCTATTGTGATTCCAGAAATTGAACTAGAAGACCTTATTTTCTCAGCCAGAGGTTCCATTAAAAGCGCAAAAATTAAAGGGGACATGGGACATCCCTGTCTAGTTCCATTTGTAATGTCAAAGCGTGAGGATAAAAATCCGGCTGAGTATACGGAGGCGGAAGGACCGGAGTATAGAGCTAAAATGGCTTTCCCAAACGGGCCCACTATTCCTATTTTATCCAGAACCGACTCTAGATAACCCCAATGGATCCTATCAAAGGCCTTCTCTGCATCTAATGATAGGAGCAGAGAAGGGGTGTTATGCGTTTCTGCATAGTGAAGGATGTTGATTAGTCTTCTAGTTCCATCTACCGTTTGTCTATTTTTAATAAATCCTACTTGATCAATATTGATTAGAGAAGGAAGGATATCAACCAGCCTGTTGGCCAACACTTTTGAATATATTTTCAAATCGCAATTTAGCAAAGAAATTGGTCTAAAATTTTCGGGTCTGTCAGGAGATTTACCTGGTTTCGGGAGGGTAATTATTAGTGCTTGTAGCATTTCTTTAGGAAAACGACCTGAAATAGTGGCCTGATTGAACATTGATACTAGGTGAGGGGCTATAATCTGAGAGAACTGTTTATAATATTCGTTTGTTAGACCGTCTGGTCCGGGAGATTTATTAATCTTGAGTTGTTTAATGACATTTTGTACCTCTGATACTGTGAATTGTGCATTAAGGAGTGTCATTTGATCACTCGGGATCGACGGTAAATTGACCGAATCTAGAAAGCCATCTATAAGTTGCTGCGTAGGTTGTTTGGTGAGAGGATCTTTGTTTAAATTGTATAAATGACCATAGTATTCAGCAAAGGCTTCAGCTATCCCCTGTGGGTTTAAGATTTTATCCCCAGATGGTTTAAAAATATAGGGTATTTTAGCCTTCGATGTTTTGTTTTTAAATTTGTTAGCTAACATCTTCCCAGCCTTATTACCCTGCCAGTAATAGATCATTCTGCTCCTTCTCAGGGCGTATTCACACTTGTGGTATAACAATTGGTGAAGTTGTGTTCTTAATTGTTTTAATTCGATTGTTAGACCTCTCGTGGTTCTCTTTTTATTAAGATCTTCTAATTTCTTAATTTTAAGCAACAATTCTTCTGTTTTAGCTAATCTTATTTTCTTTGCTGTTGCCGCAATTTTGATAAGGTGACCTCTGATTACTGCTTTGTGTGCACACCAGTTGTTAAAGGTGGACGTGTCATCCGGTTTATTAGTTTCGAAAAAGTCAGTCAACGCTTTGTTTATCTGTGCATTGTATTCCTCTTTGTTTAGTAAGGAGTTGTTTATGCGCCAGGGGGAGGTGGGAACTCGATTATATTGCTCATTAATAGAGATAGAGACTGGGGCGTGGTCCGACCAAGTGATTGTCCCGATGCTAGGGTTGATCACACGCTGGAGTAACCATTGGTCAGCAATAATAAAGTCAATTCTAGAATAGCATTTGTGGGGGTGAGAGAAAAAAGTATAATCTCTTTCTGAGGCATTACAAGTTCTCCATGTGTCATAGAGATTTCCCCTGAATAAAATGTTATAGATATCTGTGTTTTTTTCTTTTGGTTTGCTCCTACTCTTGTCTAATTGAGGAATCAGTACTTTATTGAAGTCCCCACATAGTATTAGGGAACCAAATTTATTATTCTCAATTCGTTTAAGTAGACGTTTGAGAAATCTGCCTTGATGCTTATTAGGAGCGTATAATGAGACCAAGGTGTATTTCTCATTGTTAATGAGGCACTGTATGATTACAAACCTATCACATTTATCATAAGTTACTTGTATAAGTTGAAAGGCCACAGAATTTTTGATAGCAATCAACGTCCCCTTTTTCTTGCCTGAGTTTGGGGTACAAAAAATATGGGGGAACTGTGCATTTTTAAGCCTGTGGATGTCTTTCTCCAAGAGGTGTGTCTCTTGTGCACATAACACATCACATTTCAGCATTTTACACTCTTTCCACATGAGAGAGCGTTTGAATGGACTATTAAGGCCCTTCACATTCAAAGATGATATTTTAAAGACCATTATACCCTAAGAAAGATCGATACTGTGTACTCTTGTAGCATACCTGAACTCTAAATATCTCCCCTACGTGAGTAATATTATGTGAGTGAGGACCACTCATCTCCGTTATTCCCCAACAAGAAAGACTATATGTACATAACGCATTTTTCTTATCAATCAGTAGTGATACCTTGTAACATAAAAACCTGAGAACACATATGAAAATATGTTCAAATATATCTAGCCAACTCCTTGTAAAGGAAGTTGGCCTCATGGGGGGGGGGAAGAGACACAACACGTGTAACATAAGTGCCTTCCTAGCCCACATGGTTATTTAAAGGCACAGTACAACCTGCAGCAATAAGATTATCAAAAAGAAAAAAAAAGGATATCAGACAACACCGTGAGTTCCTTATTCTGGATTCAACAGGGAGTCCAAAATTCTTGCTGGGTCATTCTCCTCTATATTCAATCAGATTGAATTCAGGGATTCTTAGGAGATCCAACCTGTGTCCATTCCTGGGATAATACCGGTGGTTTCTTTTTCGCCATCATTTGATGATCTCGAGGCTGAAAGTCGGGAAACCATTTTGCTAGAAGAGACGCTGCTTCTTTGGGTGTGTGAAGGACATGGGTGGCTCCATTTTTCGTGATGAGGAGCTTGACCGGGTAACCCCATTTATAGGGAATTTCTTGGTCACGTAGATGCTTTGTGAAAGGCGCAAATTCTCTTCTGCGATTCATCGTGGTTGGTGATAAATCTGCGTACAACGAGATGCCCACAAACCGCTCAGGGATGTCGTTATTTTTAAACGCCGACTTCAAGATGGCCTCTTTTGTTTGATAGAAATGGATTCTTGCCAGAACATCTCTCGGCGTTGTTTGCGGTAGATGTTTGGGTTTTGGCAATCTGTGTACTCTATCAATCATCAAATCTCTTTGATCCGCCTCTGGGATTAAAGCAGAAAAATAATCAATCAGGAACTCTCTGAGCTGCGCTGGCATGATGGATTCCGGTATACCGCGGAAACGAATGTTGTTCCTTCTGGAGCGGTCTTCCAAGTCAGCCAATTTTAATTTTACTGCTAGCATGTCTTCATCTGTCTCATTTTGAGCGTCCACTAAAGTATTAAAAGCAGAGGAAAATTCATCCATTTTTGTTTCAAGATGAGCTGTGCGATCACCAATATCTCTAATGTCCTTAGACAGTGTGGTAAAGGCAGTTTGGAAATCGTTTTGCATGGATGTCCTTAATTCTGACAATAGACTCCTCATATTAGATAAGGTGATGGCTGATTCCTCAGACGGGCTGCTTTCCCTAGATTTCCCCAGATTGGGCAGACTAGGAGGGAGAGAGACTGACCTGAAATCCAGTGCATACAGCTTGTCTGGTGTGCTTGAAGTTCCTTCCACACTTGGACTGCCTGCTGTGCAATGTGCTGCCTGGGAGAGGATAGGAGCTCCTAGGACCGGAGCGTTTTCCTGCAGAGTGTGGCCGGCGCCATTTTGTGAGTTTCCCGCCGGGGGATAGAAGGACGTGAGTTTAACCGGGGCAGCCGGTTTAGATCTTCCTCTCACCATCCCTGCTGCTTTGTGGCTACTTCAGGAGTCTCCAGGTATATTTTTGTGTCGGTATCCGACCTTTAAGGGTGGTTATGAGCCGCTTTATCTGAGGCTAGGAGAGGAGCTCAGACTTATGTGACTGCTCTCCTCGGCATCCGGACACGCCCCCCAAAATGGATCATAGTTAATCAATGAGTTATATGTACCCGAAATTGTATTATTTAGGAATACAGCTCCACCTTCGAAAAGCAAGCACTAAAACAATGTAGAGTGATATATGAAAAAATATGGCTTTCAGAATGCAGTGATGAAACATTTGCTGTGCACTGTAGGTCAAAATATCAGGCTTCCTTAAAGGGGTTGTCCGGTCAAAGGGTGGACACAGGGTGGCCACAGGGTAGTTTTTCACCCGACCCCGCATGTCGGCGCCGAAAGCAGATGGCTCCAGCCACAGTATAGCGTCCGCTCTGCTCTTATTTAAGTGAATAGGAGCAGAGTTGCAGTACTGAAGCCATCTGCTTCCAACACAGGCCACTACATAACATCCAGTGCCCAAAGGCAGTCGCAACAGCTGATCGGTGCGGGGTCCGAGTATCGAACCCCAACCGATTATTTACTGATGACCTATCCTGTAGATAGGTCATCAGTATGAAAAACCACCCCGTGCCGGGACAACCCCTTTAAGAAGTTAATATGGCAGAGTAGGAGGAAACTTGAATGATCCTTTTACTTCAATCATGCAGATGTCAGCTAGGGAGGAAATACAGTGATAGGTAGATAGATAGATAGATAGATAGATAGATAGATAGATAGATAGATAGATAGATAGATAGATAGATAGATAGATAGATAGATAGATAGAAATACACCAAGTCCAGCAGCACCGGCAGCGTGTGGGTGCAGGCTCTGAGGGACAGACCAAGTCCCAGATACACAGAAGTCAAAAAATGAGCAGCAACTCCAATAGTAAGGGTTAAAAAAGTGGGTACTTTTATTGCCCGTGCACGGGCAATAAAAGTAACCACTTTTTTCACCCTTACTATTGGAGTTGCTGCTCATTTTTTGACTTCTAGATGGATAGATAGATAGATGGAAAGATGGATGGATGGATGGATGGATGGATGGATGGATGGATGGACACACAGATAGATAGATAGATAGATAGATAGATAGATAGATAGATAGATAGATAGATAGATAGATAGATAGAAAATAAAGAACTGGGATTACTGCAATATCAGCATTATTACAAACAAGTAGTCTCCACTGTGTGAGAGGGGTGTGACCATGAGTGTATGTTCACACGGCTTATTTTCAGGCGTATTTCAGAGCGTAAAATGCTCATTTAATGCTCCAAAGTACACTTGAAATATACCTCCAAACAGTTTCCCATTGATTTAAATGGGAATTGCACGGTGTAGTTCACATGAGGTGTATTTCCATCGACACTACAGAAAACGTTTCAAAAATATGTCTCAAAATATGCTTTAACCCCTTCGCACACCCAGACGTGCTATTACGTCCGGGGACGGAGGGGGGGGGGATGTTTGGAGCGTGCTCCCACGCTGAGCACACTCCATATGCTGCGGGTGTCGTCTGTATTTTACAGCGGACACCTGGGACTAACAGCCGGGATCACTGATCCTGGCTGTTTGACCCCTCAAATGCTGTGGTCAATCGCGACCGCAGCATCTGAGGCATTTAAAAGAGGGGGCAGCCCCCTTTGACAGCTCATCGCCCCCAAGCAGTGAGATCAGTGGGTGACAATGGTTGTTATGGCAGCCCAGGGGCAAAATGAAGGCCCCCAGGGCTGCCTTGAATCTGCCTCTGTTAAGCCCTGCCTGTGGTAGGGCTTAACAGATTCCTGTAATAAATTTTGCTGATGCAAGTCCCTTAGGGGGCTAATAAAGTGTGTAAAAAAAGTGAAAAAAACTTTTTAGTAGTAAAAAAAATATTAAAGGTTAAAAAAAAAACCTTTTGCCATTTCTCCCTAAAGCAATATAAAAAAGTAAACTAAACTGGTATCGCTGCATCCATAAAAGTCTGAACTATTACAATATAGCGTTATTTGATGCGCACTGTGAACGCCGTAAAAAATAAAATATGTAAAATGCCAAAATTGCTGTTTTTTGGTCACCTTGGCTCTCAAACAAATGTAATAAAAAATGATCAAAACATTCTACGTACAAAAAAAATGGTACTGATAAAAACTACAGCTCGTCCCGCAAAAAAATAAGCCCTCACACGGCCCAATTAGTGAAAAAAAAAAAAAGTTATGGCACTCAGATTGTGGCGACACAAAATAAATATATTTTAACAAAAAGTTTATTATCAATAAAATTAGTAAAATATAAAAAAAAGATATACATTTTGTATCACCGTAATGGTATTGAGCCACAGAATAAAGATAATTTGTCATTTTTACTGCACAGTGAAAGCCGTAAATACAAAACCCCAAAAATAATTAAGGAATCACAGTTTTTTCAAATTTCAGCCCGCAAAGATTTTTTTTCAGTTTCCTAGTACATTACATGGAACTATAAATGATACCAAAAGAAACTACAACTCCTCCAGCAAAAAATAAGCCCTCACATCACTCTATTGATGGAAAACCCGAAGGGATTAAAATACACTCAACAAAACGCTTCAAAATACACTACAAAAAGGCTTGCAAAAATAAAAAACACTTTGGAAATCAGCTCCAAAAATGCCTGTTTTCTCTTGAAATCTACATCATATTTTTTGGCCTCAAACATATTTCATGTGAAAAAAATTCATAGAGTGTACTTTCAGGGGGAAGGGGAGGAATGAGGAATGGCAAGGATAATGTGAGCTAGCAAGCTTGCAGAAACAATGACCATTGACCGGGCTGCACCTCCACTGTATCTGTACTATGGCAGACATCCGGTAATAACAGCTTCCTGTGCGCTAGGAGGAAGAAGAGGTCTGCAGCACAGTTAATGACATGTTAATATTTTTCAAAAAGTACAGTGCTCGGCTGTTTCTGTCATTCTCATAGACAGTGAATGGAGCGTCGGGCACATACCGTTGCTCCTCCCCACTGTGGGGGTGCAGTGAAGAGGATCTGGGGGTTTGGGTCCCATCTGTGGGGCCCCCAGCGATCAAAAAATGATCACCTATTCTCGGCATAGGTATTAATTTATGATTTGGGGAAAATACTTTAATATTTAAATGTTATTCTTACCAATTGACCTTAAATGACATTTTACATCTTTTTAAAAGGCTGTTTGTTAACCAAAATGGAGCTTGAGAGATTCAATAAATTGTCTTTGTACATGTCCGAGCTTTCAATAACTGCTGTAATCTTGTTAATTACATCACTCTGTTTTCTAGTGGTTTTGAATTCTTGTTCCAAAGGACATTATATTTCATTGAAGATGGGCCATGTACACTTGAAGTACAATACACTGCTTTGATAGATGACATTTTTAATCTATGAGTCCAATGCATTGCCTCTCTAATGGGCTCAGAAACATCTATTTTTATAATCCGTCTATTGGGTCATTGTATTTATAGACTTGTTTCACTGTAACTAAATTAAAAAAAGTACAAATAATTACTTATGCATTATTTTGGAGGATTGTAGCATTGATGCACTAGACAAAGACCATGCTATGTCCTTTAGGTCATGCTGTCATTTGTGTGTGTACCAAGTCCAAAAATGATAGGCCAAGTATTTTTTTTTTATCATTGTATGTGTCTCATCATAGTCAGTGTCAAAAGTTGACTTATTCTTTACTCCTTATTTATTGCTTTCACATTTTATGTTGCCATGCACAATATAAGCTTATTTAATTTCTTGGAAGAATACATTTTGCTTGAAATTGCCTTCATTGAGAAGGTGAAATGTTCTTGTGAACTTTTGGTGAATAAATTCACTTTTTTTTAATTTATTTTTTTTATATTTTTATTTTGTTCTACAGCAGTACAAAAAGGAAAGAAGTACATAGTACATACAAACATGTAATAAGAAAAAATATGCAATGCTATAGATACCCTTGTGGGGGAGAGGAGGTCGGAGGGAGGGGGGAGGGAAATGAAGGAAAAAAGAAAAATATATAAAATATAAAAAATAAAATAAAAAAAATAAAATAAAAAAAACACATAATAAATGAAAATATGCCTTTTATCTCCATCTTACTTGTTACTCTGAGAACTTACCCTAGCCTATAACCAGGTTCGTTCCCATTTAGCGATGTTGTTGGCATTGCCATACCATACCTTTTCATATTTCTTAATTTTACCAACCAAGCCCAGCCAGCTTTCAAGTGTTCACTTTATTTTTTAATGCTGCTTCTTCGCTACTTAATGTTCATATTATAGGATGTGTTGATACATGCCACATTATTTTTCTTGTAATAAAAATAAACATTTAAATGCTTTATAAACCTTTGACATATATATTTTTTAATATTAAGGTTAATCAGTGTGATTGGTGCAACTTTATAATTAGTTTCTATTAAAAATAATTTTCACTTTTTGAGACACAGCTGCTATTTTCTATACAGAGCAGCTGTATCGTTCGCTAAAAACTGTTCCCGTCAGGTCCACGGGGACTAACGGGTTCAGTGAAAGCAGAGACATGCAGGATCCACCTGTTATCCATCACATCTGAGTTCATAACTTAGATGTAATAGATTACAGATGGCTCTTGCGTACCACTGACACTGAACCCGTCATGTCCACGGGACTGAAGGATTCAGGTCTTAGCAAACGATTCAACTGCTAAGTATGCAGAATACAGAGCCGCTGTATCTCAAAAAGTAAAATATTTTTAAATACAAATCTAGAAAGTTTCAAACACACTGATTGACCTTTTTATTAAAAAAAAATCCCTTTTCCATTGGCACAGCCTAAAAAAAGACCTAGTTTCTAATCCTGGAAATGTGTTTTAAAGCCAGCTTTAAACTACATGTGTCACGATCTGTGGGTATGTGGACCCACTGGGCCGTACCGCCGCAGCTGGCCAAACAGTGTACCAAGTCAATGTCTATACAGTCCAAGCACAAGGGTACCTGTAGCATTTTAGACAGTAGTAACGGCTAGGCTAAGATGGGACCTTGGCAGCAGACACCAGGCGTGGTGTAACACAGCAGGCGTGACCGATGGTACAGCACGACTCCAAGTTTCTAAGGCACAAGAACAACTGTAGCACGGGATACAGGATACAGGTAGCAGGTACGGGAACACTGGGAACAGGATAACACTAAGGGACCTTTTGCAAGACTAACACGGGTGAACACAACAAAGCTCAGGCAATGAGTGAAAGGGCAGGGCCATGGCTACGGCCATCAGGGGTGAGTAATCTAACGGTCCGTGGCCGTGGACACTACAATATGCATATAGGGAATTTAACTGTCATATTTTCCTATAATTAAACAATGTAAGAGTGAAAAAAATATTCAGAATGGCTTTTGTCCTTAACATTAAGGCTAAACCAAATAAAAAAAATGTCAAGTATAAAAGATTGGAGACATTTTTTTAGGTTTAACATTTCAGTGAGCCCCATGTACCCCTGAGGACGCTACTAGTTAGCGAAACATGTCGGGGGGGCTGTGTTAATTTTTAATCCCTGTCTCAGCCGGATCTTTGTCTACATGTTAACAGAGGCACTGATGCCCTTGCACTAACTGTCTGCCGACACTCGGCACACACTGCAAATTTCATATACTCTGCTGGGTTTCTCCAGCTGTTAAACTGACTTCGGTCTGTGGCAGTGAAATTTTTAAAATTTATATGTATAGTTTGTTCTTGCTACACGTAGCTTAATAAAGGTTGTAAATTCTAACTTTATCCTTATTATCTATTGGGTGGTCAGGAAATAGGGTTTTGTTTGCCTGCAGGCATTCCTTTTCTGACTTAACATTTCAGTGTCACCTAAATTTTGATAATATGTAAAATATACATAATTTAGTGTCTCAATGTATAACTGTCATTTACGAACTCTGAAACTTACCAGTAAAAAATTGCATTTCTCCTTGGCTGCGATTGTGTGTAAAACATTTCCAAGCTTCACTAATGAAAACTACAAATGTCAGATTTTCATTTCCTAAATTGCCCAGAGGATTTCTGTCAAACAATTTTACCTTTAAAAAATATCCCTTGAGAATACCATATATGACCAACAAAATTCATTGTTGTCAGAGATCCAGAAAGTGAAAGATGATTATGATGTACTAAATACGGAAACATGTAGACACAGATAATGGTATGCTTTGAAGTAGAATTAAAACTGATTAGATGTTGTAAGTATTTCCCATTATGAATGGGATTTATAATTTGGATGAAAATGTAGAATGATAATATCATCTGCTCAGAGCAAAAACATGTTAAGCTTTTGAAGAGAATAAGGAAAGACTGCTTAAAGATATAATTTACAACTTCAAGAAGAGGCTATGTACCTATGGCACTTTACCAACCAAGAAATGACAAAAATATCACCAATTCAATGAATCAGACACCAATCAAATCAAGTATAATTCGCAGTTACATTATAATGGAAATGACCAAAGGTCATTCTTATTACTGCAGTTAGCCCAACTTATCCCCATGGTGTGCTATGCAGCACGAGGACATAAAAAGCTTGCCAAATGCAAATGATCAGCTCAAATGATAACACCAGCCCCTGTACCGATAGATAGATAGATAGATAGATAGATAGATAGATAGATAGATAGATAGATAGATAGATAGATAGATAGATAGATAGATAGATAGATAGATAGATAGATGATAGGCAGATAGATAGATAGATAGATAGATAGATAGATAGATAGATAGATAGATAGATAGATAGATAGATAGATGATAGATAGATAGATAGATAGATAGATAGATAGATAGATAGATAGATAGATAGATAGATAGAATTTAACATAAAAAGACAGATTTTTACTTACCTCTGTAAATAAAGCAATGTCATTTGTTAGGAAAATTGAACATATTGTATTGCAGTCTTTTAAATTCAATGATTTAAAGGGATTGCAAATGTGTATTCAAATGCTGAAATCCAGCCTTTGAGTCCAGAAAACATTTGCATTAGTGTCTCATATTGATGTCATGATTAGGCAATATGAGGATGAGTGAATCATTAAAAATTATATTCTCGATTGATTCTCCAAATGCAATTCAGTCTGACTTTTGAAAAACTCAACCAGTTGAATTGTTACCTTTGTTAAAATGTTAATGTTAAAATGTACTATATAAACATATAAACTGACAATATAACTACAGTGAAACCTCTTTCAGACCACCTAAAATTGGAGTGAAATATGGTCTTCCAGAAGGTGATTCTCTCAAAGCAGGGGTCAGTATACACAGAAGATAGTAGAATTGAATATCAGTCACAGAAAAATGCTGTCTTGATCCCTAGTGGTCTTCTCAATGAGTTGATCTTTTGGAGAGATTCCACTGGATACAGTCATTCATTTAAAAATTGTCTCTTACGGCCGAAAGTCTATTACATAAAGACTACAGCTAGATTTTGAATTATTACTATGCATTGGGAAAGTTGCATTGCAAACCACATTTCAGTTACTTTTCTTATATTTTTAGTCTATTGGTTTCAGTACACCTATCACAAAATCAAATACCATCCTCAGTTATAACCTCTCTAGCCATCCTGTCCAATTCTAATATAGGTGTGTTTTTGCCATTTGAGGTAGAGAATTAGAAATCAATTTGTTAATAATTTAGGTAAAGCTGCATCTCCTCAAACTTAACTTTGGAAAGTATGTCTAGCCTGTATTCTGGACAATCTTTTATCTGCACTTACTTTTCGCTTTGTCTGACCTGGTGGATTGACATGTTCTTTGCCTATAAAACCATTTTTTTTGTAGAACAGGGTGCAATTTCTAAAATTTATCTGGCCTCAGGTACTTAAAAGCATACTCTTAAATCTGAAAAAAAAATTTGTCAGACTTTGAAAGTTCTATAATACAATTTGAAGCATGAGTCAAGAGTATAGTTAACCCATTCCCCCTGCATGTATTCTGGGCTTTAATGACCAAAGCAAAATTAGCAGTTTCACTATGTCTTTATTTAATTGGTTATAACGTTGTAAGAATCAAAGGTATCCCTACAAATTTGGTATGGTTTTTTTCAGCAGAAACAGGGCTTTATTTTGGAGGTATATACTATAGGTTTTCTTTTTTTTTTTTTTTTCAGAATCTTGCAAAAAAAATGGGGGGAAAAAAAAAATCAGTTTCTTTAATTTGTTGTGTAAAAGTTTTAAAATAAGTAATGTTTTTACTTTTGCATGCCTCTAGATTTATTTCTGAATTTGTTCTGATTGCTTGGATACCAAATATGTTGGTGTGTGTTATCTTACGGGCACTTGGCAAGGCCTCAAACTAAAAGTGTCCAATTTGGCCTAAGAATGACTGTTTCCAAAGATGATTTTTAGGCACCATAGTGTCTTTGCAGAGGCCCTGTGGTATCGGATCATAAAAATACACCTAAAAATGACCCAATCTGGGAAAGAAGACCCCACAGGGTTTTTACCTATTGGTATAGTTTTTACCTAGGCCTATCAGATTTTTTCAGATTTTTGTTGAAATCTGACATAAAATATCTAAAATGTTTATGACACTATGTATTATCATAGACGTGAAGATATTCATCTAGGGGTATACTGAGAATGAAAAGAAGATACGTTTTTCCCTAACGGATGTAAAGACCACCGCCCTCCCAGAATTATCATTCTGACAGATTCACTTTCGCATAAGGAATCCCTCCCTATTTTGGCTCTCCCTAATTCAGTAATTTGCTACTCTATGGTAGGTCTCAAAGCATGGGTAATTACACAGACCTGGTTTTGAAGGGCAAAGAAAAACATGTATCCCGTCTTCGGCCATTTTTTCGGCAAACTTTGCATCTCTTCTGCGAATACCCTTGCATCTCAGTGGCAGGGACAGGATGTAAAAAGTGACGCTCCGTGAGTCTCTTGACATCTTCTGATTCATGGAGTCCTACTTCCTCTCCTTCAAATAGAAGATGTTCAATATTTTTTTCTTGGAAATCCAGATATGTCATGATTCCCTGAGTCTTTTTGTACATTGCATAGGAATTGAAAGGAGAAACCTGCATAAGATATATTGCTACCTTCTTGTACCAGGCTCTAGTTTTCCTTTTGATCAAATAAGGTTGGAGAGCCTGGTCTGAAAGGTCGACGCTACCCATGAACCTATTGTACTCTGTAATACAGAGCAGTTTCTGTCTGTCCGCAGTAGCGCCTCTTTCTCTGACCGTGACCTTGGTGTCAGCATGTATAGTGCTCAGCATAAAAACCTCTCTCCGATCATTGCACTTAAGTGCAAGAAGTTAATCACTTGCGAAAGCAAATGATTCCCCCTTTGCTAGGCGCATTGAGAGAAGTTGTGGCAATCCTTTGCGGTTTCTGCGAACCGTCCCACAGGCCCCTGTTTTGTCAGTGTGAAGACTTTTGAAAAGTGTCACGTTAGAATAAAAATTAGCATAATGTCATAGACTATTTTCCACTGGCACCAAGGTTTTGTGGTCATCCTGGGGGATTTATTTAACGGTCTCTGCCCTCATATCTATTGAAGTCGCATGTGTAACCGGTCTCACTCTCACATATTTTATATAGCTTTACACAATATCTCGCTCTTTTTGATGGTATGTACTGCCTAAAACACAATCACCCCTTAAAATCTACAAGGGATTCATCCACACTCAAGTTCACGTCAGGAGTGTAGGATTTTAGAAATGAATCTTTTAGCAAAGTAACAAAGGGCCTCAGCTTGTTAAGGCAATCAGGCCCAGGATCACTTCTTGGCAGGCTTTCTAAATTGTTGCTAAAATGTAGGAAATGGATTAATGCCTCATACCTGCTCTGGGACATTATTGACGAAAAAACGGGTTACATGAATAGGACTTGCTGCCCAGTAAGAATGGGTGGATGTTTTTTTTACAAAGCCCATATTCAGAATGAGCCCTAATTCTCGCAGACATTGGTAGGAACCCAGACGATTGCATAACCACATGTAGGCTTTTCCATCAAAAACTGCCTCGCATTAAGGTTACAATTAATTGCGAAAGCTCATCCGTAAAAAAAATATGAAAAAAATTGTGTGGGGCAAAATTTGTGGTGTCAATGTTTACACCCGAAGTTGACATAAATTGGGGCACCTGAGGGATAAAGTTTGTTGCAGGATCCCAAAAATTTGGCGGTACTGTAGGATCACTAGTTCCTGGATGTGCGCCTGCAGCTGTGGCAACAGCGGCATCTTCCATAGGGGGAGTTGTTGCTGAAGCGTCTGAAACAGTACTGGTAGTGACGTCATAAAATATTTCCGCTTCTGAAGCGGTCCCTATGTCACTGCCTGAATCAGAGCACAAAATAGAATAAGCTTGCTCTGCGCTGTAAAGTTTGTGTACCATTCTAATACGTATCCCCTAATAGTTTTTTTAACTAGATTTTTTTTATAATTTTTTTTATTATTATTATTTTTAATGAAATTTACTAGAAAAATGGAAATAAACACTAAGTAAAGAAACAGGGCGGGGGTTCTAATAATGTAATATAATGCACTTTTTTTTGTGTATTTCACTGTTTGTAACTATTCTCTCCACAGGACTCTGTCTCTCCTCTCACAAAACCACAACTGAGAGGAGAGGCGGAGACCAGAGGAGAGAGCCCGCTGTTTACATTCAGTGGGTGGTAATCGATGTGATAGGGTGTTCACAGCGATCACTTCCTCCTATCAGAGGGTGCCCTTTCATTGTCTCCAAGCACCCAGCTGTCACCTAACAGCTGGTGTATGGAGATATCCACGCTGCTCTCAGCGCGATCTTGTTCTAAAGTGACGCCGTGAAAAGGTGGCGCTCTAGAATAAAGCCCACTAATGACTGCCGTTAAATGATGTATCGGCGGTCATTAAGGGGTTAAATATCAGCATTATATATACAAACACTATATGGATAAAAGTATTGGGACACCAACACATTACACATACAGCAGCTTTTATGGCATCCTATTCTAAATCCATAGACGTTAATTTAATCTTTGCCCCCACTTTGCAGCTAAAACAGTTTCCACTCTTCTGGGAAGGCTTTCTTCAAGATTTGTGGTGTGTGCCTGTGGGAATTTTTGCCCATTTATCCAGAAGAGAATTTGTGAGGTCAGAGACTGATGTTGGACGAGAGGGCCTGGCTCGCAATCTCTGTTCTAGTTCATCCCAAAAGTGTTTCATGGGCTTGAGGTCATGGCTCTGTGCGGACCAGTCAAGTTCTTCCACACCAAACTCACCCAACCATGCCTTTATGGACCTTGCCTTGTACACTGCGGCACAGTCATGCTGGAACAGAAAAGAGCCTTTCCCAAACTGTTCCCACAAAGTTGGAAGCATACAATTGTCCAAAATGTATTGGAATGCTGAAGCATTAAGAATTCCCTTTACTGGAACTAAGGGGCCTAGGCCAACCTCTGAAAAACAACCCCATAGCATTATCCTTTCTCCACCAAACTTTACAGTTGTCACAAGACAGTCAGGTAGGTAATGTTCTCCTGGCATTCGCCAAACCCAGACTCATCCACTTCAAGATAAAAAAAGGGTGATACATCACTCTACATAACATGTTTTCACAGCTCTAGAGTCCAGTGGAGGCATGCTTTACACCACTCCATCTGACCCAGGGGCGTAACTAGGAAAGACTGGGCCCCATAGCAAACTTTTGACTGCCCCCCTACCCCCCTAGTTACCACATACAGCCCCCCTTCTAGATAGTGCCCCCTATAGATATTGCCCCCAAGTAGAATGTGCCATACAGCCCCCCTATAGTTTGTGCGATACAGGCCCTCTGTAGACAGTGCTATACCGCCCTCCCTGTTTACAGTGATGTAGACAGTGCTATACTGCCCCCCCTGTAGACAGTGCTATACAGCCCCCTGTAGACAATGCTATACAGCCCCCCTCTGTAGACAGTGCTATACACCCCCCTTGTAGACATTGCTATTCAGCCCCCCTCTAGTCAGTGCTATATAGCCCTCCTGTAGATAGTGCTATACATCCCTCCCGCTAAACAGTGCTATACAGCCCCTTGTAGATAGTGCTATACAGCCCCCCCGTACACAGTGCTATATCCCACTTGTAGATCGCGCCCCCACCTCCCCCTTGTAAATATTGGCACAAAGCCCCCTGTATATAGCGCCATCGCCATACAGCCCCCTTGTAGATAGCGCCATACAGCCCCCCTATAGATAGCACCATATAGTGACCCCCTCCTGTAGATAGCTCCATATAGCGACCCCAAAACAAATAAAATAAAAAAAATGTTATACTCACCTATGCCCCGTTCCCGCGACGAATGGAGCAAATCAACATCTACTGGATCCTTGTGTAGGCCGGCATGATACATGAATGTGGCCTATAGCTTAGTAAATGGCAGAGTAGGGAGCTACCTCCTAACTTTGCCATAGCGTTCAATAGTATCTGCCTCCTAAGGATGGAGATACTATTTTATGAGGCGTCGCTACCGCTGTAGCAGTCATACTGGCTGCTAGCGGCACCACCAGGCAAGGTGGGCCCCGTGATGGCGGGCGGCATGGGCTCCCTCATGTTTTTGTGCTGATGTTAATGCCAAGTGAAGTTTGGAATTCCTCAGTTATTGAGTCAGCAGAGTATTGATGAGTTATATGCACTATACGTCTCAGTATTTGGCGACCATACTCTGTACCTTTATGTGGTCTGCTGTGATACCTAAACACTTTTACTTTGCAATAATACAACTCATAGTTCATAGTAGAAGATCTAGGAGGGAAGAAATTTCACACACTGATTTGTTGCAACGGTGGCATTCTATTACAGTACCACACTCAAATTCAGTGAGCTCTGTAGAATGACCAGTTTTAAAATATTTGTAAAGGCAGACTGCATGGTTAGGTGCTAAATTTTATACACTTGTGGCAATGGGTCTGAATGTAACACCGGAATTTAATACTCTTGTCCATAAAGTGTAAGTAGAACCCAGCATTGTCGGACCTTCTTCATAAGAGCTTACATATACTCCTATTATTCTACCCTCTCATAACAACTGACAGTATATCTATACAGTCACTTTCTTTGCTACTTAAATTTTAACCACTTTGCGCCACAGGTAGTTTTGATCTTCCTGACATATACATTTTTCAAATCTGAAATGTCTTAGTTTATATGGTTATAACTTTGGCATGAATTTACTTATCCAAGTGATTCTGAGATTGTTTCCTCGTTAACCATTGTACTTTATGTAAGTGATAAATTGTAGTCCATACACTCATTGTTTATTTGTGGAAAAACAACAATTTTTTTTTAAAAAATTGGAAAAATGAGCATTTTTAAAAGTTTTATTTGTTTCAGCTTGTAAGAAAGATAATCATACCACACAAAGTAGTTACTAATTATTTTCCCATATGTCTACTTTATAACGACATATTTTTTTCAACATCTTTTTTACCCTTTCAGGACCAGACTAATTTCAGTTTTTATGCATTTATTTTTTTGTTGACAGCCATAGGAAGGCTTAATTTTTACGGGACAAGTTGTACTTTCTAATGGTACTATTTTATATTTTGTGCGATGTAACGGAAAGCCAGAAAAATTGGAATTGGAAAGAAACAGTAGTTCCGCCATTTTCTTATGGCTTTCTTTTTTACGGTGTTCAAAGTATGGTGAAAATGACACATTACCTTTATTCTGTGGGTCAGTATGATCACGGTGATACCGAATTTATATTGTTTTTGTTATGTTTTAGTATCTTTAACCCCTTCCCTCTTTGGCCACTTTTGACCTTCCTGACAGAGCCTCATTTTTCAGATCTGACATGTTTCACTTTATGTGGTAATAACTCCGGAATGCTTTTACCTATCCAAGTGATTCTGAGATTGTTTTCTCGTGACACATTGAACTTTATGTTACTGGCAAAATTTGCCCGATACATTCAGTATTTAATTGTGAAAAACACCAAAATTTCGTGAAAAATTGCAAAAATTAGCATTTTTCTCAATTTAAATGTATCTGCTTGTAAGACAGGCAGTTATACCACACAAAAATTTTGCTAACTAACATCCCCCATATGTCTAATTTAGATTGGCATCGTTTTTTGAACATCATTTTATTTTTCTAGGACGTTACAAGGCTTAGAACTTTAGCAGCAATTTCTCACATTTTCAAGAAAATGTCAAAATGCTATTTTTACAGGGGCCAGTTCAGTTGTGAAGTGGCTTTGAGGTCCTTAGATATTAGAAACCGCCAATAAGTCACCCCATTTTAAAAACTGCACCCCTCAAAGTATTCAAAACAGCATTTAGAAAGTTGCTTAACCCTTTAGACATTGCGCAGGAATTAAGGCAAAGTAGAGGTGAAATTTACAAAGTTCATTATTTTTTTCCAGAAATTCATTTTGAATCCATTTTTTTTGTACCACAGAAGGTTTTACTCAAGAAATGCAACTCAATATTTATTGCCCAGGTTCTGCAGTTTTAGGAAATATCCCACATGTGGCTTTAGTGTGCTACTGGACTGAAGCACCGGCCTCAGAAGCAAAGGAGCACCTGGTGGATTTTGGGCCTCCTTTTTATTAGAATATATTTTAGGCACCATGTCAGCTTTGAATAGGTCTTGTGGAACTAAAACAGTGGAAACCCCTGAAAAGTGACCCCATTTGGGAAACTACACCCCTCGAGGAATTTATTTAGGGGTGTAGAAAGCATTTTGACTGGCCAGTTTTTTTTGCAAAAAATTTTGGAACTAGGCCATGAAAATGAAAATCTACATTTTTTCAAATAAAATGCAGGTTTAGCTATTTTTTTTTCATTTCCAAAAGAACTAAAGTAGAAAAAGCACCACAACATTTGTAGAGCAATTTCTCCCGAGTAAAACAATACCCCACATGTGGTAATAAACAGTTGTTTGGACACACGGCAGGGCTTAGAATGTAAAGAGCGCCATTTGGCTCTTGGAGCTCAAATTTAGCAGGAATGGTTTGCGGAGGCCATGTCGCATTTGCAAAGCCCCCGAGGGGACAAAACAGTGGAAACCCCCAACAAGTGACCCCATTTTGGAAACTACACCCCATGAGGAAATTATCTAGGGGTATAGTGAGCCGTTTGACCCCACAGGTGTTTTACAGAACTTATTGGAAGTAGGCCGTAAAAATGAAAATCTACATTTTTTCAAAGAAAATGTAGGTTTAGGTTTTTTTTTTTCATTTCCACAAGGACTGAAGGAGAAAAAGCACCATAAAATTTGTAAATAAATTTCTCCCAAGTAAAACAATACCCCACATGTGGTCATAAATGGCTGTTTGGACACACGGCGAGGCTGAGAAGGGAAAGAGCGCCATTTGGCTTTTGGAACTCAAATTTAGCAGGAATGGTTTGCGGAGGCCATGTCGCATATGCAAAGCCCCTGAGGGGACAAAACAGTGGAAACCCCCAACAAGTGACCCCATTTTGGAAACTACACCCCATGAGGGAATTATCTAGGGGTATAGTGAGAATTTTGACCCCACAGGTGTTTTACAGAACTTATTGGAAGTAGGCCGTAAAAATGAAAATCTACATTTTTTCAAAGAAAATGTAGGTTTAGGTATTTTTTTTTTCATTTCCACAAGGACTGAAGAAGAAAAAGCACCATAAAATTTGTAAAGCAACTTCTCCCGGGTAAAACAATATCCCACATGTGGTCATAAACATCTGTTTGGACACACGGTAGGGCTCAGAATGGAACTAGCAACATTTGGATTTTGGAATGGTTTCTGGGCGCCATGTCACATTTGCTGAGCCCCTGTAGTACTAGTACAGTGGAAAAAAAACAAAAGTGACTCCATTTGGGAAACTACACCCCCTGAGGAATCATCTAGGGGTATAGTGAAAATTTTGATCCCAAAGGTTTTTTGCTGAATGAATTAGAATTAAGCCATGAAAATGAAAAATATTTTTTTTTTCCAACAAGATGTAGTTTTAGATAAACATTTTTCATTTTTACAAGGAATAGAGAAGAAAAAGCACCCCAACATTTGTAAAGTAATTTCTCCCGAGTACGGTAAAACCCCATATGTGGTTATAATCATCTGTTTACATATATGGTAGCATTCAGAAGAAAAGGAGCGGTATTTATCTTTTGGAGCGTAGATTTTGCTGGAATGGTTTGCGGACAGCATGTTGCATTTGCAAAACCACTGATGTACCAAACAAAAGTGACCCCGTTTTAGAAACTACACCCCTAAAGGCATTTATCAAGGGGTGTAGTGAGAATTTAGACTCCACAGGTGGTTTTCAGAAATGAATACGCAGTGGATGGTGCAAAGTGAAAATTGCAATTTTTCCACTGATCTGCCCATTCACCGCACAAGATGTTGTGCCCCTAGAGAATCTTACCCCATAAATTGTTAAGCGGGTTCTCCCGGGTATGGTAATGCCTTACTTGTGGCCATAAATTGCTGTTTGGGCACGCTGTAGGGCTAGAAGGGAAAGACCACCATTTTGAGCATGGATTTTGCTTGGTAATAGTTCTGCTTGGGGTTTTGCTGGTATTTCAGTTTATAATGTGGGGACATATGTAATCTGTGCGGAGAACATCAGGGCATAATAAGAGGGTATAATAATGGGGTAAATAATACAATTATCCATAGATGTGTGGTATGATGTGAAGCAATCCGTTATGCACAGGCCGGTGTCACACTGATAAACGGTTTTCTTTCTTATCCCCCTTTTGTAACACTCTGCACCTTTTGGGGACTTACTGGGAAAGTTTTGCGCTGGTATAATACGGGCGCCCTCGCTTCCAGCGGATGTGCTATGTCCATTCCCTTTTCTAGTTCCTAAATACTAGGGCCCTGAAACTGAAGGAATGTTCCCCTCCGGCTTGCGCATTGAGATGTTTTTTCATCAACGCATTACTAGTGACGTAACTTTTTTGTTTTTCAGTTGATTGAGCGGTGTGTGGGCTTGTTTTTTGCGAGACGGGCTGTAGATTTTATTGGTACCATTTTAGAACACATACAACTTTTTGATCACTTTTTATTTCATTTTTTGGTAAAGGAAATTACCAAGAACAAGCAATTCTGGAATAGTTTTTTATTGGTTTTTTTTTCGGCATCTACAGTGCGCCCTAAATTACATGTTAGCTTTATTCTGCGGGTCGATACGATTACGGCGATACCAAATTTATATAGTTTTTTTAATGTATTGCGGCTTTTGCACAATAAAATCACTTTTTTTATAAAATCATTTGTTTTCTGTGTCGCCATATTCTAAGAGCCATAACTTTTTTATTTTTGCGTGCACAAAAGCGGTGTCAGGGATTATTTTTTGCGGGACGGATTGTCGTTTTTATTAGTTCTATTTTGGAGTAAATGTGACTTTTTGATCACTTTTTATAGCATTTTTTGGAAGGAGATGTGACCTAAAAACAAAGATTCTGGCGTTGTTTTTCATGTTTTTTATTTACGGCGTTCACCGTGCGGGATAAATTACATAATTGTTTTGTAGTTTGGGTCGTTACGTACGCGGCGATACCAATTATGTATAGTTTTTTTAATGTATTGCGGCTTTTGCACAATAAAATCACTTTTTTTATAAAATAATTTGTTTTCTGTGTCGCCATATTCTAAGACCCATAACTTTTTTATTTTTGCGTGCGCAAAGCGGTGTCAGGGATTATTTTTTGCGGGACAGATTGTCGTTTTTATTGGTACTATTTTGGAGTAAATGTGACTTTTTGATCACTTTTTATAGCATTTTTTGGAAGGAGATGTGACCTAAAAACAAAGATTCTGGCGTTGTTTTTCATGTTTTTTTTTTACCGCGTTCACCGTGCGGGATAAATTACATAATAGTTGTGTAGTTTGGGTCGTTACGGACGCGGCGATACCAATTATGTATAGTTTTTTTAATTTTTACGGTTTTTCCCATAATAAAAGACTTACTATGGGAAAAAAGTCAGTTTAGCTTTATTTTTATTTGAAACTTGTGTGTTTTTATTGTTTTACCACATTTTTATTAACTTTTTTTTACTATTTTGACTTGTCCCACTAGGGGACATGAGGGCCTGATGCCCCGATCACTACTCTAATACACTGCACTACATACGTAGTGCAGTGTATTAGCGCTGTCAGTTATTCACTGACAGCAAGCCTATGAGGACGCGCCGCAGGCGGGTCCTCATCGGCTCCCGTACAAGGCAGACTCGGACGCCATTTTCTGGCGTCCGATTGCCACAGCAACCCAGCGATTGCATCACTGGGTTGCCGGTCTGGTGAAAAACCTATCAGATGCTGCGCTCTATTGAGCGCAGCATCTGAGGGGTTAATCAGCCAGATCGGAGAATAGCTCTGGTCCTGGCAGTTACAGGAGGGTGCCAGCTGTATAATACAGCTGTCACCCCGCGGTGATGGTGCCGGCTCTGCTTCTGAACCCGCACCATCATCGCGCCGTAACTGTACTGCGCTTTGCGGGAAGCACCTCCCGACAGCGCCGTACATGTACGGCGGATGTCGGGAAGGGGTTAAAAAAATGTACAAGTTTGAAAGAAACAAAAATTTTTTTGCATCGCCATATTGTGACCCCCATAACTTTTTTCGATTTCTGTGTTCAGAGCTGTGTAAGGCGTTTTTTTGTACGTGGAAAGATGTGGTTTTTATTAATACCATTTGGGGGAATGTCTGGAATTTCAATCACTTTTTATTAAATTTTTTGTGGGAGTTGAATTGGCAAAAAAAAAGTGATTCAGCGATTTTGACCTTTTTTCCCGCTACAACGTTCACCGTATTGGATAAATATTTTATAGTTTGGCCATTTTTGGAAATGAGATACCTAATGTGTTTATGTTTATTTTTGTTTATTTATTTTTATAAGTTATATAGGGAAAGGGTGGTGATTTCAATTTTTATATTTTTAATATTTTTAAAAACTTGTTTTACATTTTTTTTTTACTTTTATTTAGCCCCCCTAGGAGGGTTGAACCTGCGATCATTAGATCGCTTATGTCATAGACTGCAATATCACAATATTACAGTCTATGTCAAAATTAGTGCATTGCTATTGAGACCAGAGGCAAGTCTCAATAGCAATCTTCCTATAGCAGGGCTGGAAGCGTTCACAAGGTTTCCAGATGCTATAGGAGCACACTGGCTTCCGCGATCTCGCTGCGCAGGAGCCAGTGACCGGCCCGAAGTGAAAGGGGCTGTAAAAACCCCTCAGATGCCAGTGGTCACATCTGACACCATCATCTGAGAGGTTAAATGGTTGCAAGCAGAAATTTTGCTGATCACAGGCATTGCCGCTGGATCCCTGCTCTGCAACACAGCCGAGACCCGGTGGCTATGGCGTCCGCTTTGAGCCGGCGCCAATTTTGAAGGGTTAATGTTTTAGAATGTTAGGAGGCTTATAAGTTTAACTGTAATTTTTACAATTTTTAAGAAAATTTCCAAAACCTATTTTTTATAGACCAATTCAGTTTTGACGTGGCTTTTACGGGTCTATGTTAGATACCGTCTATAAATCACCTCATTTAAAAACTGTTCCCCCCAAAGAATTCCAAGCAGCATTTTGGCAGCTTCTTAATGCCTTTAGGTGTTTGACAAGAATTAAGGCAAAGTGAAGGTGAAATTTGAAAATTCTTCTTTTTTTTAGTTATTCAATTTTAATCCTTTTTTCTTGTAACAAAGCATATATCAACAGAGAAATGCAACTCAATATTTATTACCCTGTTTCAGAAGCTGTGCTACTTGACTGAAGCATAGGCCACATAAATGAGAGGCGCCTTGTGGATTTTGGGGCCTCCATTTTATTAGGATGTTTTCCAGGCACCACTATAGGTTTGCAGAGTCCTTGTTCCATAACTTCAGAAGCAACCCAAAAAAGACCCCATTTTTGAAACTACAGCCCCAAGAAATTCATCTGTGGGTGCAATGAGCACTTTGACCCCACAGGTGTTTTATAGATTTTGTTAAAATTTGGCCGTGAAAATGGAAAAAAAATTTTTTTTCCCAATAGGATGTCGTTTTATTTAAAAATATGTTCTTTTCTCGAGGAATAAAGGAGAAAAAGTACCCAAATATTTGTAAATCAATTTCTCCTGAGTATGTTAATACCCTATATGTAGTCATAAACGGTTGTTTGGACACACGACAGGGCTCAGAAGGAAAGGGGGTTTTTGTGTGCCATGTCACATTTGTAGAGTCCCTGAGGTACCAGTACAATGGAAACCACTTTGAAGTGAATCTATTTGAGAAACTACACCCCTTTAGTAATTGATATAGGGGTATAGTGATCATTTTTACTTCACTGTTTTTTGTTTTGTTTTTTTTTTGCTGAATTTATTAGAATTGAGTTGTTAAAGTGCAAAAAAAAATAATACCAATAATATGTAGATTTATCTCCAAATTTTTCATTTTCACAAGGAATAATGGAGAATATTTTTTTTTTACAATAAGGCAATACCGCATATGTGGTCATAAACTGCTGCTTAGACATATGGCAGGGCTCAGAAGGAAAGGAGTGCCATTTGGCTTTTGGAGAGCAGATTTTGCTGGAATGTTTTTCGGACACCATGTTGCATTTGCAAAGCCCCTAAGGTAGCAAAACCGTAAAAATTTAAAAAAAGACCCCATTTTGGTAACTACACCCATTAACTAACCTCACTGGTATTTTCCATAAACTAGTGTGGAATGGATGTTGAAGTGAAAATGGGAATTTTTCAATAGATGTAATTTCAGTGCCCAATATGTTCTGCCCAGCTTCTGCCACTGTGAAAATACAGCTCTCTAATTATTATGCTGTATTTCCTGGTTTTATAGCCACCCTAAATGTGGCCTTAATCTTTTGCCTGGACATTTGACAGGGCTCAGGATTGCATGAGCACAGGCGCATTTGAGGCCTAATTCAATTATTATTATTTTTTTTGCAGCATTGGTCACAATTGCAAAGGCTCTGAAGTCAAATAGTAAAACAAACTCCCAAGAAGTGACTACATTTTGAAAACGATTCTCATCAAGGTATTAATCAAGGGGTGAAGTGAGCAATTGAACCCCACAGGTGTTGTCAAAAAATTAATGAACATCGAATGGTGCAAATATGCCATTTCAGTGTTTAATATGTTGTGTTCAGCTTGTGGCACCGGAGAAACACATACCATAAATTGCTATGAGGGTTCTCCCGGGTATGACAATGCCATATATGTGGATGTAAACTGCTGTTTGGACACACTGCAGAACTCACATGGAAGGCCATTTGGCTTTTGGAGCGTGGATTTTGCTTGTTAGTAATTTTATTTGGGGTTTCACTGGTATTTAAATTTATATTGTGGGGTCATACAGTATGTATGCTGTGCAGAATATATCAGGGTGTAATAAGGTGTTATAATAATTGGGTAAATAAATAATACAATTATTTATAGATGTGTGATATGGTTTGAAGCAATCGTTTACGCACAAGCCAGGTTCTTTGGTGCAGGTGTCACACTTCTAAGTGGTGTTGATTCTTATCTGCCTTTTTTAACACTGCAACTCTCATCACCCTCGCTTTGAGAAGATGTGCTTGGGCCGTCCCCTTTCTAGTTCCCAAATATTAGGACCTTGATAACCTCATCTTGAAACAGAAGGAATGTTCCCCTTGGGCCTGTTTAACAATATGATTTTTCATTCCTGCCTTATGAGAGCTATAACTTTGTTATTTTCCTGTTTAAGGGGCTGTATGAGGACTTTTTATTGCGGAACAATCTTTAGTTTTTATTAGTACCATTTTGGGGTGCATGCAACTTTTTTTTACGTTTTATTCAATTCTTGGAGGCAAAGTGTAATGGCAGGAAGGAGGTGAAGGGAAAGTGAGCCCTAATCTACCCACCGCCCTGTCCCTGCCTACTTGCAACGACCCGCCCTAGGCGACGGGGTACTGGGCGGCGGTCCCTACGCTCTCTAAGTGCACGGGAGAACAAACAGGGAACACGCAAGGGAAGGGGCAGTAGCCCACGGAACGCCGCGAGGAAACGGAACGGTGAACGAATAGTCAGGACCAGGATGAAGTGAAGTATACCAACGTGAGCACGGAGAAGGAAGCAAGCCAGGGGCAAAGCGAAGCAGGTTAAGCGGAACTGCAGCAAGGCAGAAGCAGGCTGGAGCAAGCAGCCGTGGGGCCAGGAATCCAGAAGAATTACAAGCACTGAGGAAGAGAACACGGCAGGTAATAAAGGAAAGGGGGCGGAGCTAACTCCGACTGACCAGGCCGCGATAGGCTCTCCCACTCCTGAGCCTGCCACCCTGGTTGGTGGGAGACGGTGTCAGTCTAACAGGTCTGGCCTCAGGTGTGGATTGATTAATCCCAGGAGTATACCTAGACGTAGTACCTGGCAGATCCCTAACACAAAGTGAACAAAAACAATCAATTCTGGCACTGGTTTTGATTACTTGTCACTTGCTAAAAAAACAACTCAATTTGACTGCTGAAGCCTTGCAGATTCTGGCACTTGTTTTTTTCCTCTAGCCCCCAGCATTCCTGAGATATTGGAGTCTAGTTTTGGTGCTCGATATGCAAATGAGGCCATTGACTGTCAAGTGGGCGGTTAACACCACTCACATTCCAAGGAGTAACTGCCCACTTGACAGTCAAATGCCTCATTTGAATATCGTTCACCAAAACTAGACACCAATATCTCAGGAATGGTGGTGAATAGAAGAAAAAAAATAAGTGCCAGAATCGGTGAGGCACAACAATCTAACGGAGATGTCAGATGCAGTTTTATGGGCAGGTGACATGTCCTCTTCAAATGTTTCACCTTAATTGACTCCAGTTTAGCTTTAGCAATATGTTTAGGATCATTGTGCTGCTAAAAGGGGAGGTGGAGAGCAACACAGTGTGCGCAGCTCGCCACAGAAAATCTCCCGGCTTTTTGCTACAACCACCATATACAAAAGTTTAATTTGCATATACTATATCAGATTTAAACATAATGTATAGACATGGTGCCAGAACCAAGCTTATAACATAAATATAGTACTATAACAAAGTTCAGTACATTAAAACAGCACTAGAACCAAGTTCAGTAAATATAGACAGCACCAGAACCAAGCTTAGTAATATATATAGCACCAGAATTAAGCTCAGGACATATATACAGTGCTAGAACCAAGCTCAGCAATCAAATACATTATCAAAACCATGATCAGTACATATATACAGCACCAGAAGCAAGCTTAGTACAGATATACAGCCCTAGAACCAAGCTCAGCAACCAAATACAGTATCAAAACCAAGCTCAGTGCATATATAAATCACCAGAACCAAGCTCAGTACATTTGTATAGCACCAGAACCAAGCTTAGTACATAAATACAGTACCAGAACAAATCTCAATACATAAATACTGGACCAGAACCCAGCTCAGTACATAAATATAGTACCAAAACTAAGCTAAAAAATAAATAATTATATATACAAAGCACCAGAACCAAGCTAACAAAAAATGGTAAGGTTATGCTAGGAGTTGTTGTTTCCCCCCAAAAATAATTAATATCACCCGTCATCCCACTTTAGATCATACAGTGACTACAGTACAAATACAACGCAGTCAGAGGCAGAATAAAAAATAACATTCAGTGACTCACAGATGACCACTTCTCTGACTGGAGTAGTTTTCTTTCCTTTTTTCCTCCATTCGCACTAGAGCTCCATGATGACTTTCGCCAGCTACATCTCGCCTCTGAAGAGTTTGTCGCCCGGAGGTCTTTGGCTCCTCACTTTTGCAGCACATCTGCAACCCCTATACTAAGACAAACTCCTCACACTGCCACGCACATTGCCCTAGAGTACAATAGCACAATACACTGCGCCTGAATACAATTATGCGTCACATAATGCACCCACTAAAAATGGAGCACGACACATGTTGTGCCCCTTAGAGAAAGTGCCACATGCCATGCCAACTGAAAATAAAATGCAACACACACTGTGCACCCTGTAGATAGTGCCACACACACTGTGCCCTCTGTAGAAAGTGTCACACACACTGTGTCCCCATACAAAGTGGCACACACACTATGCCCCCTGTAGAAAGTGCAACACACACTGTGCCCCCATAGAAAGTGCCAAACACTCTTCCTCCTGTAGAAAGTGCCACAACTGTGCCACACACTATACCTTCTCTAAATAGTGTCACTCCCCAGTGCCTAATGTAGAAAGTGCCACACACACTGTGCCCCCTGTAGAAAGTTCCACATATACACTGTGCTCCCTGTAGAAAGTGCCACACATACTATGCCCTTGAAATTCACCTATAGTGGTTAGCCTCTGTTGAATAACACTGTGCACTGCATAACGGATGTGTTTGTTAAACTTGCTGTGAGCAGTGTTATTCAATAGATGCTGCTACCAGGCAGAATAAACAATAATATTCAGAGACATCTTCTCTGACTGAAGTAGTTTTCTTTTCTTACTTTCCTTCATTTGGCCCAGACCTATAATATGACTGTATCCAGCTACACCTCGCCACTGAAGAGTTTGTTGCCCAGATGTCTTTGGTTCCTCACTTTTGCTACACATCCGCAACTCCTATACTAAGGCATAATCCTCATACTGCCACACACTGCACCCTCAAATGCAATAGCACCATACTCTGTGCCCGACTACAATTACAGTTACACATATTGTGCCCACTAAAAATAAAGCACCACACACACTCTGCTCCCTGTTTATAGGGCAACACTCACTGTGCTTCCTGTAGAAAGTGGCACACACACTGTGCCACCTGTAGAAAATGCCACACACATTGCCACCTATAGAAAGTGCCACACTGTGCAACCTGCAGAAAGTGCCACACACTGTGCCTCCTGTAGAGAGTGCCACACACAGTGTCCCGTGTAAGAAGTGCCACACACGCTGTGCCTTTAAAAACTTCCGATAGAGGTCGGCCTCTGTTGAATAACACTGTGCACTGCACTGTGCATGCGCTTGTTTACCTTGCCGTGTTATTCAATGGATTCTGCTGATGGACATGCCTGGTCACATGCACTTTCATCCGCTGAATAGACTGTACTAAAAAGTGGCCAACCCCTTTGGTCCTACAAGACATCAAAGAGTCATACACAAGTTTTCAGGGAAATTGGGGTACTTGTGATTTGTGGCAAATGAATTCAGACTGAATTTAATCTGACCTGAACCGAATTCCAGGAGAATTTACTCATCTCTACTAATTTTATTTTCTAAAAGTCTTTCTGTTAAATATACATACATTTTATTTAGTTGTATCCATATAAATGGCCCACCCTGTAGTATAATATTCTGCCATAGGTCACTTGGACTATCACACATTCACTTTGGGTATTGGTAATAATAATATAGTGAATTTAATATATTTGACCCTTATGAAAGTGTGTATACAGTATCTTCCACCATTATTGTCAAACATCAGACATTTGGATGAATCTAAGTACCATGGCCTATTTCCCCAGTCAATGGGAGACATATGTTTGCATTCTATGAACCATATTGCTTTTGAAGGAACTCATCCATGCATAATAGTTTTGTTTTAGAAATGTTATCAATGCTAGTAAAGTGATTTGGCTGATTAATAAAAAAAAAACTGTAAAAAGAATATCCACATTAGGTAAAAAAAAAATTTTTTTTTTTTTTCAATAAGATAATTTCTGTTTCTAATAATATGATGAATAAAAAAAGTGACATATGATTTGACATTAAAAAGTCTATTTATTTTACGTTTCTTTTTGTTAACTTTTTTGATAAGTTAAACAATTTTCTTTAAATAGTGCCCAGTATTCTTCTAAATATGTGATGTAAACAAGTATGACAGATTGCCCTTGGTTCTTTTTTACACAGCTAACTTCCGAATGACATTGATTTTCACATCCCTAGCAGGGCATTCATATTTAGTGAATGATTTAAACTTATACAGTGTAAATACCTTATTTATGCAATAATCATTACAGGGGATTATCAGTATATCAGTAGTTACAGCAATATCCAATTTTTTTTATTTTTTTTATTTCTTACAGAGATATTGGATTTTTTTGCAGTGGCCATTAATGCAAAAATGGCAACAGAAAGTATAGTCATATTGCCTGTTACATTTAAATAAGCTTCTCAGCAACTTAGAATTAGGCCACATTCTGACAAAAAAAAAAACCTCTTTGTACCGTGAAGGTGCAGTAGAGACTCCATAATTTCTATAGAAGTCAGGTTACAATTTTGTACAAAACAGAGCAAATTATAGGGCAAAGCATATGATCCCTTACTGTAACACACGGACACCCATGGTTCTATTGAACTGTACTTACAGGACCATAAGTCCCATAGGTCCCTGAGTTACAACTAGAATAAGGATAGTTAAACAAAGGTACAATACGCCCATCGGAATGAGACAATATTTTCCTTATTTATTATTAGAGTATCCTGAAAATATGACCATTGATTTAAGTAATGTGTTGCTATTTTAAAAGTGACAACTAATTTGTCTTTACTTCCCTTTGTTACTTTTTTAAAACAAATTTCTGTCAAATAAAACAATAATAAATGCTAATATATATTTATCCATCTAAGGACACAGCCTGTTTTGGCCTTATGGACCAGGCCAATTATTTTCAAATCTGACATTCATTGTGTCACTATATGTGGTAAAAACTTTGGAATGGTTTTAATTTTTCAAGCGATCCTGAGATTGTTTTCTCATGACACATTGTTATTTATGTTAGTGGTAACATTTGGTTGATACATTTAGTGTTTATTTGTGAAAAACACTAAAATATTGAGAAAATTTGCAAAGACTAGCGTTTTTCTAAATTTAAATGTATCTGCTTGTAAGACAGATAGTAATACCACACAAAATAGTTACTAGTTAGCATTTACCATATGTCTACTTTATATTGGCATAATTTTTTTAAAGTCCTTTTATTTTTCTAGGACATTACAAGGCTTATAACTTATAACTCCCTCATTGTATTCAAAACTGCATTTAGAAACTTTCTTAACCCTTTCAAAGGAATTAAGTGGAGGTGAATTTTTTATTTTTTTTTCCGAAATGTCATTTTAATCCATTTTTTTTGTAACAAAAGGGTTTACCAGAGAAACACAACTCAAAATGTATTAACCAGATTCTGCAGTTTTTAGAAATATCCAACATGTGGCCCCGGTGTGCTAATAGACTCAAATACATGCTTCTGAATCAAAGGAGCACCTAGTGGATTTTGGAGCCTCCTTTTTATTAGAATATATTTTAGGCACTGTAGCGGCCCCAGTCGCAGACCACCGGCTTTTCTCACTTTCCGGCGGCCGCTACTGCAAACCTTTGTACTCCTGCCGGCGTCTCTACAGTTGTTTCTAAGGTGCGTGTGTGCCTGTCCCCGGCCTTAAAGGGAATAATGAGACTCAAGTGGCAACTTTCTGGCAGGGACTTTCTCCATGTATAAAAAATGAACTGGCAGCTCGAGAGCTCGCCTCTACCTTGGATGCCTTGAAACTGCTAAATTTTCCGGGAGAAGAGGTTCATCAATCGGCACCTAAGTTTCAAAAACCTCTTCTGCCTTCTCCTGTTGTACCTCTGGAGGAGCCAAGGCAAATAGACAGACTCTGACCAAGAGCGCCAACATAGACGATCTTCTGGATTGTGTCTGTATTGTGGACAAAAGGGACATTTTGTGCGCTAATGCCCTCTGAAACCGAGAAATCTACATCACCTAAGGTTGATTGGAGAGACAATCCTAGGTGCATCTTCTGCGACTACTAAATTCTCTCTCAAACCTTCTATTCTGGTGTCTATCGTCACTGGTGAAGGATCACACTCTGTACCTGCTTACTTGGATTCTGGAGTGGCTGCAAACTTCATCCAGCAGGACTTAGTAGACCCTCTCCACTTGGCTACTGTTCCCTTAGAGAAACCTCTAGCGGTCGCTTCTGTTGATGGATAACCCCTGCCGGACCCTATCCTGTCTATCACCAAACCGCTGAGACTACTAATCGGAGTTCTTCACTCGGAACTAATAACTTTCTATGTCCCATTCAAAGCAATAAACCCCATCCTGCTGGGATTGCCATGGCTTTGTCAGCACGCTCCAGTTCGTGATTGGATTTATGGAGATATCCTCCAATGGGGTCACCGATGTCTTCACCACTGTCTGCTTCAGGTTCATCCTATTCTGTCTCCATTAACTTTGTCTCTTAATGGACTACCTCCACAATGCGCTAATTAAGTGGATGTCTTAAGCAAGAAGGAGGCAGAGGTCCTTCCTCCTCATCGTCCCTAGGATTGCCCTATTGAGATGCTTCCTGAAGCTTCATCTCCTTGTGGATGGGGTTATCCTCTCTCCTTACCTGAGACCAAGGCCATGTCAGAGTACATTAAGGAGAACCTGAAGAAAATCTTCTTCACCAGCCATGCCGGATTCTTCTTTGTGAAGAAAAATGATGGATCACTCCGACCGTGCATTGATTACCGTGGGTTAAACGTAATCACAGTAAAAAACAAGTACCCCTTGCTGCTTATCTGCGAGCTCTTAGATAGTATTCGTGGAGCCTAGATTTTTACGAAGCTGGATCTACGCGGGGCCTATAATCTGATCCGTATTCACAAGGGTGACGAATGGAAGACCGCATTAAACACCCGAGACGGTCACTACGAGTATCTCGTAATGCCCTTTGGACTGTGTAACGCTCCAGTTGTGTTTCAGGAGTTTGTAAGCAACATCTTCTGTAATCTTCTGTATGTCTGTATGGTAGTTTATCTGGATGACATCTTGATTTTCTCACCTGATCGGAGGAAGACACATCGGAAGCATGTTCGCCAAGTCCTGTCGCGTTTGAAGAAGCTCTTTTACCACATTATAAGTGCACTATCTCCTACATAATCTGATCGATGCTGTAATGTAGATAACAACAGTGTTTTTTATTTTTAAAAACGATAATTTTTTAGCAAGTTATGAGCAATTTTAGATTTATGCTAATTCGTTTCCTAATGCCCAACTAGGCGTTTTTTAACTTTTGAAAAATTGGGCATTGTAAAGAGAAGTGTATGACGCTGAGCAATCAGGGTCATACACTTCCCTCCACTCATGTCCATTTGTACTCAACACAGCGTGATCTCGCTATGCTGTCACATACACCCACATTAACTTTACTGAAGTGTCTTGACAGTGAATAGCAGAATTTTTAGGTATAGGAAAAGAGGAAAATGGGCAAGAACAATAAATCTTATGTTGCCTTCAAATTATTTTATTGATACCGACATTTAAAGGGAAAGGAAAATACAGTGCAATGTCGCCTTAAATTGCACTGTAGTATTTTATATAATTTCTAATTTTTATTATTTTTTATATTTCAGTATTCTTATTTTATACCACTGTGTTTCAAAGCCCATCGATTGAAGACACCATTCTGTGTGAATGGCTATGTCTACCTCAATGGGAATAGGAGGGAGTGCTCATTGAATCTGTATTAACGTAACTAAATTGTTTTGCTGAATTAATAAACAGTTTTGCCGTATCAAGCAAACCAGCATAGGGCTGCGTTCTCCCAGCCCATAGTTAGATGTAGCGAAACAGCCGCTTGTCAGCTGTCACAGTGTCGCTGCACCACAATTCCCTATTAGGCAGCGAGAACAGGACTGCAACAAGGACGTTGCTTGCGGCGGTTCTGGCTGCGCTCTCCCAGCCCGTTATAAATTGTAGAGAAACTAACGCTGTAGCCATCCCTGCGTCGCTGCACCACACTTCTCTATCGAGCAGCGAGATCAAGACCGCAGCACTGATAGTGCTTGCGGCGGCTGGACTGTACGCCGTGAGTGCTGTGACATCATCAGCGCTCGACTGCCAGGCAGTGTGAGCGAGCTGTGTAGGCACTGTACTCGCTCGCTATCGCTGCATAAGGTAAGATTATTGTGTTTTCTACTGTATTAATCTCTCCCTCTATATTCCTGTCCCTATTGCTAGGTCGGTATTATCACGACGTACGTTTCGCTGATCAATATCAGCTTCTTCCGGGCAGAACCTAAATGCAGCAACATAACTGTATGTGGCGTGTCGACAAGAGGTTAAGTCGAATAATAATACTCATGGTTAACAGACTTTGGCTACTGCTCTAACTTCTGATTTACTGTATATGGCTGTTTAGTTTTTTAGTGACAATATTCTTTCTATGAAAGTTACTATCTATGTAATTACTGCCACAGACATTGAAACTGTAAAAGCCTGCTGGGCCTGCTATAAATATAATTGTGTTTTAAAATAATATTGCTATAACATTTTATTTACCGTTTGTACTATTGAACAGAAGACCCCATCTATTAATAAGATATTTGACAATGAGTTTTGTAAATCAGACAATCCCTTTAATTTTACGCTACATAAAAATGTCAAAAAGGTTTTGTCCCAAATGCAGAGACTAGAGTGGACACAAATTAAGATTGGATGCACCATCAAAGCGCAAAAATGAATATTTAATTTTAATGTGAATATATTATATAGAATAAATAATAATAATAATAATAATAATAATAATAATAATAATAATAATAATAATATGACATATATTTATAGTCATAAAGCATTCTTATAAGTGCAGTATACCAAAGAGCCATGCTGAAAATTGACTAAACCTTCAGTACAAAATGCGATTTGCATACAGTAGCCTGCACATTACGTAAGAACATAAATTGTATAAGGCATGTTTCCAATATGGGTCTTTGGTAGAGAATCTCTTTTCTACTAGGATTTGCAATAAGTTAGCAATGTGCTCATTCTGCTGAAAAGATACCCTAAAGGTGTTAAATTATTTTACATTTATTTTGCTTCAGTACTTTTTTTTCATAAATCAGATATTTGTATACAAGCAAACTAAATACATTCTCACAACATATTTTCATACTGCTCATTTGTTTCCAGTGGTTACATCCTAAAGGCATTTTACATTTACTGATGCACATTTTCTGCCTTTCAGGTTTTCAAAATAAAATGCTCACTTGTTCACAATGTAACATCCGTAAAAATAGAATTGTTAAAGTGTCCCTCCGCCATCCATCATACCATCATACAATGTGCTGCAAAACACCAGGTAGGTTACTTTACAATGCTCTTTAGCCACACAACATTACGGCCTGAGATTTCTGGCCATGATAAAAACAGTTTAGGGGATATTAAGGAATCATCTTCTTCACTTTAGGCATTTGACCCAATAACAGAAGAATAAATCTCTAGGCTCCTCTCTTCTTCTCACCATACTACCAGCATTAGTAATCCCATTCCCTCGCACCTTATCCAGTCTCTCTCTCCGATTGTCACTAGTCACCTAACTAAAATATTTAACCGCCAATAATGACCACAGCAGTTGAGCAATTAGACAGAGTCCCACAAACCCCCCCCCTTTGAAATTGCGTGGTGCCTATTGGTTGCCACGGCAGTTGGAGGCCTATTGAAAGACTCCAGGTCTGACATTAGTTGCCTACTGTTAAGTCTTGTTAGAGGCAAGACTTAATAGTGGAGCACAGATAAAGGTAATACACTGCAATACATAAATACTGCAGTGTATTGCATGAGCAATCTAACAATCGCATGGTAAAGTCCTCAAATTTTTAAAAATTATAAAAAAAAACTAAAATAACTAAAAGTTCAACCCGCCTATTAGTAGATAATAAAAAAAAGTATAGATTATTGGTATCGCCATATTTGTAAAAGTCTGAACTAGTAAAATATTGATTATATAACTCGTCAGGTAAATGCCGTAGGGAAAAAAAATACCTTGCTTATCCAAAACATTTGAATAAAAAGTGATCAAAAAGTTGTATGTACCCCAAAATTGTACCAATAAAAACCACAGCTGGGCCCCTTAAAAAACAAGCATTCAATGCTCTATAGATGGAAAAAACAAAAATATGCTAACTCTCAAATTTAGCGCTACTAATTTATTTTTTGTAACAAACTGTTTTCTATTTGTAAAAAGAAGTAACTCATGAAAAAAACACACAGAATAAAGTTAACATGATGTTTTTACTGCATAGTGAACGCCTTAAAAACAAAACCCAAAGAACTATGAGGAATCACTTTTTTTTTTTCCCATACCACCCCATAAATAATTTGTCAGTTTTCCAGCACATTATATGATATATTATATGGTACCATTACAATTTACAACTTAAATATGAGGACTTACCAGGTTAGGTAGAAAGTTAAGCGCCATTAACAAGTGTCCAATGCGCCTCATTGTATATAGATAATATAGCAAGCTTCATTACGTCATAAAAGACTCAGAGAAAGAGAAGTCATTACGCCACAAGTATAATAAAAAATTAACAAATTTTATTAGGACATACAATACAAAATATTAGTACATAGAATTAAAAGATGGATCCGAATAAAAGAAGGAACACAGTGTGGTGGCTTCAAGGGCATTGGAAGTTTGGGATATTAAGCCCACCACGACAAGATTCCCTGGCAATAAGTCACTGTCCAATATAGATCGCAGGTAACGCAGTCTAAGTGATATAATGCATGCGTAACTATAGAATAGTAGTGACAACAGAGTTTATGGAAATTTACAGCAAAAGAGAATCACTCAAAAGGCCATATATATTTCAAAAATTGCTAGGATGTGAAAGATTTGTACTCATAGTTAGTTTACGCATTGCATAGATAAAATAGATAGAAATAGACCAGTACCAGAGTATCATAGTAGGACTAAAATTGCCAGAGAAAGAGTCGAGTGTACATAGCCTATATAGATCACTATGGGTCTATATCTTGCATAAGAAGTATGAAGGTAGGCTTACCCATAAAGGTGGACGTGATAAAGGCCCCACACTGCAGCCTGAAAACGTTGCACCCCAATGCGCGTTTCGCCAATATGGCTTCCTCAGGGGGTAGTGTGTTAGATACTGCAATATCATGCTTTATATATGGTTCCATTAATGATAAATGTGAGGTTCCGGTGTCCGTCCTCCCGTTCCGGTCTACGGCGCATGCGCGGGAACCTGACCTGAGCCGCGAGATCCCTGCCCTCTATCGTCACGCTCGCAGTGCGCCTGCGTGCCCCCAAGGACGCGTGTCCATGGGAACAGAGCAGGCACAGTGCGAGCGTAGAGACGACAGAGAGCCAGGGCGAGGCTCCCAGGTTCACTCACAGCATGCGCAACCCCAGGACGTATGGAGGTATTAAAATGAATATGGGGACATGTGTTTGTGCTTAAAAGTATGAGTGTGACTAAGAATAGGAAAGTAATATTGTTTGTGATGTTTTCCCAAAGGGGATGAAACGAAAAAAGTGAATAGAAGAAGGAAAAGAAAAAGAAAAAGGAAATGAATAAATGAAAAGAAAAAAGAGAAAAAGGGTCACAAGACGCGGGACAACCAGGTGGGTGCAAAGATATAGCTAATGATTTAAATATGACAATTTAATAAAAATTGCAATTTATAATGCATGAAGGTGTAAAAATATATCAAACAATAAAATGTAATGATACTAGAAAATGTTAGTGTCGTGAATTAATGAAAAAAAGTTTACTAGACATATAAAACACATAGATGTCAAGTGAAGTAAGGAGATCATGACAGGCAGAGGCAAAGGGGCTGAGTCCAGCGCTGAAGAGGGTAAAAAGGAAACTGGTTCCAAGTTTACTAGGTATTCAATTAAAAAGGTCCAATAGGTTTTCCACATTTTTTCTTGCAATAACCCTCATGGCACAAACATTGAGTGGTATGGACGTTATATCGACGACCTCCTGCTAATATGGAAGGGACCCATTGATCATATCCCAAACTTCGTCGACCATCTCAACCAGAACCCCTACAATCTCAAGTTTACCTACAACCATAATAAAACGTCAATAGTCTTCTTAGACCTAGAACTAGAGGGAAAAATAGGCCAAATTATTACAACCCAAACGTACCGGAAACCCACTTCAGCCAACTCCATTTTGCATGCTACAAGTAATCATTCCAGACACACAATTAAAGCCATTCCAGTAGGAGAACTTCATCGTGCTAAAAGAAACTGCACATCAACTAACCAGTTCAACATAGAGCAAGAATGTATTACAACCAGATTGAGAAATAGAGGCTATCCACAGTGGTCCCTCAATAGAGCCCGAGATATTATTACTAAAAAACCAAGAACTTCACTTCTAGAACAGCACAAAACGACCAAACCAGAGTCCAACCAACCAACCTTGGTTCTACAGCAAAGTAACCAGTTTGAGGAAATAAAACATCTAGTAGATAAGTACTTACCTGTTCTCATGGAGGACGTCGACTTGAGGTCCATCCTGAAGGAAGGGTGTAGAATAATAGCAAGAAAAGCTCCATCAATAGGCAGCACACTATCACCATCTTTATTTACATCACATGAGACCAAATCAACGTGGTTGGAAACCAAAGGGTTCTACAAATGTGGACAGCACCCCTGTAAGGTATGCCAATATGCTTACCCTACTAAAACTTTCAGTGACTCTACACAATTAGATACTTATACTATCCAAAATTACATCAATTGCAATTCCGAATCTGTTATTTACATCATTGAATGCATAGAATGCCAACTAAAATACATAGGCTGTACGAACCGTAAATTTAAAATTAGGATCCTCGAACACCTCAGCTACATAAGAAATGCAAACATCTTAAACATTTCTAGTGCCTCCAAACATTTCATCCACCACCATAATCGATCAGTAAAATTGTTCCGATGTTTCGCCATAGAAAAAATCCATCTCCCCAAAAGAGGAGGCGACTTAAAACACAAAACTCACCTGCGAGAGGCTTTTTGGATATACAGACTAAAAACAAGGTTCCCACAGGGACTCAACCTCAAGAAAGAACTTATGTTCCAGTATTAAAACTTTAGTCTGTATTCCAAATGACACATCCTATTATTCGCACATCAATCAATGCTTTATGAGCAATAGTCTCAAGCCAATGATCTCTCTCCGTCTGTCCCTAAAGTCAACTAATATTTTTTTGCATACATAACATGTGCTTTTTGTTATGCAATCGACACAATATTATGACTTTTTTTAGCCACTCACTTACGTTCACCTTATTTTCTTAATTTTCGTTAAATATTTTTTTTTCCTACACTCCCTGCACCCTTCACCTATACTTCGATCCAGCGCATAGATACCTAGGGCCCTCCCCTAATTGACTCATTCCTTTACTCAAATTAACTTCAACATATCCATAGTTCCATTATCAGTTGACTACAAGATTACTTGTACTATGCACATACTAGTACATCACATGTACTCAATCCGTTTAATACACTTTTGTTCCCAGCCTCGGACTTTCAACTGTAGCACACTCTGCATAGACTTACACACATTATTCATCCTTAGTCTACACAAGCTTAGGCCGGCCCTCAGCAACGCAATTAGAATGGAGCTTTTCTCCACAGACAAATATTCATAGAAAACAAGCAAACCAAATAAATCGCCTGCATGAAATAATCCCGAGAAAATATAATGCAATCTTTTCAATAAGACGCCGCTCGTTATAACCATATGTCATTTTCTATCTATTTCTATCTATATTTATATACCACGTTGCTTCATAGTGAAAATCTAATCTAAAGTTCAGTCTCTATATATATTCTTTGCAAAATCAAAAGAGTTTAACAAGTATCATTGTAGATAGCATGATATACCAACTTACCCTGAACAAGATCGGACCTGGAGCATCAGCTGATCCCAGGAGGCCCGTCAGATGCCCCTGCTTCCTATTGGTTCATCCGGCTAGCCAATAATACACACAAGACCTAGTATGTAAACAAATGAGTCAATGCTACGTAACACACGGGAGCGATGTCCTCACACCTCTTGATCCCATTAAATAAACCCGCAGATAAAAACATACGTTCTCTTCTTCTCCAGGCTCTGTTCCTCATTTTCCCACAAGTACAGTCTATAATAATGTTCTATTTCACAGCAGCTCTTACATGTAGAACTTCCTAACGCTTTGGCCTGCGTTCCAATGACTTATCGTAAGCTGACACGCAATCAAGTCCAACCAGCTGCACAAACCGGAACTCATGCATATAAAAACCAGGGCCCTAGCATCCAAACCTTAAACAGCCATGATTAAGGACGTGTTTAACGTCTGAAACGCGTAGGCACCAGGACTGGATCGTTACTTACTCCCGTCTGCACACCAGGACTCCAACCTATTGGACCTTTTTAATTGAATACCTAGTAAACTTGGAACCAGTTTCCTTTTTACCCTCTTCAGCGCTGGACTCAGCCCCTTTGCCTCTGCCTGTCTATATCCATCGTGTGCCGACACGAGAGCCCGTGCGATGACCGCGACACATACAGCAAGTGTCAGGTGAGCTGGAGGACTTCTTCTATATACCTTCTGTCTGAGCTTATCGGCTTTGCCTTACGTGCTCACCCTTGCAATATACACATGCCCTATTCAGGACTAAAAGAACCAACTGTTTATACATGTGTACAACCTTCCTGCTTTAAATTTTTGTGTGCAACAAGAGAAGTTTTAATACAAGTCTGTTACGAAATATGTCTACAGGGATTTAACCAATCATCTATGCAAATTAAGATCCTCAAAAAATTTTGTATATTCTGGCTAATAATTTTCGTATTGTTCTACAACTTTTTTTCACTAATTCCTGCACATTTGGAGAGATACCTAATGTATACGTGTTACAAAAAACATACAACACAATAATTATATAATTTCTTGAGGCTACGCTCAACATGTCAAACGAGGCTCAGTTAACAAGATCTGAACTGGCCGCAAAAGTTTTTGGCAGTAGTGGCAACACCTCTGAAAGAAACCCGGATTTGGAAGTTTTATTCCATAACTTGGAGAAACACCTGGCACAACAGGCAAAACTATGGTGGGATCTCACTACCCTCAAAAACTACGTTTCAAAAAATATGATTCCTAGGGGGTTACGTCTGAGGAAAATGCCCTCCTTTATTTACACTGAAGATTTTCACACAGAATGGAACCAAACTCTATCTGATTGTTCCATCAAGCTAATGAACCTCATCACGAGACAAGAAGAACAAAAACTAAAAGAACTGGAAATTAAAATAATGGACATCAAAAAAGAACTGGATGTCTACTCAAGCTTACCTTCCTTTTCACAGCTGGATATACGCACGTCTTCTTACATCGACAAATTAGATCTTTCCATAGCTGAAACAAAGAAATCAAAGTTTCAGCGGGACACACGTGATTATATGAACAACGAAGTATATAATTGGAATCGAAAGGAACGTAACTTTTCCAGACCTAGACCCATTCTAAAACAACGCAACCAACAATATAAACGATACAGAGACATACCGAGCAGGGTAAGCTTCAGTTCCACGGAACCCGACTCTGCAGAAGGCCTATCAGAAGAAGAACATGTTGGAACCTCTTCTCGACCTTACCACAGACAAGAAGCCACCGCACAAACGTCAAAAAACGAGGTAGGAGGGGCGGGAGGAAGCACAAATCGACCCTATCAAGAACAAACCCGTCACCTCCGGTCGCGAAAGTTCCAGCACTATTAAATTCCAACATAACAAATCTATCATCCTTTCCTCTCTCGGCAGACCAAGAAGAAGTCCTCACTTTGGGCCTCAACTTCGCCCCCAACAACAACTTTAATCTGTTCAATACATTGCTAGATATAAACAAATTTATTCGCAATTTAACTGTCAAAAAATACTTCCTCAAGGATTCCATCACAACAGAGGACTTGAATACCACTACAACATTTACAAGCCAATCCAACAGGGATTCCCAAAACCATAAACATCAACTTACGTCCGAATTCTCTTTTCAAGAACTCAGAACTTTAGCATGTTTAGAAAGTCTGCAACCGGAAAGACCAGACCAAACAGTCATGATGGCCCCAAATTTTATAACTTCCAACTCCAAATTCTATCCCGTGAATGCACGAACAGAATCTATGGACCGATTCCAATTCATCATTGAACAAGAATTACAATGTATAGCAGATAGACTTAAAACTAACCATCCAAAACCCAACATGCCCAACCGCCTAAAAAAAGCAATGAAGACCTTGAAGGACAACAAAGAACTGACGATAAAAATGGCAGATAAAGGCGGGGGAATCGCCATCATGAACAAATCGGATTATCAAAAATCAATACTCGACATGTTATCTGATGAAAACACCTACAAAAAACTTGACTCAAATCCAACAGTGAAAATAAAATTCTTAATGAAAAGTTTATTGAACGAAGGTCTACAAGGGGGCTTTATCAATCAGAAACAATTTAATTATCTATATGTTGAACAACCCATTACTCCCATAATTCACGCTCTACCTAAAACCCATAAACTAACTAATCCCCCACCAATGAGACCCATAGTCTCAGGGATAGGATCCATATTAGAAAAATTATCAGAATGGCTCGACACCTTGTTACAACCTCTGGCTCAGCAAACTCCAGGTTTTCTAAAAGACACCAAAAATGTCCTCATCTCTTTAAAAGACAAAATGTGGAATGAGGATTACACCTGGCTAACCTGCGATGTTGTCTCACTCTACACATCAATCCCTCATCATGTAGCCTACACTGCTTTAGAAAGTCACCTCCAGATACACAGTACTTACGATAGAAATTTTCAAACCTATATCCTAAATGTACTGATGTTCCTAATGAAGCACAATTTCTTCCAATTTGATGGAAAATTTTTTCTCCAACTGAAAGGCGTCTCTATGGGAGCCAAATTCTCCCCATCAATTGCAAACCTGGTAATGGCGTGGTGGGAGGAATCATACATTTTTTCTTGCAATAACCCTCATGGCACAAACATTGAGTGGTATGGACGTTATATCGACGACCTCCTGCTAATATGGAAGGGACCCATTGATCATATCCCAAACTTCGTCGACCATCTCAACCAGAACCCCTACAATCTCAAGTTTACCTACAACCATAATAAAACGTCAATAGTCTTCTTAGACCTAGAACTAGAGGGAAAAATAGGCCAAATTATTACAACCCAAACGTACCGGAAACCCACTTCAGCCAACTCCATTTTGCATGCTACAAGTAATCATTCCAGACACACAATTAAAGCCATTCCAGTAGGAGAACTTCATCGTGCTAAAAGAAACTGCACATCAACTAACCAGTTCAACATAGAGCAAGAATGTATTACAACCAGATTGAGAAATAGAGGCTATCCACAGTGGTCCCTCAATAGAGCCCGAGATATTATTACTAAAAAACCAAGAACTTCACTTCTAGAACAGCACAAAACGACCAAACCAGAGTCCAACCAACCAACCTTGGTTCTACAGCAAAGTAACCAGTTTGAGGAAATAAAACATCTAGTAGATAAGTACTTACCTGTTCTCATGGAGGACGTCGACTTGAGGTCCATCCTGAAGGAAGGGTGTAGAATAATAGCAAGAAAAGCTCCATCAATAGGCAGCACACTATCACCATCTTTATTTACATCACATGAGACCAAATCAACGTGGTTGGAAACCAAAGGGTTCTACAAATGTGGACAGCACCCCTGTAAGGTATGCCAATATGCTTACCCTACTAAAACTTTCAGTGACTCTACACAATTAGATACTTATACTATCCAAAATTACATCAATTGCAATTCCGAATCTGTTATTTACATCATTGAATGCATAGAATGCCAACTAAAATACATAGGCTGTACGAACCGTAAATTTAAAATTAGGATCCTCGAACACCTCAGCTACATAAGAAATGCAAACATCTTAAACATTTCTAGTGCCTCCAAACATTTCATCCACCACCATAATCGATCAGTAAAATTGTTCCGATGTTTCGCCATAGAAAAAATCCATCTCCCCAAAAGAGGAGGCGACTTAAAACACAAAACTCACCTGCGAGAGGCTTTTTGGATATACAGACTAAAAACAAGGTTCCCACAGGGACTCAACCTCAAGAAAGAACTTATGTTCCAGTATTAAAACTTTAGTCTGTATTCCAAATGACACATCCTATTATTCGCACATCAATCAATGCTTTATGAGCAATAGTCTCAAGCCAATGATCTCTCTCCGTCTGTCCCTAAAGTCAACTAATATTTTTTTGCATACATAACATGTGCTTTTTGTTATGCAATCGACACAATATTATGACTTTTTTTAGCCACTCACTTACGTTCACCTTATTTTCTTAATTTTCGTTAAATATTTTTTTTTCCTACACTCCCTGCACCCTTCACCTATACTTCGATCCAGCGCATAGATACCTAGGGCCCTCCCCTAATTGACTCATTCCTTTACTCAAATTAACTTCAACATATCCATAGTTCCATTATCAGTTGACTACAAGATTACTTGTACTATGCACATACTAGTACATCACATGTACTCAATCCGTTTAATACACTTTTGTTCCCAGCCTCGGACTTTCAACTGTAGCACACTCTGCATAGACTTACACACATTATTCATCCTTAGTCTACACAAGCTTAGGCCGGCCCTCAGCAACGCAATTAGAATGGAGCTTTTCTCCACAGACAAATATTCATAGAAAACAAGCAAACCAAATAAATCGCCTGCATGAAATAATCCCGAGAAAATATAATGCAATCTTTTCAATAAGACGCCGCTCGTTATAACCATATGTCATTTTCTATCTATTTCTATCTATATTTATATACCACGTTGCTTCATAGTGAAAATCTAATCTAAAGTTCAGTCTCTATATATATTCTTTGCAAAATCAAAAGAGTTTAACAAGTATCATTGTAGATAGCATGATATACCAACTTACCCTGAACAAGATCGGACCTGGAGCATCAGCTGATCCCAGGAGGCCCGTCAGATGCCCCTGCTTCCTATTGGTTCATCCGGCTAGCCAATAATACACACAAGACCTAGTATGTAAACAAATGAGTCAATGCTACGTAACACACGGGAGCGATGTCCTCACACCTCTTGATCCCATTAAATAAACCCGCAGATAAAAACATACGTTCTCTTCTTCTCCAGGCTCTGTTCCTCATTTTCCCACAAGTACAGTCTATAATAATGTTCTATTTCACAGCAGCTCTTACATGTAGAACTTCCTAACGCTTTGGCCTGCGTTCCAATGACTTATCGTAAGCTGACACGCAATCAAGTCCAACCAGCTGCACAAACCGGAACTCATGCATATAAAAACCAGGGCCCTAGCATCCAAACCTTAAACAGCCATGATTAAGGACGTGTTTAACGTCTGAAACGCGTAGGCACCAGGACTGGATCGTTACTTACTCCCGTCTGCACACCAGGACTCCAACCTATTGGACCTTTTTAATTGAATACCTAGTAAACTTGGAACCAGTTTCCTTTTTACCCTCTTCAGCGCTGGACTCAGCCCCTTTGCCTCTGCCTGTCTATATCCATCGTGTGCCGACACGAGAGCCCGTGCGATGACCGCGACACATACAGCAAGTGTCAGGTGAGCTGGAGGACTTCTTCTATATACCTTCTGTCTAAGGAGATCATGAATAACATGAATAGAGGACGCATATAAATATATGTATATATTGCGATCAGTGAACCACAAGGGCAACGGCAAAAACAAACAAAAAACAAAAAAGACACATAATAAAAATAAATAAAAGGAGTATATATTAATTCAATATAAAACAATTAAGAGACACAAAGTCACAAAAGGTAATGAACTATTACTATTTAGCAGACTAGTAATAAAATAAAGAATACAAAAATTGACCATACAGTACACTATAAACCACTAGAATAAATATAATTAGATTCTTCTTGTCCATGGTAGTTAGTCGGTACATCGGAGGTGTAGTTCCGTAGTATATCGGAAGGACAGCAGATTTGAAATCACTCGATCTAAACATGACAATGCAGGAAAAACAGGCATTAGTAACAATAAAAAACACTTAAAATTTAAAGGGAAGTTGGTGTAAAAAAGGTTTGCTGGCCGAGTCATATAATATTCCGAGAGGCAGCAAATATGTTACAAAAAGGCCGAGAAACTTAGATTTTCATTGAGCCCATGTGGAGTCATGGTGCCCAAAGTAATAATCCACCTGCACTCTTTTTGTGCAAGTATCGTTTTGACATCCCCACCTCTGACACCACAATGAATTCGGTCAATACCTCTTACGCGGAAAGTTCTAGGGTCACATCCATGTTTTAATTTAAAACGTCTTGGGATGGTTTTTAAGGTCGTCAAATCAACTACGTCTCTTGCTGCGGATATGTCCCGTACATGTTCCCTCACCCGTAGTCTTAGTTGTCTGGAAGTTAGGCCCACATAAACCATAGGGCAATCGCATGTAGCGTAATATATCACGTGAGTGGTACTACACGTGATATATTGCAAAATTTTGAAACGTCTATCCGTCTTTACAGAGTCGAAAGTTGTGGTCCGCAGAATGTTTGGAAATGCTATGCAGTCACCACAGGGGAAGCAGCCTTGAACCGGACCTCTAGCCGAGAAAGGATTCTCTCATTTGGGGACATAGTGGCTCTGTATAAGAATATCCCTCAAATTCCTGCTTCTTCTTGCGGTCATTTGAGGGTGTGGGGGTAGGACTGGAGCAAGTGTTGCCTCCAACTGTAAGATGGACCAATGTTTTTCCAGAATCTCTCTCATAGTTTGCCATTGGTTATTGTGGGTCGAAATAAATCTAATCAAACCGGGCGTCTTTTCCTTCTGTTCTAAAGGTGGTGGATTGAGTAGGTGTTTCCGTGCCACTCTCCTAGCCCGATTATAGCCCTGTTTGATACAGCGATGGCTGTAACCCCTCTCTTTGAAGCGTTCCCTCAGGTCTTGAGCCTGATTTTCAAAACTAGAGTCCGAAGAACAGATCCGCCTCATCCTCAGAAACTGACCAACCGGGACAGCTTTGACTGTAGAGTAGGTATGTGCCGATGTCGCATGTAGAAGGGAGTTGACCGACGTCTCTTTCCTATAGACGTCGGTCTGTAATCTCCCATCTTGATCTGTAATAGATATATCCAAAAAATTCACACTTTGTCTGTCATGGACAAATGTCAACTTTATGTTCCAAGTGTTGATATTCAGATTTTGCATGAAGCTAACAAGTTGTAATTCAGTGCCCTGCCAGATAATAAATACGTCATCAATGTAACGTAGCCAGCACAGCTCATGGTTATCGGCGTAGGCGCCGTCACCATGCACAACCCGTCTCTCCCAGAGGCCCAGAAACAGGTTGGCATATGACGGCGCGCACGCCTCCCCCATGGCCGTGCCTTGTTTTTGAACATAAAAAGAGTCTTTGAAGACAAACAGATTATGCGTAAGGATGAACTCCAGCAGATCAACTATCAGGTCACATAAATGGCTGTCCCGGTTGCTCATTCCGAGGAAGAAGCGGACCGCCTTAATACCATCTTGGTGTCTAATACACGTGTACAAGAACTCCACATCTGCTGTGACCAGCAGCATGTCCGCCTCCAAGTATATTCCATCTATTATTTTGAGTACTTCAGTGGTATCTTTTACATATGATGGTAGGCATTCGACTAAGGGTTTCAAATAGAAGTCGATGAACTTGCATACCGGTTCACATAGACCGCCAATCCCTGACACTATCGGGCGACCTGGGGGATCCCTAATATTTTTATGGATTTTAGGGAGAAGGTAAAAAGTGGGAATTTTAGGAAATTCCACAATTAAACCATCCAATATTTTTTTAGGGATAATTCCCTTCTCAAAGGCACTATTCAAAATTTTCATTAGGTCCAGGGAGAAGGTGCCTATAGGGTTGTGGCTCAATTTACAATATGTCTCTTTGGTCCGTAGTTGACGGAAAGCTTCTTTCTCATATTGTTTGGTTAGCCAGACCACAATGTTACCCCCCTTGTCCGCCGCCTTAAAAACCACGTCTTCCAGTGATTGCAGAGATTTAAGTGCTGCACGCTGTGCAGCTGTAAGGTTGTCATATCTGTTGTTGATGGAGATCTGTTTAAAATCTTCCATCACAAGTTTTGTGAAAATCTTCACTTGTGGACATAGGGACAAGGGGGGGAACCTTTTGGACCGGGGTACAGTCAAATTAGGGAACCCACCTTGCTCTAAGGGGATTTGTTCCTGCAAAAGTTCCTCCAGGGCTAGCAACGTTTCTCTTTCCAGGGGGCTGTCCAGACCCATGTGGCTAGCACCCCTCCCATGGAGTTTCCGCAGTTCCAACTTCCGTGAGAAAAGGAACAGATCCTTTACCGCTGTGAAAAAGTCAAATTGATTACTTGGAGAGAATGTAAGTCCCTTACTTAAAATCTCACATTGCGTGTCAGAGAGGGTATATGTCGACAGATTAATTACCTCTAAATTTCTCGATTTTTTGCCCCCAGAGTATGGAGATGGTGACTTCCGTTTGGTGGCTTGTCTCTCCCTATTTCTCCGAGGGAAATTTGGATTTTGTCCAGGTTCTGTATCCCCATTCCACCTTGTTTCTGTACTTTCATCATTAGAGGTTTGAGAGGACATGGACCCTGATCTGGATCGAAATCCAGAACGTGTTCTACCATTCCTCCACTTATAGACCCTACCTTGTAAATAGTCATTGTTATCTCTCTGGAATTTTTTGGTTTTAATAGAGCAGATTTCATTTTCCCATTTTTTAAAATCTAATTCCAGGTCACTATTTAGTTTTTCCAGGGCCTCAGTAGAGAGATCTTTTTTCATGATCACATTTATGTCATCTATTTCTTTCTCTATTAGCTTTAGTGATGTATTATTGGACTGGATCAAAAGATCCATATAGCCCCGTGAACAAGTGGTAGACAGTTGTTCCCATTTGTCCCTAAAGGTTTCTTCCTCACTATGGAGGGTGGGGAAAAATTGGATCCTCAAGCCTCTCGGGATAAATCCTTTAATTAGGTATCTTTCAGGGAAAGCTTTGTTCCACCATATTTTAGTCCTTTGTTTGAAAAGACTCTTCAGCCTATTTGTTAATTCCCTCATATCTTTCCCTTTGCTATCTAAAAACAAATTTGAATCCTCTTTGAAGACAACATTAAGTTGTGAGATCCAGGACTGATCTCGCATTCGAAAGTCCATATTAGGCCCAGAGCCCAACGCTGTGAAAAACACAGAAAAGCGACAATTTAAATATGCGGACTTACCAGGTTAGGTAGAAAGTTAAGCGCCATTAACAAGTGTCCAATGCGCCTCATTGTATATAGATAATATAGCAAACTTCATTACGTCATAAAAAACTCAGAGAAAGAGAAGTCATTACGCCACAAGTATAATAAAAAATTAACAAGTTTTATTAGGACATACAATACAAAATATTAGTACATAAAATTCAAAGACGGATCCGAATAAAAGAAGGAACACAGTGTGGAGGCTTCAAGGGCATTGGAAGTTTGGGATATTAAGCCCACCACGACAAGATTCCCTGGCAATAAGTCACTGTCCAATATAGATCGCAGGTAACGCAGTCTAAGTGATATAATGCATGCGTAACTATAGAATAGTAGTGACAACAGAGTTTATGGAAATTTACAGCAAAAGAGAACCGGTATGCAAGTTCATCGACTTCTATTTGAAACCCTTAGTCGAATGCCTACCATCATATGTAAAAGATACCACTGAAGTACTCAAAAGAATAGATGGAATATACTTGGAGGCGGACATGCTGCTGGTCACAGCAGATGTGGAGTCCTTGTACACGTGTATTAGACACCAAGATGGTATTGAGGCGGTCCGCTTCTTCCTCGGAATGAGCAACCGGGACAGCCATTTATGTGACCTGATAGTTGATCTGCTGGAGTTCATCCTTACGTA